>NW_028252384.1:0-555722 GCF_964263255.1 Lissotriton vulgaris | reverse complement strand
GGCGTTGCACCGGTACTATCTGTAACTTCCACAACTAGGGGTCGTCTTGCAACAGCAACTGGTGAGTTAGCACGGACCGACCGATAGCCAAGAAGCCCATTAGAGTCATGCGGAGGTTGTCCTTACCGCGCGCCACACGCGGGTTGCGCTGACTATGCTATTGAAACGAGAAAAGCTCGAGCGTCTTGTTGCCTAGGAGACAAGAAAAAAAGGAACTGACGTTAACCTTTGCTTCCGGTTTGTTGTTATGGCACTAGAACAACTTCCTTCTATTAGGTCTAACATCAGATAAAAGAGGGGTACCCTAAAATCCGCCCACTCGCCAGTCCTCGAGCCGCATCTGAGCACCATTTTGAAACGATACTAGAATCAATTCAATTACATAAAGGTTCGTTTGGACAATAGATAGAAAACACAATTTTTTATTGTACGCGGGGAAGATTGAGTATTTAGGATGACATGCTGATTTATTTGCCTTGGGAGAGGGACAGGGTGCCTTTGCACGGACCTTGGTGTAAATAAGTGTTTTAAATGGAAATAAAATAAGTGCAGGTACTCACCAAAAGAAGCGGTGGACTGGGGGTAGAGTTTGGGGCGGGCATAAGGGCGGGGTTAAAGGCAGAGCAAAGGGCTGGCGAAGTTTTTGACCTTACGATGCTTTGTATGCAAGAAATGTGCATATATTGGGATGTATCGGACTAATAGTTATCACACTAATAGCTATTTATATAGCACTTACTAAGATTCAATTGTATGTGATTGAAAAGGAGTGGTGGACGAGGTAAACCTGCTACAGATGTGATATCATGAAGAATGATGTAGCCTTAAGCAGCAGTCGACATCGAGTCTCTGCAACAATGCTCAACATCTTGTGATTCTGGGCAAATCCCTTAATCGTGCCTAAAAAAATGAATGTAGCCATCTGTAACGAAACTGGGGCTCATGCAAAACGCTCCGATACCCGATGACTCGGGTATAGTTCGCGATGTCTAGGGTTTAGTTTGCGCTATATAAAACTCTTGAAAAATATAAAAACAAGCATTTGCAATGCAATAGGTCTCGCATTTACGAGAGTTTGAGCTATTGACATGCAAATAATAATGCATTTTATTTTTGTTTTCGTTTTTAAAACATAAATAAAAGGCAGGGTCACTTACAATGCCAATAGCTTAAATTCACGTAAATACAAGACATATTGCATTGCAAATATTGTTTGGGAAACTGTCTGATGGTTCAAAGCCAAGCCAGCATGAAAGAAAAAAGCTTATTAACCTCTGAGGCGGAAGCCGGAGGTGTGTTATTTGCTTTTAAAAATTGTAATTCTTCACTTGCCCTGTTTTTAAAAACTTCACTCACCTGCACGCAAAGCGCTCGATTCTAGCGCCTAGCAGGCTCGCCTAAACTCCCCCTGATACAGCCGATTGAGCGCTGAGACAGGGAAACTCCCCGCCAACCGCCAGTGACGCTCGAAGGGTAGACACGCCCACTTCGAGGCCACGCCCCCCTGCAGTACTTAAACGCTGCTTACTAGCGCTGCCACACTCTTGTTGACCTCTGAGGCGGAAGCCGGAGGTGTGTTGTTTGTGTTGTTTGCTTTTAAAAATTGTAATTCTTCACTTGCCCTGTTTTTAAAAACTTCACTCACCTGCACGCAAAGCGCTCGTTTCTAGCGCCTAGCAGGCTCGCCTAAACTCCCCCTGATACAGCCGATTGAGCGCTGAGACAGGGAAACTCCCCGCCAACCGCCAGTGACGCTCGAAGGGTAGACACGCCCACTTCGAGGCCACGCCCCCCTGCAGTACTTAAACGCTGCTTACTAGCGCTGCCACACTCTTGTTGACCTCTGAGGCGGAAGCCGGAGGTGTGTTGTTTGTGTTGTTTGCTTTTAAAAATTGTAATTCTTCACTTGCCCTGTTTTTAAAAACTTCACTCACCTGCACGCAAAGCGCTCGATTCTAGCGCCTAGCAGGCTCGCCTAAACTCCCCCTGATACAGCCGATTGAGCGCTGAGACAGGGAAACTCCCCGCCAACCGCCAGTGTCGCTCGAAGGGTAGACACGCCCACTTCGAGGCCACGCCCCCCTGCAGTACTTAAACGCTGCTTACTAGCGCTGCCACACTCTTGTTGACCTCTGAGGCGGAAGCCGGAGGTGTGTTGTTTGTGTTGTTTGCTTTTAAAAATTGTAATTCTTCACTTGCCCTGTTTTTAAAAACTTCACTCACCTGCACGCAAAGCGCTCGATTCTAGCGCCTAGCAGGCTCGCCTAAACTCCCCCTGATACAGCCGATTGAGCGATGAGACAGGGAAACTCCCCGCCAACCGCCAGTGACGATCGAAGGGTAGACACGCCCACTTCGAGGCCACGCCACCTTCCCTCCTCCCCAAATGTGCCGGCCATACCAGCGCAGCGGACGAGCGCAGCGGGAGCGCCTAAGGCAAGCCCGTCTGCGCCCGTCCGCGCACGACCGGGCCTAGGGCCAGTCTCTATGCCGGACCCTACCGCCACAAGGATAAGCTACTCTCGTCGAGACCTTCTCAGCCTCAGACCTACTAAAAACAGCACCTGCCATGTAATGTACGACCCCAACGTACCTTTCACTAGATGTAATATCTGTAAACCAGGAAACTTACTCCTTCCCAGTCGGGCTGTCCCACTCCCAGGCCTCAAAATAGCGACACTCAACTGTAGATCGCTCCCCAAGCACGCCCTACTCATCAACCATCTGATCGTCGATCTCGATCTGGACATACTCTTCCTAACCGAAACTTGGATCACTGGACATTCGAACTCCGACATAGTCTTGGCCTTACCCCCGGGCTTTCTTATCATGTCCCAACCCCGCCCTCTTGGTCGAGGAGGGGGATTAGCCATCATTTATCGTGACTACTTCACCTGTCGATCCAGCGATATTCAGAGCCAGGAGTCAGAGAGCTGCCTCTTTACGCTACTGCTTTCCCCGACCAACTCCCTGTCAGGCCTCCTGGTTTATCGGCCCCCAGGGCATTTCGGCCCCTTCTCTGCCACTTTCCTGGAAACCGTTTCATCCCTGGCCCATTTAACATCTAACTTCCTGATAACAGGAGACCTCAACATACATTTTGATGATCCACAAGATACAGGGGCTTCTGACTTAATCTGTGACCTGGGAGCTCTTGGCCTCTCCCTTGTTAATGCAGGAGCCACGCACTCGAAGGGACACCTGCTCGACCCTGTGTTCTCGAACATTCCTTCCCTTCAGTTCACTAATTCCCTCCCCCTCCCGTGGACGGATCATTTCCTGGTCTTGGTCCACCTTCCTGGGTCTTTCAAGAAACCCCAAAAACCCACAACCTACACCAAGGACAGATCCTGGGCCAGACTCTCGGTGGAAAACTGGGCCATTGCTCTGGACGCCACTACCCCCAGTCTCACAGCTGACCCCTCCATTGCTGATACTCAGTTCAGAGACTGGATCTCCTCTTCCCTTGACAGCATCATCCCTATCAAAAATCGAGAGAACAAAAATAGGACTAAGGACCATGTTCCATGGTATAACTCCGAACTCAGAGCGCTCCGTAAAGAGTGTAAAAAGGCCGAGAGATTGTGGAGAAAAGACTGGCTCCATAGTAACAAAGACATGTACCATAGCAAGGTAAGACGCTACAAAGCAGCCTTAAAGCTAGCCAAAGCTGCATTCTATGACAACAGAATAAAAACCGCGACAAACTCCTCAAAAGAATCATACATGATAGTCAAAGAACTACTAAACATCCCAATAGCACCTTCCTTTCACTCCCCCCCTCCAGACAGAAGCAAGGATCTGGCCAACTACTTCGACTCTAAAATCCTGCGGATACTTGACTCCCTTCCAACCATCAGTCCACCTATCCCCACGGACATAGTGGCCTACAACAACAGCCCACAGCTGGACACTTTTAGAGCAGTCTCCCTCACCGAGGTAACCTCCACGCTGGATAAAATGAAAAGCGGTTCTCCCCTTGACCCAGCCCCGGTTAGATTCCTAAAAACTGTGTCCCCCAACATAGCCCCCACCATCAGGGACCTTATCAACACATCTCTCTCCCAAGGAACGGTGCCCCCCAACTGGAAGAACGCAGTCGTTAAGGCCCTGTTGAAAAAGCCCCATCTCAACCCGGACGACATGGCTAATTACAGACCTATCTCGCTGCTCCCATGTATCAGCAAGATGGCGGAAAAGCTAGTGAACTCGCAACTGTCTCAATTTCTTGAGACAAACAATCTGTTGCGTCAATCCCAAACAGGATTCCGTCCCGGCCATGGCACGGACACGGCCCTCCTCTCCGTCATCGAGGAGGCAAGGTGTATCCTGGACTCGGGAGGATCAGTGGCAGTGATCCTCCTGGACCTCAGTGCCGCCTTTGATACGGTGGATCACCGTGTCCTTTTACACCGCTTGGCCAAGGCGGGAATTGTGGGAACGGCGCGAGCATGGATCGAATCCTTTCTATCCAACCGCTCCTTTCAGGTGTGGGACAGCAACTCACGTTCTGAACCACTATCACTCAAGAACGGAGTTCCCCAGGGGTCATCACTCAGCCCCACCCTGTTTAATGTATACATGGCCCCCCTGGAAGATGTAGTGGCCCCCCACGGGATAAAAATAATAAACTATGCAGACGACACTCAACTAGTCGTCTCCTTGTCTCACCTGGATAACCACCCAGACAGCCTGCTGAACTGTCTCCAGGACACCCACACCTGGATGTGTGATTCCTCCCTGAAGCTGAATGGTGCAAAAACCGAGATCATGCTCCTGGGAAACAAATGGACGTCCATCCCACCATCAGTTTGGCCAGAAGCTTTTGGTGAAATTCCCTCACCAAAAAAAGAGATCAAAACACTAGGAGTATGGTTGGAACCTGACCTCACAATGAAGACTCAGGCTGCCAAAACTGCAGGCACCTGCTTTGGTCTCCTGTGATCCGTTCGCAAGATTCACCCTCTTCTCCCCCCTCTATCCAGAAAATTACTGGTCCAGGGACTTATCTTAGCCCGGCTCGATTACAGCAACGCCATATATCTTGGGGCACCAGAATTCACCCTGGCCAAACTCCAACGCACCCAAAATGCGGCGGTCAGGCTCATTATGAACCTCCCACCCAGAGCTTCAGTCAAGCCTGCCCTCAAAGCCCTTACAAAGAAGGGGGTTAAACCCATGCAGTCACGGGGACCTGGGCACAATATGATACATATGAAGGGGGGTCCCCGTAGAGGAGAAAGGTGTATTGTAAATTACATACACAACAATTTATTTAGAAATCGCTGAAGAAAAAATTTTTTGTAAACAAATATCCAATTGGCATGTATTATTTAATGACCAATGATTTGTGAATATCACGTGCAATACAAAACTTGTGTAAATAAAGGGCCCCAAAGGGGGGGAGAGAAGGGAAGGGGAAGGTAGTGCTCGGGGAAGTGTAGAAAGGTTATGACACAGTTATAAAGGGGTAACAATACAAATTGGCACAGATTATCAAAGGATAATCAACATACACATGTCCCAAATCAGGACTAGGAAATAAAACACACATATAAACGTAGCATTTCAACGGTCACATCTAATTGTTAGAAAATTAAGGGGTGTGCCGGAATGACAAATTAAGGAAGAACAGTCGACGTTTCGACCCCTATCTATAGGCCAATTGGAGTCCTTTTACGGGGTCTTCATCAGGACGTCAAATTAGGGAAGGGAGATGGGGCCATTCTCTATAAAAAATGTAAACAAATATTTAGCTACAATTCATAGGAAGGATGAAGAGCATCACCCTATCTACAAGTTAGATACAGATGAAATGAATTAAATCTGATTTACCATGGTTGAAGACCCAAACGGGTTCAATACATAAGCGAAAGAACCACGCTGAACGTCGTGGTCGATCTGATAGGGTAGACGAATAATTAGGAGAGACACCAATCTGTAAGAGATAGAAAAATCTTACTAGTTGGTATCTACACTCAACATAACATATTTGTCAATAATGTAGAAACCTATACGTAGACCTCTAAAACATCACCTCTTCTACCAGGTCGAAATGATACATTTCTTCCGGATTGGATTTTAACTTTGAGACCACACTACTCACAGCCCCAGCCGAGTTCATAACGGCATACCACGCATTCCTAATCGTGAGTACTCTTTCACTTGCTATTTAAAACACATGAAGGTCATTCGCAATTGGTAATATATATAGAAATATCTTCATAGTTTATTACAGGTAGACAGCAGGTCCCAATCAGAGTGACCCAGGCATTATTCTAAATCTTTGTTTTCTCCATATAGCCCTGATTAGTCCTTCATAGCGAACTAGGTATTCTCAATGTTGTACTACACTGTTGTACTACACCGCGGGAATGGTGATAAAATGCACTCTCAGGTTAAGTGTCCTCTGTTATGTTGAGTGTAGATACCAACTAGTAAGATTTTTCTATCTCTTACAGATTGGTGTCTCTCCTAATTATTCGTCTACCCTATCAGATCGACCACGACGTTCAGCGTGGTTCTTTCGCTTATGTATTGAACCCGTTTGGGTCTTCAACCATGGTAAATCAGATTTAATTCATTTCATCTGTATCTAACTTGTAGATAGGGTGATGCTCTTCATCCTTCCTATGAATTGTAGCTAAATATTTGTTTACATTTTTTATAGAGAATGGCCCCATCTCCCTTCCCTAATTTGACGTCCTGATGAAGACCCCGTAAAAGGACTCCAATTGGCCTATAGATAGGGGTCGAAACGTCGACTGTTCTTCCTTAATTTGTCATTCCGGCACACCCCTTAATTTTCTAACAATTAGATGTGACCGTTGAAATGCTACGTTTATATGTGTGTTTTATTTCCTAGTCCTGATTTGGGACATGTGTATGTTGATTATCCTTTGATAATCTGTGCCAATTTGTATTGTTACCCCTTTATAACTGTGTCATAACCTTTCTACACTTCCCCGAGCACTACCTTCCCCTTCCCTTCTCTCCCCCCCTTTGGGGCCCTTTATTTACACAAGTTTTGTATTGCACGTGATATTCACAAATCATTGGTCATTAAATAATACATGCCAATTGGATATTTGTTTACAAATTTTTTTTTCTTCAGCGATTTCTAAATAAATTGTTGTGTATGTAATTTACAATACACCTTTCTCCTCTACGGTGCCCTCAAAGCCCTACACTGGCTCCCTGTCCGCCAGAGAGTAGAGTTTAAAGCCATGTGTACCACCCATAAGCTCATCAATGGTGTTGGTCCAGCCGCTCTGAGAGACATGGTTACTCCATATAAAGCCCTCAGACCCCTTCGGTCCGACGCCGAACATCTTGCCACTGTACCAAAATTCAGGAAGGCTCGCACCGGTGGTCGTCGCTTTTCGGTCAGAGCTTCCACAGGATGGAACTCACTCCCACGCAGTCTACGTCTGGAACCATCTCACGCCTTATTCCGAAAAAAACTCAAAACCCTCCTGTTTCCCAAATAACCCTTTTCCTCTCCCCCCTCCCCTGGTCTTCACAGATTTACAGCGCGGGGATGCCTACGGGTCACCAGGCGCTTTAGAAATCGCAAAATAAATAAATAAATGTGTTACAGTAGGAAAAATAAGCTGACGGAAAGGAAGGCCTTTGCACTAGTTGATTGTGAAACAGTTGAAAACAGTAGAAAATTGGAGGTGCGAAGAAATACAGGACGTGTAGTGTCCCCCAAAGAAAGTTAGAATGTTTGTTTTTTGATTTTTGACCTATTGGACTGAGAAGTAAAAGGGACTCCATCTTTTATGGTCGGTTTTGTAGGGGATCTTCATTGTCGACCTTGTCTTTCTTTACTTCTTTCTTTCTGATGTTTGAACTTTTATTTTGCAATTGTATGTATTCACCTTGTGTGAAGGGCAGTCATAGCCGAAAGCACCTACGGAGTAAATAAAAATTCACAAATTTGTTTCACATCCCCTGTCAGGGCGCATCCAACTACACCATCTCGCTTCTGGTTCTACAGATGAAAAGACAGTGGCTGGCTGGTGTAGCTTGAGTGAAGTGCACCAACACCCCAAACCAGATAACGCTTCTGGAATTCACATGTGTGTGTGCCAGGCTGAATCAAACACTAGGTAGTAACCCATGACAGTGTGCCATGATGCTCTTTACCAAGGAAGGAGGCCCACTGCAGTGCGTCTGAATTATCTATTGAATATCAGGCTGGAATGTCTGACTGCCAGCTCCTTTACCAAGTCAGGGACACACTTTGAGGGTTCTGAGCGCTGCTAGAAAGGCTGCTTGCCTCTGACCATAAAGGAGGAAGCCTATACTGTCAAACCGTGTAAACCACATTGGAAGTCATCTAGCATTGTGCAGATATTTCACTTTGAAGATGTGCCTCTTAAATGTTGATTGCAGTTAACCCCCCTCACCCCACCCCTCCAACCCGGCGTTGCCACACCATCTTTGTGTATCTTTGCTCCACAGGAGCTCGGAGGATGCCTCATAGTAGTGAGCGGCATTCCACAGCAGTCCCCACCATGACTAGAGAAGAAGCGAAAGAGGCAGGAGGAGAGCTCGAGCATGGGAGACGCATGGAAGAAGAGACCAAGACAAATCCCATGCAGCCCCCCGGAGACCAGGCCTCTGAGGGGCGCGTGTAGCAGCAGAGATAGTGCCTCAGAATGCACAATTAGAGAGACATCACAAAGAGCCCAGTGCGGAGACTCCTTACAAAGGGCCGTGCAGAGACAGTTTGAGAAGCACACCAGGAGGGATGGCCTTTGGCAGGGATAGGCAACAGAGACAGCCCTATGTACGGGAGAATGGCAGAGACAGCCCTCCGCATGGGAAAATGGCTGAGACAGCCCTCTGCATGGGACAACGGCAGACAGCCCTCTGCACGAGACAACGGCAGCGTGAGCCCTCTGCATGGGACAACGGCAGAGACAGCCCTCTGCATGGGACAACGGCAGAGACAGCCCTCTGCATGGGACAACGGCAGAGACAGCCCTCTGCATGGGACAGCGGCAGAGACAGCCCTCTGCATGGGACAACTTTAAAGACAGCCATATGTATGGAATAGAGGCAGATCCGAACTAAGGGAAATCAGCAGAGACTGCCCAAACACCTCAGCCTGACTCCTTTGCCAGAGCAGCACAAGACTCCAGCACTGAAGCCTCAGAGTTTGTGTGCCTTCTGGGTGTTCTCTATCAGCTCGCCTATGCTGCCTTTTGCAAATAAAGTGAAAAATCTTCAAATGAAACCGCTTGGAAATAATTAACTTTCACATCGGCATCTCTGTGCCTACAGATATGAACGCAACATATTGACTGAGCCAGCTGCCTTCTGTCTACGGTGTTTGTATTTATCAGTTCAGTACTGCGATATGTTCCTTGCTAACTTGCAGGGGTTTTCAGGGGAAGAGGGAGATACAGCGCTTTCAAGACTGTGGCTTCTAGAGAAGCATTCATAAAGACAAGAATAAAGTGTTTCACATAGTCCCTTGCACCTCACTCAAGCTCTCTCTGGGTGCTGTAAATTAGTTATTATTACTAATAGCCATGTGCCAGTGGGAATTGCGTCGAGAGAACTCCAAGTAACACCCATATGGTCAGATGAATTTACTGAAAGTTAAACTTGTATGAAACCCAGGATGCAATTAAAAACAAGCGCGGCCGCTAAAGTGAAAGTGACCACGCCGCAACTAATAACAAGCATTTGCAATGCAATAGGTCTCGCATTATTTAAGTTTGAGCTATTAGCATTGTAAATGGCAATTGTTTTTTGCTTTGTGCTATAGTTATTTTTTTACATAAAAAGCTATATATAAAATATGTTTTATTAAAGTTATTTATGCAGTATCTAAATTTTGTTTGCATAAAAGAGTACAATAATATCTTAGTAAAAAAGTCAAATATTTTAATGGTAATTCACCAAATGTTCATTTATGTGTTGGTTTTGAAAATAGCTAAATTAATAGCTTTGTCATTTACAATGCCAATAGTTATAACTTTCGCAAATGTGACACCTATAGCATTTGTAATGCAACATTTGTATTTACGTGACTTAGATGTATTGATATTACAAATAACAATGGCTTTTAATTTTTTTTAATACTTAATAAAAGTGATTGTAATTTATAATGGCAATAGCTTAAACTTTTGTAAATAACTTTTGTGAAGATTATGTTCAGTGTATTTTATTGTAACGAAATCCAAGAACAGAAGTGAAATATTAACATCTTTTTGTGACATTTGTAATAAAGCTTGAAACATTGAGAGAACATATTTGTGCTGTGGTGGTGCTGAGTGATGCTGTGGTGCTGCTGAATGGGGCTGTGGTGGTGCTGAATGGGGCTGTGGTGATGCTGAGTGATGCTGTGGTGGTGCTGAGTGGTGCTATGGTGGTGCTGTGGTGGTGCTGTGGTGGTGCTGAGTGATGCTGTGGTGGTGCTGAGTGGTGCTGTGGTGGTTCTGAGTGGTGCTGTGGTGGTTCTGAGTGATAATGTGGTGGTGCTGAGTGACTGTACTCACTGTCACTCTGCACTCACTGTCACTCTGCACTCACTGTCACTCTGCACGCACTCTGCACTCACTGTCACTCTGCACGCACTCTGCACTCACTGTCACTGCACGCACTCTGCACTCACTGTCACTCTGCACTCACTGTCACTCTGCACGCACTCTGCACTCTGCACGCACTCTGCACTCACTGTTTATGCACGCACTCTGCACTCACTGTCACTCTGCACTCACTGTCACTCTGCACTCACTGTCACTCTGCACTCACTGTCACTCTGCACTCACTGTCACTCTGCACTCACTGTCACTCCGCACTCACTGTCACTCCGCACTCACTGTCACTCTGCACTCACTCTGCACTCACTCTGCACTCACTGTCACTCTGCACTCACTGTCACTCTGCACTCACTGTCACTCCGCACTCACTGTCACTCCGCACTCACTGTCACTCTGCACTCACTCTGCACTCACTGTCACTCTGCACGCACTCTGCACTCACTGTCACTCTGCACGCACTCTGCACTCACTGTCACTCTGCACACACTCTGCACTCACTGTCACTCTGCACGCACTCTGCACTCACTGTCACTCTGCACTCACTGTCACTCTGCACGCACTGTCACTCTGCACGCACTGTCACTCCGCACTCACTGTCACTCTGCACGCACTCTGCACTAACTGTCACTCTGCACGCACTGTCACTCCGCACTCACTGTCACTCTGCACGCACTCTGCACTCACTGTCACTCTGCACGCACTCTGCACTCACTGTCACTCTGCACTCACTGTCACTCTGCACTCACTGTCACTCTGCACTCACTGTCACTCTGCACGCACTGTCACTCTGCACTCACTGTCACTCTGCACTCACTGTCACTCTGCACGCACTCTGCACTCACTGTCACTCTGCACGCACTCTGCACTCACTGTCACTCTGCACGCACTCTGCACTCACTGTCACTCTGCACGCACTCTGCACTCACTGTTTCTGCACGCACTCTGCACTCACTGTCACTCTGCACTCACTGTCACTCTGCACTCACTGTCACTCTGCACTCACTGTCACTCTGCACTCACCCTGCACTCACTGTCACTCTGCACGCACCCTGCACTCACTGTCACTCTGCACGCACTCTGCACTCACTGTTTCTGCACGCACTCTGCACTCACTGTCACTCTGCACTCACTGTCACTCTGCACTCACTGTCACTCTGCACTCACTGTCACTCTGCACTCACTGTCACTGCACTCACTCTGCACTCACTGTCACTCTGCACTCACTCTGCATTCACTGTCACTCTGCACGCACTCTGCACTCACCCTGCACTCACTGTCACTCTGCACGCACTCTGCACTCACTGTCACTCTGCACGCACTCTGCACTCACTGTTTCTGAACGCACTCTGCACTCACTGTCACTCTGCACTCACTGTCACTCTGCACTCACTGTCACTCTGCACTCACTGTCACTCTGCACTCACTGTCACTCTGCACGCACTCTGCACTCTGCACACACTCTGCACTCACTGTTTCTGCACGCACTCTGCACTCACTGTCACTCTGCACTCACTGTCACTCTGCACTCACTGTCACTCTGCACTCACTGTCACTCCGCACTCACTGTCACTCCGCACTCACTGTCACTCTGCACTCACTCTGCACTCACTCTGCACTCACTGTTACTCTGCACGCACTCTGCACTCACTGTCACTCTGCACGCACTCTGCACTCACACATGCAACAGTAATGTAAAGCTCTCAATGGACCTTAATCGGAGCGCGTTTCTGATTTAAAAGGCTGGCATGAAATAAATTAAGCGCATGTAAATTAGAAAGGAAAAAAAAACGAAAAAGCTATTAATATTGGGATAGAGTTTACGACATGCAGAAACCACACAGATTAAAGATGCAATCTGGCTGGGGACAAATGCCCACAGGCAAGACAGCAAACTAGAGAGCGCTAGAGTAAGAGTCTTCAAGGAACAAGAGCGGACGCACCGTAATCTCTTGGTGCTCACAGCTGCTTGGAAACTGTAATCAACGAACACGGGGAAATTCTCCGCATCACTGCCTGTAATTCTCTCCCAGCCTTCCACCAGCCCATCCTCTATGCACGTATGCTCATGTTACGCTTAATAAAATATTGACCTTCTATTCAATAAAAAGTGGTGCTATGTCCTTTATACAGCCACTCCATGTAGGCTCTGCGTCCCCACGCTCCAAGAGAAGCAAGGCACAAAATGTGCACTGCATTCAGAAATAATTTTTTTTTAAACATGCCCTAGCTGCGTAGTTGAGGTTCATTTCCGTCATAATGAAAACAAAAAACCCAACATGAAGATAAATCCTTCAGAAAGAATAACCTTAGCAATTGTGTGCAAATGGTGTGTGATAATTAATAGGAAATGTAATATAATATTAGGAGTGTGCGATATTTGCGTAAATTCTTTTGCAAAAAATACATGGAATTCTTCAATAAGTACACGAAATAACAAAAAAACATCGGTCCAGCATTTGGCAGCTGTTTTGCCATGTACATCCTCGCATTCATTCTTGGATACAAGGACATATTTTGCACTAAGAAAAAGTCGCAAAATCACGCGTGCACGAACAGCATCTGCACACGTTCTCTTTGCAAACCTTGTTTCCTGTGTTTATGCCATGGGATATTGACCCGAACAGAAGCTTCTTTACTTGATCTGGTCACGGTGTAATCACGTAATTGCCATGATTTCATCACAAATGTAAAGCAAATGCCAGAAATTAACTGAGATTACACTGTGTAACAGAAATTTCACCAGGACATACATAAAACCACAGAATTAGCGATAGCATCATAAGCGTGTCCTTTCACTGCAATTGCTTAATCCTCTGCATGTACACGGAAATCATTTGTCAAATATCAGGAAATGTAATCAAATAATGGAACAAAACAATTAAATGGAAAGGATAGCAAGGGTTATGAAAACATGTTCTTTGCTCACATAGATTGATTATGCACTCAGCTGTCTGTTGTACGTGCACCACAATATGCTTACAACGTGTGCAGTCTCCGAAGCTGTACGTCGTTACCGAAAGCACAGTGACAGTCCAGTATGCAAATAAACACAGTGCTAGGTGCTTGTGTGCTGACAAAATGGCCGTCTCTTCATCGCGGGCGCACTCTGGAAGTCAGGCAGCCTTTGTTTGGACGTGGGCGGGGCTCGTCAAAGAAACAGGAAGTAACTGCCGAGGAGGACGTCCGAAACATGCAGGCTTCACGCTGAAGTCCCGGGGCGCTTCAGAGAGACCGGGCGAAAGAGCGAGGGCAGACTGCATGGTAACAGAGGCAACACGGGGCTCCCGAGTGGTGAGGAGACCCCTGCGGCGTGCCAAAAGACGGCCCAGGAACCTGCACACCGAGCCGGTAAGTGAGAGCTTGCAGGCGGGGCGGGGCGGGGGGATTGTCTGTGCGTGTACTCTCGTGTGTGGGCGGCGGCGGCTGGGGGGGCGGGGGCGGCGGCGGCTGGGGGGCGGCGGCGGCGGCGGGCGGGGGGGGGGGCCGCCTGGGGAGGTGTAGTGTGTGTCTGTATGTGTGCGCTAGTGTCTGCCTGCGTGTGCATGTGTTGTGAACAGCCTGCTCTGTGTGTGTGTGTGTAGGTGCGGCGGCGGCGGCGAAGGGGGGGGGAGGGAGGAGGTGTGGCTGTGACTGTGATGTGCGCGGCTGTGATGTGCGCATGCGTGAATGTTGACGCGCGTGCACGCAGCTCAATCCACGCTCGTCACAGTTTTGTGTCCCTCATTCCCCGGTGTCAGGCAGCTATAAGTCTCCGACCCTGGACGCATCCTTCGGATGCGAATTCCAGGGCGAGACCTAAAAACAGTGCTTACTGATTGATGAGGGAAACAGTGTAACGCCACAACTAAAAGATCCAGTCCTGATGGGCGGTCAAAAAAGGAGATAGGGCGGTAACAAGGAGGGACTAGGAAGCCTCATTATCAATCGGAAGCCAGCGTTTACCATGGACAATGACGCCAGCCAATGAAAAACATGTGACCATGTGCCCCAAGTGAATATTTCAAAGAACCTACACTTCTATCGTGAAAAATAAATAACATATAGAAAAAGGAAGGTTTCTATTTTTCATTTGGTTTTCATAAGAAAGAGGCGACCAAGTAAAATATATCCAATAAATGTACAACTGTTGGAAGTTTAGGCAACTATTGTTCACGGTCTGTTTCTTTTCAACTGCCGACGACGTTTTGACCCATGGTGGATGTCGGGTCTCCTCAGGACTTGTCAATGTGGGGACACCTATGAGGTATAATGTTTGGGAAATGTCAGCAAATGGGCCAGCATTATAGATTACCTTCTATAATATAGGGTAGGAATTATGCTCAAGGTGGAACTGAGTGTACCTGAAGGGGGCTTTGCGCTGCTGTGTAACAAAAAAGTGGTGGCACCGTGTGGTAAAGGTGAACAAAAGACTCACAGGGATTAAGGTTACCAACTGGCATGGTGCAAATTCAGGACGGTCAGTGTAAAAATTCAGGACAAAAATTCAGGACAGAAGGTCAAAATTCAGGACAAACATTTGGGACAAAACATACGTTTTACCGACATATCGGAGGAGGTGGCACAATAGTATATAAGTAAGTAAATAGACACCCAAAATTAATACAAGTCAAAATAAGTTTATATAAGGTTGAGCCAATCGTGCACTTCACAGTTTTTCAGTGTGCATGCAACTTTGCAAAGCGACATTGGACCCTTTCTGTAATCAAGATTTGTGCTAGTAACAATAAACATTAATAAATAGTATTTTTTTATTTGTATGTTGAAATCTGTCTTTTAAATGTACAGTGAAAACGCTGTTAGTTATTTTATTTTCTCCAGCATGGCGCCAAGACAAAAGCAGAATGCTTTGCCCTAGTCCCATGCAGGAGAAGGCACCCCACATGCTGTCACTGCAATTGGGCCCATTAGCACTTATAGAATGACAATCAGCTGCAGTCTCAGACTGACAATGGGCCACTCCACAGTCTGCACGAGGGAGGTCCGGGAGGGGCGGCTGCAGTGAGCCTCTTCAGTTTAAAAGATAAGAGTGAGAGGCCCGAGTGAAATCTTTTTAACTCACGGGGCCTCTCGCATGGGAAACAGCATTCCTTTCTGAGATTTCCCATTTCGATTTTAGTATGATGTCTGTAAGGCTTCCGTAATTTGAGATCCCAAAATTACGGACTCCTTGTGGACATCATACTTAAATGACGGACGGTCCGTGAAATTTACGGTTGGTCACCCTAACAGGGATCCCAGCCGGGAGCTGTGGAATCATGATAAACAGATAATGATGTAAGACTCCAATAACCTTTAATCAAGAGAAATAGCATCAGAGATGCGAATATGGCTCAATTAACCACTTACCCCTAGAAAGGGTGTAGTAAGCAGGCAAACATGTGTAAAAGGCCGGTCCAGTGGATCCGTGGTAGGCTCAAGCGTAGAGTAGCAGAAGAGGCAGGGGACTGTGAAATGGATTCAAATTTACGGAAGAATGAAGGCAGGGAAACTCATGTAAGATAATTGATAATGGACGTAAAGGAGGCACAAGTAATTCTTGCCAACATGCACAAGGTGGCGCTCTCTGTTCAGGTAAGTGTATTTCCAATAGGATAAAGTGATTCTTCCCTTAATGGCGGTCAATCATTTCTAAGGATGCAGGCGCTGTAAAGAAGAGCCTAGCGTTAGCCTCTTCAACATAGGCAGGGGCGGTATGCACAGAGCACAGGCACAAGCTCCGTTTTACCATACACCCCATACCTTGCAATGGCGCTCTAATCTGCATCTGCCTCCGTGATATGGCTACTCCTGCTGGTACAGTGACAGTGAGGCCAGTAGCCTCGTCTTGTTTTATAAGGACTAAACAGTTATGTGTCCATTGGTGGCCACGAGGGAGGAGGGGGGGCGGGCTGCTGAATAGATGGCAGAGCTACGATGCGCTCTGTGAATCCGTGTTGGGGCCCACCAGTAGGAGGGGGCACTGACCACAGACACAGGAATGGTGTGATAAAGGCCGCTTTATTGGAATCAGGTGCACCCTGCCAACTCCCAACCTTGGCCTGCGTAGAACAAAACGATGACTCACTACATAAGTGAATGCCTAACAACCCCCCCACCCCTAAATTGATCCCCAACATTGCAAACTCATACAACATCATAGAACATCCCGTCCGCAACCTACCACCCTGCCTATCAACTGTAAAAGACCTCAGTGTCCCCCACCGCCTACCAAAAACCAGCCCAGGCCTCTTCCAATACCCCCAACTACCCCCCTTTCTTAACTAGGAGAAAGCGCCACTCGAAAGCCACATTAGCGCCTTTCGACCCCCCCATAGGACTCCAACCTCCTTGGATACCTGCACACCCCCAAAGCCGCATCTAGCGCCTCCTACAACTGAACGATGTATAACTCCATCCCATACCGTGAGAGGTGGACCCCATCTTCCCTAAAGAAATACACCGCCCCGTACCTAAGCTCGGGATGCTCCATCCTGCCTATCCCTTCCCTGGCACAGAACTCCTTCATCTCCCTATTGATCTTTCTCCTTGTCCTGTCAATAGCTCCCGGGCGCTCAGCTCCCCTCCAACACCGTCTGGGAATAAAATCTGACCAAATCAAATGACAACCTGACCAATGCCTCTTAATCTCTAACAGATCTCGTTTCATCTTCTTGACCAGTGCCACACCTTTACATTGCACTAGGTCATTTTCGCCCAGATGGATAACTAAAACATCCGGGCACACCCCCCCCCCGACCACATTATTCAGCAAGGACAACAACTCGTGCCAACGCATTCCCACCTTTCCCCGCCAGTGACATCTAAACAATCTGTCATCCAATTCCAAGTTGAGCTTCCGGTGTTTTTCCCATTCAGCCCTCTCAGCCCGCTTGACAAAGGAGTGTCCCACAATGTAAATGTTCAGAAGCGCCGCCTATGGCTCAGTCACAGCACCTGAAAAGACACACATGTAAGAAGGCGAAACACAACGCTCAGAGCGTCCCCTCTACCACCCGCATTCTGACATATCGCCTGTAGCAATCAGACTTCCACCGCCCCAGCCGCTTGATCTCCTCCGTCCCCCACCCACACCGCGCTGCCTCAGTTGCCGCCCCGATTAGAAAAGAATGCGTCCCAAATGCCTTCGGGTCCTCACCCATATTCCGCAGAGCCCACAAAGCCTGAGCCGCCGTCACCCTGCCGCCTTCCTTCCGACCAAAGACCTCGTCATCCATTGCACGCCGACCCGTCGCCAGCCACCGACACCACGTCACCGGACACACCCCTTCCTGTCCCCCAGGGCCCAACACCACCCACGTCCCCACCCCCCTTTGATCCGTCTTCGAGCGTCGCAAGCGCACTGTCACCTCCCGGGCCCTCATCTCCACGTCCTCCCACAGGAGTCCCCGCCACCCTCTCGCCCCCACCAGCTCTGACACCCGAAACGCTCCAAAGAACAGCCAGGACATGAGTGTGGAAAACAATACCGTCTCCTCCCCGTTCCGACACACCGACGGCAACGCGGCAATCAAGTCAACCAGCAAAATCCCCGTGATCGGCCGACGCTGTGCCACACCCGCTCCCCTCTCCCTCGCCCATCCTTCCAGTAATCGAGTCCCCAACTCCCCCACCGACGGGGGATACCCCCACCACAACTTCCCCATGAACGCCACCGCTACCAGCTTGCCCGCAATCGTTACTCGCAACAAACCTTTGTCCATCAAGCTCAACATGAATCGCACCACTTGCTCCTCCCGCCGCCAGGGATCACCCTGCCTTACCGCACCAGAACACCAAAACTCCTCCCACGCCTGTGAATACGCCTTTCACGTGGACGCGGCCACCGACGCCCTCACTAGTTGAACGACCCAGCGCCTCCCACCGACCAGAGCTCCCCCGGGACCGGCGTCTTTACCATCTCCACAGTGGCAGAGGTTCCATGGGCTAGCCACGGCGGCAAACGAGACAAGGCATCCGCAATGTCATTGTCCACTCCCGGAACGTGTAATTCGCCAAACAGCGCAGCACAAAAACTCTCATCAGCTTCAAAACCTGGGGGTCCCGCGCCGACTCCCTGTTCACCATATGTACCACAGACATGTTATCTACCTGGAACAACACCCACTTGTGAGACAACTCCGCCGCCCACACCGTGACTGCCACCAACAACGGAAACAACTCCAGGAAAGCAATGCTCCGTCCCCCCGCCTGCCAATGAGTCGACCATTGCTCCGCGCACCATCTCCCTTCCCAATACAGGCCAAAACCGCCAACACCCGCCGCATCGGAGTACAGCGTCACGTCCCACTCCCAGTTCTCCGACGGCGTCATTAGCACCGCATTGAACCGTTCCAGGAAAGCCCGCCACATCCGCAAATCCTCCTTCACTCCCGGCGAGAGACGCACGTGGTGATGGGGGGAGTGTCAAGCCAGACAGCACCAAACCCAACCGCCGACAGAAGGTCCGACCGGCTCGCATCACTCGACATGTAAAGTTAAGATGCCCCAAAAGCACTTGGACCTCCCGAACCAACACCTTCTGTTTGCCCAGCATGTCGCCCACCAAAGACAACATGACCGACCTCTTGTCCTCCGGCAGGCGTGCTTCCATGGCCGCTGAGTCGAGCTCTATACCGAGAAAGGACAACACCGTATTGGGACCGTGCGTCTTCTACGGCGCCAGGGGGACCCCAAATTCCTCCATCATGCCCGCCAAACTGTCCAGCAGCCACTGGCAGTCCGTCGCACCGGGTCGCCCAACCAGGAAGAAGTCATCTAGGTAGTGCGTCACCGTCTCCGAGCCTGTGCGCCTGGAAAAAGCCCACTGCAAAAAGGAACTGAAGCGCTCAAACAGCACGCAGGAGATGGAACACCCCATCGGCAGTGCCTTGTCCACAAAAATGCCACAGTCAAACTGGATCCCCAGTAATTGGTCGTCCTCCAGGTGTACCGGGAGCAAGCGGAACGCTGACTTAATGTCACACTTTGCCATCATAGCGCCCCGCCCCATCCCCGACACGAGCCTCCGCGCCACGTCCACCGACGAGTAGGACACCAACGCCACGTCTGACGAGATGAAATCGTTGACTGACCCTCCCACCGGCCACCGAACTGGTTTGTTCGTGTACAGGGAGGTGATGTCAAGGGTGGCCAGCCATTCATTCTCTGTGTTATAGGGTCTACCCTCCAATAGAGTTAAATTTGAATAGTAGAATTGTCAAACATAGATTGCGAATTGTAACTGTACTACTTGCAATTGTTTAATATACTAATTACATATGTAGGTGGGCTGCAGTCAATGTTAGACCACCGATTTTGCACAAAGATAATAGTTGTATGAATAGTACATACACACATTAGACAGTCTTACTATGCCAAGAATCGTTGCATTTTTGTGTGTTAAAAATGTCAACTAATGATTACAACATTAACTACACTGTTACTAATGTTTAATATGCAACATCGCAATTTAGAACGTCTACCTGCAGTATATGATCATTGAAATGTCACCAAATGGCACAATTATATATGTATATGCAAGCAACTATTACTCGATAAACACACACCTGTCAAAACTAGATGCATCTACAGGGTACCTCCATGCTATATCCAGAGTCTATGTTAAGCCATTCTGCGATAGCACGACACACGCTACTGAGTTCATCCTACAGACTTCGTGTTTCAGACAGTTTACGAGACCATGAATAATTGTCATTATATACAATTGTTTATCACTCCAATATGATTATATCTCTGACCAACTACAAATCCGTGTTTTTTTAAGCACGTCTAGAAAAATATCAAGCGTGACTTTCAATCTGCCCGTTATTTCTATTCAGCCACGTTCACGGATATCACGGATTCACGGAGTGCATCGTAGCTCTGCTATCTATTCAGCAGCCCGCCCCCCGCCTCCCTCGTGGCCACCAAAGGACACGTAACTGTTTGGTCCTTATAAAACAAGGCAAGGCTACTGGCCTCACTGTCACTGGAACCAGCAGGAGTAGCCATATCACGGAGGCAGATACAGATTACAGCGCCATTGCAAGGTAAGGTGTGTATGGTAAAACTGAGCTTGTGCCCGTTCTCTATGCATACCGCCCCTGCCTATATTGAAGAGACTAACGCTAGGCTCTTCTTTAAAGCGCCTGTATCCTTAGAAATGATTGACCGCCATTAAGGGAAGAATCACTTTATCATATTGGAAATACACTTACCTGAACAGAGAGCGCTACCATCTGCATCTTGGTAAGAATTACTTGTGCCTCCTTTACGTCCATTATCCATTATATTACATGAGTTTCCCTGCCTTCATTCTTCCGTTAATTTGAATCCATTCAAAACATGCTTCTGTCTTCCATGCAAGCTAATGAGGAAATTAAATTACCCCTTTTTTTTTATAAATCTCCTACCGTTGGCTTGTAAGTTTTAGGACGAGGCAGCCTCCTTGCCAGCACCAGTGCTAGCTGCATAAATGTGTACTTCATTTACGTTTCTTGGGGAGGACCCGAGACACAGTCGCTAGGCGCTAGATAACACGCAAGGGCGGTGGAATGGTTCAACCTTACAATCACTCTCCTGCCCGCAACCCCACGCTAGATGAATAAACTCTGCCCCACCCCCCTGCACATCAGGGAAATATGGAGGAGCAGTCTGGGCCAATTTTATTCAGGGTTAAACAAAGGAGAGAGTAAGGGAATTAATTCACAAAAGTGAACGGAGAGTACTCCTTGTCCCCTGGGTACCATCAGAGATAGCTTGGATAAAGTGGTCTGAATGGAATGAATGAGAAAAAGAAGAGAGTCCTTCCTTTTTTAAGAAACCCCTCACTCACCGACCTAGTCGGTGACATGCTTCATCATCGGGGTCCACCCTGACAGCCGAGTGCCATCAGGGTGTGCTGCGACACCTGGACTACAGTGGAGCGGGTATTTTGTGTGTGAAGTGAAAAAAAGTGTTAAAAATTGTCCTGGTATACTTGTGTGGAAAATTTATTCTCAAGGAACTGGACAATATTAAAATTAAGTGTGTGGATACGTTTAGGTGTTGTGACCGTGTGTATCACTTATGTGTGAGGTCTACATGTTTCAACCCGTAGGATGGAAGGTACCGGGTTTTCGTCAGGACCAGAAGGAAAATGGGTGG
The DNA here is from genome assembly GCF_964263255.1 of Lissotriton vulgaris. Taxonomy (NCBI): domain Eukaryota; kingdom Metazoa; phylum Chordata; class Amphibia; order Caudata; family Salamandridae; genus Lissotriton; species Lissotriton vulgaris. The sequence continues at coordinate 534,036 of NW_028252384.1, read as the reverse complement.
TCAGGACACACTAACGCCCTGCCGGTCCCTAGATTCCTGTGCACAACTGACAAATAGTCAGAGTGAAAAAAGCTCAGAAACAACAATGGTTGAGCTAAAAGCAAAAAAGACTCCTATTTAGAGTCTTTTAGGCTTCACGGGGTGGAGGGAAGGTAAAAACCCAAGCTGCCATATTAGTTCAGTTGGGTAACGGGATCTGAGTACCTACTCGCCTCTCCGTGCCTCCCCGTGAGTCTTTTTTGCTCACGATGATGAAGCATGTCACCGACTAGGTCGGTGAGTGAGGGGTTTCTTAAAAAAGGAAGGACTCTCTTCTTTTTCTCATTCATTCCATTCAGACCGCTTTATCCAAGCTATCTCTGATGGTACTCCTTTCTTGTTTTGTTTATTACCAATTTTATTCAGGCCCACAGGTGTCACGTAGGTGCGATGCAGGTCGTTAAAATTAACTAATTTGAACCAGGAGTTAGTAACTCACATGTTCGAGCCCATTCCACATCCAGAATAAGGGTCCCCAATTCCCCCTCCCAGCCACTTGGCACCCTCAAAGGCCCCCATACTGTATCAGGCTGCAGAACCTCATATAAGGACTCTGGAACTTCCGCGCTCTCGCGGAGCGAACTGAAGATTGCAGTGTGTGTAGCGTGTTTTAGCTCTGTTTTTAAAAACTGGATGTACGAGCGGTCTGCTCCTTTTTAAAATAGCGCATACTCGTCGGATTACGAGACGATAGCACTCCACTTCGCTTACCTGCCCTTTCAAATTTGTAGACCTCCACCCGCTGCTTGAGCAGGCTTCATCGCAACCTTTACCTCCGACACCGCCATCTTGGGAGTAAAAGTGGAACACTCGCCCACTAGGCAGCGCCATTTTGGAACGCGCTCTAGTGGCTGGGTCAGGGCTCTCGGCACAGGATATTTAACTGGGGGAATGCAAGCGCACAGCGCGCATGCCGATGGCGCGCCTCCGGCGCGCCAGAGGCAAGCCCGTCTGCGCCCGTCCGAGCCAGGATGGGGCTAGGGGCAGAAATCCCTGTGCAATTCAATCTGGGCAACTACTGTTATAGCAGGGACATGCTGTTACACCTTAGAGATACCATGCAGGATAGTTGTAGGCATATTATTTCTCCTGAGGCAGATATTAGGCAGTATCCCGATTGTACCTTGTTATTCTTGCCCTTAGAGCCCCTTTCTCAAAGCTTGGACGCTGTTAAATCATTCTCCTTTTATACACCTTAACTGCAGGTCGCTGCCTAAGCATGCAAGTGAAATCCATCTATTGCCAGAAGAGAGGAATCCTGATGCTCTCTTTCTTACGGAGACCTGGACTAACGTGGGCTCTGACCCTGATATTGTCCAGGCCCTTCCTGCTAATTACACCATAGTTAGGCAGGACGGGGACGTTGGTCGGGGAGGGGGAATTGCCATCTTTTTTTTTTTTTAAGACCTTTATTGTACATGAATAGGAATACACAATGTAGGGCCTACAACCCCCAGGGCTGGCCGCAACGGTAATACAATCTATATGGCAGTATACTGAGCACACGGCCTTAGAGCCGACAACCCAGGGGGTCCGGCGGCGGATGAAAATATCTTGCAACATGATGGTAAGAATGTAAATATAGGACATGACTTAGGTCTAAGATTTTTCTCTTTTTTAAAACAAATAACAAACCCCACATTAAAAATAAAACCTCGGTAATCATGTTCAGTTCCTCAAAGGTGACAAAACAACTGTCAGGACTGCAGCTGTATTAACATTGGTGTTGTGACCAAAAACCCAATCTCACAGTATGAAGCCTGATAAGCAGTCGGACGGGGTCTATCACAGCCAAAGGAGTTCCACGTTAGCTTATGTAAACCTTAGATCAAACTTGTGAATCAGAAAGACACTCATCCGGGTCAACTCGTGGTGGCTCACATATGTCTCCCCTAAATTTGTTCCAGGCCCCCCAGATTTGCCCCCATTTTTCAGGGCATCCCCGGTGGACAAATACCGCCTTTTCAGCCACCATCGCTTCGTCCATGTCCTTACACCAGTCTCGCAATGTAGGCAGTACGCTAGATCCCCATAGTCTGGCAATGTTCAGTTTTGCCACTAACATCCCCAATATGGCCCAATCTTGTTGACGGTGGGTCAAATCCTCTGCCTCCCAGTTGTTTAACAGGCAGCGACGTGGGTTGGGCATTAATGAAATAGTCGTGGATTGAGAAATGGTTCCCTGCCAAGTACGCGGCCACCCGGCTACGGTCCGAAATGGTATGGAAGAATGTCCCTCTCTCTCCACATCCGCGGAGGCAATATTCGTGGGAGGCCCTCCCTATTTTGTAAAGGACCGTTCTGGTGTAGTATGTGCGGTGTAGTATTTTTAACTGAACTAGTTTAAGTCTAGATGGGATAGCTGATTCTCGGGTCGACGAGAGAGCCTCTTGCCATTCCGAGTCATCAAGGTCGCCAATTTCGCCCACCCAAGTCAGGCGCAATTTGGATAGCATGTCAGGTATGTTGTTGACCAGTTTCCTATATGTGTAGGACGTCGCTTTGTGGGACATATGTTCTGTTAGCAGCCTATCTTCCAATGGAGTAGACTCTTGTAGTTTCGTACCCACCGGGATGACCGACAGAAGTGAATGACGGATCTGTATATATCTATAATACTCAGACTGGGCCATTTCGTGTTTGGTTTGTAAATAAGTGAAGTCCACTATGTTTTTTTTTCCTCCAGAGATCTCCCACCACCGAAATGCCTATGGCGTCCCATGCTGTGTGTCCCACAGGGGTGTCATTTGCGTGATAGTGTCTGCGCACTGAAGGTGTCTATGTACCTTATACCAGAGTTGGACCGTGTGACGGGTCAGACCGATAAGGTCGGACGGAACGCCACGACTATAAAGGGTTCTTAAAAGTCCCCTGGACTCGATATTCTGCCTGTCCGCCATAAAGGCGGGCTCGGTCTGCGGGGCGTGTAACCAGTAATTAATTTGCTTAAGGTGGGCAGCCCAGTAATATATTTCGATATCAGGGAGTGATATGCCCCCATCATACCAATCTTTTACCAGTTTGCATTGTGCAATTCGTGCCGGTTTCCCGTCCCACAACAAAGTAGAAACTGCAGCTGCGATGGCTCTGAAGTAGGAAGAGGGGACCGGGAATGGTGTGTTCTCGAGTAGGTAGAGAAAACGAGGCAATGCCATCATTTTAAACAGTGCGGCCTTGCCAAGGAGGGTGAGAGGGAGGGAACGCCACACCTTTACATCCCGAGTAAACCTTTCCAGTGGGGGTCTCAAGTTCAGGGCGTGGAATTCGTCCAGGTTGGGTGATACCTGGATTCCCAAATATTTAAAAGGGGTGTCAGTGTAACGCAGCGGACAGTCCGCAGGGAGGGAAGGCGGGCTGCCGGCGAGAACGTACAGGACTGATTTGGTCCAATTAATTCTATATCCTGAAACCCTCCCAAACTTTTCACAAACATTCAGAATTTCTAGGATTGACTTTTTGGGGGAGGTGAGGTAAAGAAGGACATCGTCCGCATAGAGAGATATCCTATCTTCCCAGGACGGCGACCACCTGATACCTTTGATGGATAGTTCCCACCAAATCCAGATTACCAGTGGCTCAAGGATCAGCGTGAACAGCAAGGGGGGCAACTGGCAGCCCTGCCGCGTCCCACGGCCAAGCGGGAAATCCCTGGAGACGTGGCCATTTACTGCTATCTGGGCCAGGGGCCCGGCATAGAGCAGGCTGACCCACGCACAGAACTTGGGGCCGAAGCCCATGTGACGGAGCATGGCAAATAGATAAGGCCATTCTACGGTGTCAAACGCCATAGTGGCGTCTAGGGAGAGAAGCACTGCCGGCTCCTGTATGTACTCCCGGCGGGCCAGTACCGCCTGTAGACGACGCAAATTATGAGAGGTGTTACGCGTCGGCATAAAGACCGATTGGTCCGGGTGTACCAAAGTAGCAAGATGGGGAGCCAAGCGCTGTGAGAGTAATTTGGCAAGGATCTTAAGTTCAGCGTTTAGCAAGGAAATGGGACGGTAGGAGCTGCATGCTTCCGGGGCTTTACCAGGTTTGTGGATCGGGACGATCGTGGCAAGGCGTTGATCTTTAGGTAGCATACCCATGTGTAGGCTATCCTCGAACATTTTAAACAGATGGGGGGCAGTTATGGAAGCAGTGTGCTTGTACAGTTCTACCGGGAGACCATTGGGACCCAGAGCCTTGCCGGACGCCAGTGCGTTAGTCGCCTCCCGTACCTCCTCCACAGTGATGTCTGCATCCAGCAGGAGTGCCGCCTCTGGTGAGAGGCAAGGGATTGTCAAATCTTTAATATAGTCATAAGCATCCTCGGTCGTGTAAGTCGCTTGGGGGGTATATATTGCCTCAAAATGATCAGCTAGCAAGTCGGCTATGTCTCCTGGGTCCGAGGTCAGAAGCCCCCCGGGCGAAGTCAGTTGTGCAATGACCCTGCCAGCCCTCTTCTTTTTATCGAGCCAGGCCAGCATCTTTCCAGCCTTATCGCCTAATTCGTATATCCTATGACGGGTGGCCTGAATTGTAGTCTGCACCATTTCCCTCTGGTAGGACATCCACTCAACCTGTCGCGGCCGGACTGTCTGAGCGGCTCCCGGGGACGGGTGGACCTCCTGGTCGGCAATGGCCTCCTCAAGAGCCCCTTCAAGGGAGCTAAGTTCTCGATTCCGGGTCCGCCTGTGAGCATCAATGGATGCAATTGCCTGCCCGCGTATGACCGTTTTATACGCTTCCCATAGGATACCATGGGAGCGCACGGAGCCTGAGTTCTCCTGAAAGTAGTGTTTAGCAGTTTTAGAAAGGGTTTTCCTCAAAGGGGCACTCTGCAGGTAGCCCGCGTGAATGGGAAAGATGCGATTTCTATGGGAGCGGTGATTTGTGTATGTGAGTTGGAGCGGAGAGTGGTCAGATATTCCCCTGGGGCAGATGTCAACTTCCTCAACGCCATGTAGGCCATCCCCTGACATTAAAATGTAATCTATACGTGAGAGACAGTGGTGCGTCGCTGAGTAGTAAGTGTATTGCTTATCGTAGGGGTGTTTGTAGCGCCAACAGTCCGTTAGTCCCAGGGCGTCTAGTAGTCCAGCGAGTCGCCCACCTCCCCGCACCGTTGTGTTATGTGGGTGTCTATCCATCTCATGGTCTAGGACATCATTAAGGTCTCCTCCTATTATTAGTGTCGCTGTCGGTAAAGATAAGAGGAAGGTAGCAAGGGCCGTGTGTGCTGTAGCATGCAGGCCGGGAGGGACATACACAGACACAAAGTTATACAATTGGCCCTCCCACTGTATCGTGGCAGCTGCAAAACGTCCCTGATCATCAATTTTTGTCTGTTGACATACCATTGGAAAGCTTTTCCGAATAAGTATCCCTGTCCCTCTAGAGCCGGAGGAGAAGTCAGCTTGTGCAAGGAACCTATACCCCCATCTATTCATTGCCTTCGAGGTCGAGCCAACTAGGTGAGTTTCCTGTAATAGGACTATCGCCGGCTTGCAGCGCTTCAAGTATTGTAGCACTAGGCCCTCTTCACCCTGTCGCCCAATCCCCTAACGTTCCACGTGAGGGCTGTGAAGGTCGATGTGCGAGAAGAATGTGGTGTAAGGTCCTCAGGTGTGTCCATCTCTTGTGCTGCCATTTAAATGTGTGCGTGTTTTCGAAAAAGTCAATAGAAGACGGGCCCCGCTGTGTACATTTATCCAGAGATCTGTCTCCCTCGTGTGGTGTAGAACATGCCGTGTTTTGGTGCGATTAACAAAAACTAGCACATTGAAACAACACCCCCCTCCCTGCCTCTCTGCTGCGAGGGCCTGAAACCGCCCGCCACCCCAACTTAGCAGAGCGCTTAGTCCCAACCCGACCCAATGTACTTGCTTGCAAGGGGTAAGTAGCTCTGCGACCTCACAAGCAGCTCCAAGTGACCTCCTCCGCCCAGCACGGAGCGACTGCAAACGTTACATTGTCAATGTTCCAAGGGGTTGTCGATCAAGGACCGTGATCGCAGGAGTCTACTCTTCTGTGTGCTCTCTATCCTCCAGGCCTGACTCCGCAAATAGATCCTGGCTGTGACCCTGAGTTGTCTGGTGATCTGTTTGAGTGACCGGTCTCTGGCCACGTTGACCCCTGTCATTTCGCCGCGGAGCCTCCACTCGTCTCCAACCATCCAGCCAGTCTCTTGCCGCCTCCGGGGTGTCGAAGAACCACGCCTTATGATTATCCACGATTCGCAGTCTTGCCGGGAAAAGCATGGAATAGGGTATCTCTTTGCTTTTTTGATGTCGGTGAAGGTCTTCCGTCGCCGGGCCACCTCAGCTGTATAGTCTGGGAAGAAGGCAAGAGTGGAGTTCAGTACTTTAACAGGTGCAGAGACCCTGGCCATTTGTAGTATGGCATCTCTATCACGGAAGTTAAAGAGTCTAGCCAGCACTGGTCGCGGGTGCGCCCCTTGTTTAGGCTTCCCCCCGGGAACCCTGTGCGCTCTTTCGACAGAAAAGAAATGGGAGAGGCCCATTGGTTGGAGCTTCGTCCTGATTAAGTCCTCCACATATAGATCCATGGATTGCTTGCCCTCCGACTCTGGAATGCCTAAAATTCGGACGTTATTTCTTCTGGAGCGTCCTTCCTGATCATCCAGTCGCTCCTGTAGTTTTCTGGTGACCGCCTCCATGCGTTCTGCCGCAAGTTGCAGCTCCGAAGTGTCTTCCACTAATGATTTGGTGACTACTTCCACCTGCGCCACACGTTCCGTCATCTTGTGGAGGTCTGCCCTCAGTAGGCCAACATCCGTCGAGATAGACCCTACTATCGTCTGGACGCTGGAGAGCATCCGCATCAGATCCTCTAATGTTACTTTTTTGGAGCCATCTCCCTCTGTACTCTTGTCCGTAGATGTGCGACCCTCCGGGTGTCCGTGCTCCAATCACAGAGTGTGGCCGTAGGTATTCCAGGCTAGGTTGTGGGGATGCGGTAGTAAATATGGCAGTAGCAAAATGGCGTCGCCGTTCAGGGTCACTATTCCGCCGTAAGGGTCATCAGTGATAGGAATGCACGTGAGGAGTTCGCTGGCCTACACACCACTGGCCGGTCGCCAGCTTCCCTTGTCTGCCTTCCAGGCTGTAATGTCTCTCGGCTGCACTGCCCACCTCAAGCCCCTGTAGAGTCTCGGGCTCCGTGATGAATGCGGGGCCTCTCCAGCGCCCGCAGCGCTGCACCAGGCACGGCAACGCGGACCTCAGGGGGGCGCCTTGCAGTTCGCTCTGTGTATCAGGGTCCGGGCACCCAGCTCAGGCTGACAGGAGAATCCGATTCTGGGAGCAGGTGGGGGCAGGCGCCGTCGTCATGCTCGTCGTGCACCACCCGCACAGCAACACGGCAGACCTCCCGGCACTGGGGCTCGTTATCGCTGGGGTTGCAGCTCTCCTCGCTCTTGGGCGGCAGCGCCGTTGGGCGAAAGGTGTCTCCAGGCCGACCCACCTCTGATCCCGCTCCCGACAGCCGGCAGTAAGGACCGCAGTTGGTCAGCGGTAACTTCCGGCGGGGCTCCCCGACCTCAGGGCACTTCCGGTCGGCCTGCTAATTCACGGCAGGACGGTGTCTGGCGGATGTCTCAGGGACCGTCTCAGCACTTCGGTGTAACTCCGGTCGGCGTACCTCGATGTCGCCCGGAGTAGGATCGGACCGCTCCCCTCAATTTCAGCACTCCGGCCTGGCTTCCGAAGGTACAATGTAACGGCTGGGCAAACGGATTAATGCAAAAGGAGCCGCTTCGATCTCAGAGCTCCAGTACTACGCCGCCATCTCGGTCGGCTCGTAGCCACGCCCCCCTGCCATCATTTTTAAAACGGACTATAGTTGTAGAGTGGCTAAGTGCTCGGTCCTGGATTGTGAGAGCCTTTCTTTTGCAATTGGTTTCTCCTCCACCTGTACCTTTTCTGGAATTCTTGTGTATCGTCCTCCAGGGGGCCATGTTAATTTTTGCAACAATATACGAGACACTGCTGTAAATCTGGCCAGTTCGACACCCAATTTCTCTATTATTGGTGATTTTAACATGCACTTGGACAACTCGGAATCCTCCTGTGTGCACGACTTCCTAGTAGGCCTGGAAGCCTTCCAATTCAGGCAGATTGTAACTGGCCCTACTCATACATTCGGTCATTTACTCGACCCTTTCTTTACGAACTTAGACAATGTTGCCCTGAAGGAAACTTTCCCAGTTCCCTGGTCGGACCACTTACTTTTATCTTTTGTCTGGTCCCCTTTTGACCCGCCACACCTCTCCCTGAAATCTAAAAAGCTGGGTAGAACCTGGCCCAAGCTTCCAGTGGACAAATGGTTAGACAATCTTAATAAGAGTGTTCCTTTACCCTGCCCCAACCCTATTAAGGCCTACAATGATTTCAACAGCTGGTTGGAATCCTCCTTGGATCCCATTCTCCCCAAGAAAGAATTCTCTCATCGGGCCGGGCATAATAAGAAGGCACTTGAGCTTAGAGGACTTAAGCAAGCCTGTAAGCGGTTCGAACGCAAGAGGAGGAAGGACTTTTCACCCGCCGGCAAGTTAGACTACAGAGCCCCACTCAGGCTGTATTAGAACAACATCAAAGCGGTGCAGGCCAGTTATTACCAAGAGAAGATCGAGTCGGCCTCTAATTCCCCATGAGATCTTTAAAATCTTCAAATCTCTCATCACCCCTCCTAGCCCCCTCCCTGATCCAACGAATGCACAAAAGCGCTGTGACGAGATTGCAAGTTTTTTTGCCACTAAGGTTGCCAATATTTACTCACAGTTCCCTCTGGTGGAACCTGAAACACCTCCCCTCCTTCCTCTTTCATATGATAAGATGGATATCCTCACTCCTCTTTCTTTATCAGACACCATGTGTCTTTTAGGATACCTTAAATCCAGCTCCCCTTCCGATGTTGCGCCCCCTTCGATTCTTAATTCCGCCACAGAGAATGTCTCCCCAGTAATCCGGGATGTTATTAATTCTTCGCTCGCAGCCGGAGTGGTTCCTCCACTGTGGAAAGAAGCAAGAATCAAGGCTCTCTTAAAAAAAACAAATTTAGACCCAGGGGAATGGGCTAGCTACCGCCCTATTTCTCTTTTGCCAGGTATCAGCTAACTGGCTGAAAAGCACGTGAACTCCTTATTGTCCGCCTATCTTGAGGAGAATAGCGCTCTTCATCCCACTCAGACGGGATTTCGCAGTAAACAGGGCACAGAAACCGCCCTCATTGCTGTGATGGAAGAGACAAGGAAAATTGTAGATGCCGGAGGCTGCGCTGCTATTGTATTATTAGATCTCAGCGCAGCCTTAGACACGGTAAATCACTGCATTTTAATCCAAAGACTGCAGGAGGTAAGCGTGGCGAGGACCACCCTCCAGTGGCTACAGTCGTTTCTCGCGGAGAGATCTTTTGTGGTCTTTGAGGAGGGAGCTCTGTCACAGCGGACCCCCTGCAGTATGGTGTTCCCCAGGGTTCCTCGTTAAGCCCCACGTTTAATATCTATATGCGGCCCCTGGCGGACATTGTGCTTCCCTGGGGGGTCCAGTTGGTCACCTATGTGGAGGACACACAGTTGGTGGTCTCGCTCTGTAAGGGTGACACAAGGGACACACATTTTACATCATGTCTGACTAAAGTGGCCGAGTGGATGGACCGCTCATTTCTGAAATTGAACGGATCCAAAACAGAAATCATGCTTCTCAGACATGCAGCCCCCCCCAACCTGGACCCTTGGTGGCCCAGCTGTCTTGGCCCTCCTCCCCAGCCCAAGAAACAAATTAAGAGCCTAGGTGTATGGCTGGACTCAGACCTTAGTCTTGCCGTGCAGTCTCACAAAGTGGCCGCTACTTGTTATAGCTAAATTAGACCTTTGAGAAAGATTCTGCCGCTCCTTCCCTTTGACGCTAGGCGACTGCTGGTACAGGCCCTTCTTTTATGAAGGCTTGATTATGCCAATGCAGTCTATTTAGGTGCTCCTAAGGGGACTATCAGTATTCTACAAGTAGTGCAGAATTGCGCTGCGCGACTTCTGCTTAATGTCTATAGACGGGCCTCCGCCCGTCCAGCCCTTATTCAATTACACTGGCTGCCAGTGCAACAAAGGATCTGGTTTAAGGCCATGTGCACTGTGCATAAGTCGATCACCGGGAATGGCCCCCCGGTGATCAGGCCCATGCTTAATTTCTATCAAGCGCCTAGGACATTAAGATCCAACAACAAAAATTTGCGGACGGTTCCCAGGATCCGGCGAGCGCGCATGGGTGGTCGACGCTTTTCACTTCATGCCTCAAATCTGTGGAATGGTCTTCTCAACTCCATCCGCCTGGAACCTAACCATCTCCTCTTCAGGAAGATGTTAAAGACCTTCTTCTTTCCCTCTCTATGAGCAGTGGTGTTGTTCCATAGGTCCTGAAGAGCTGGGATGCCCTAGGGTAACCACGCGCTATAGAAATTCGTATTCATTCATTCATATATCTGGGAAATAAGATGTTGCCCTTCTGATTAACACCAACACCAACCACTTCCCTGTGAGCATGCAAGCCTGACTTTAGAGTAGACACTACCGCTGTGGAAGGTCCCTTTGACAATACAGTGACCAGGAAGCATATTATGGCTTGATTTGTCCTCAGAACACATTAGAGACAAAACAAGAACGCAATAAAGACTGTTAAACTACATAACCAGGATTGTGGAAGTGCTCCAGTAAACTCTTAGCCTCAGGAGAATAAGTGGCTCCAGTTTATGGAAAGGATGACCCAGCATCCCAGATTTAGTAAGTGCAACAACTGAACTGAGAGAAAGAAACATCAACAGAGCCACGAACTATTCTAGTGTTGTGGTCAAGAGATCGCAATGGAAACAAATGCTACCAGCTATAGAGAGGAAGAACTTGTCAAAGTGGTTGAAAAGAATTAACTTGAACCCACTCTCAAGGTCACTCATTGTTCATACCTGCTGCCCTCAGGCAGGAGGAGTAGACAAGTCAAACATACTCAACACATCTTGATGTTTCTAAGGAGTCATGAAAGCGGAGGCTTAAGGAGAGGATACAAGAAGAGACAGGATACCAGACATCCCAGTTGAAATGGAGTGACAACCTCTGTTGACAACCCTCAGCAGCATCTCTCACATTTAAGCCCATTTACAGGAAATATGTCAGACACCTTCCCATGGAACCACTGTACAAGCTGTGAAAGAGATCCTGCCCATACCTGCGATACTTCTGCCCACAAGACTGCTCAAGAAAATAGTAGAGGTGGCCACAGAAATGATTTGCCCTTTACCGTCAAGGGAAGGGAAAGATGACAATAAAGCCTCTTACTAACAAAGTTAGCCATTTGTAGCATACCTTCCATTCTTTGCTGAGAAATGGTTGGGCTACACTATATCTGCAGCATGAAGATGTTCCAGCTATCCTGGCTGTGAGAGGAATAACCTTGAAAAGAACCAGAGCCAGTCATGTGGGTTACATGACCCTACCAGGGGGCACACTTTCAGCATTCCAGCAGGAGTGTGCCATAAGGTAGAGTACATTTTCAACTGCAGAAGATGTGCTCAGATGGAAACTCCGCCAACAGATACCATGGGAAGGCATCTTGACAAACCAGACAGTCCTTGTGCATTTAGGAGTGGGCAAACCACTCCTCTCCTGCCCTGCTTGGAGCAGAGTGGCCCCACCCACCCCCCCGTCGCAAAGCAGCAGGACACGAAACATAAAATGACAACAAAAGTTATTTTTATTTTATGTTTCTCACTGCTTAAAAGAGGAGACGCCCCTAGTCTGGCCACATATGTTACAAAAAAGTCAGCTACGCAGCTCTTGCCACATGTGGTTTCGGGAAAGGGGCACAGTGTTGTCCATTCTCCTTAACCCAGGCCTTTTTCTGTTGGCAGACCGCACAAGTGTTCAAGTGCGAACCGTGACCATCCCAGGTTGGCAAAGACTGCAGTCGAGGCTTCTTCCATCACCCATCCCAGAAAAACGTCCGGGTGCATTGTACCTGGGAGCCAGCCCAGCCCAGCGTGCGGATGCGGCCCGCCAGCAGCAACAATTTGTCAGCGAGCGGTGATAAATGTGAAGGGCGCTGGTTGGTGACAGCGATCGGAAAACGGTGGTCATTACTTTGGGTAATGCGTATCATTTGAATACTGAAATACCAAACTAGTGTAACTTTTTTACTCCAAAATTAATTTCTAACTTACAGATCAAGGAGTATATGCAGGCCGACACTGAGATAAGACAGTTATTTGGTATAGATTACCAGATACATTTTATTTAATGCTACTAAAAAATATTACAGGAAGGTATGGGCTGGTAGGAAAGGGCACAGGGCAACTTCACAAATCTCAAAGTACCACGTCAGGTGCGAGTGGTTTACTTAATCCAGGTGCTACACTGCATTTACCAAAACAATATTTGCGTTTTGTAACATACATTTTCTTAATCCACTGCAAGTTATAAAGTGCCACTGAAGGTGTTGCACATGAGACGTGAACATCACTCAATGGTGACTTGAAAATATAGAAATGTCACTTATGTGTGCACTGAAATCTTGGCAGCTATGGAATTGGCTGTGTGGGTGAGGGTCAAGTGACTCTGGTCAGTGGTGATGGGATAGTGTCTCTCATAGTCCTTGAACTGTCACTCATAATTACACAGACATTATGAAAATGTCACACATAGCAATCTGAAACCTTTGCAGCTATGTTCCCATGAACTTAGAAGATCGAATATTTCAGTGGATTGTTTGTCACACTGTCAGTAGTTACGTTTCCTGCAACAATGATATTATTCTACTGTTTTATAGCGGCCTGTAGGAAGCTGACTTTTTGTATGATATATCAAAATAAGGTATATCGTGCAATCTTAAGGTCCTCTTCTATGCGGTAGTGTGGTCGAGCAACCTCAGGCTTATCAAAGAGGAGTGTTAGACATCTGCAAATACACACAATAGTCAATAAATGGCGAACACGACTCAATAAGGAGATCCACACCAATTTATAAAAATTGCACATATCTTCATATGTTTAGGCACCAGAATCAATTTGATCAGGTAAGTATGTTTTGAAAGAAAAATACTTCATGGTTTAAAAAGTGAATTTTTTAGAAGCTGCAATGTTATCCTATGGGAGACAAGTACGGCGTTCAGGCACAGTACAGCAACTTATCAGACCAATCTCCTGGACTTAAGGGGAGTATGGGAAAAGGTCCATGGCAGAACCAGCAGCAGCAGTCCACCTCCCTTGGCACTAGGGCGGTCAGGTGCAGTGGTGCATTATAGCGTTGTGTGCCCAATATTAGTCTACGGCGATCGCTCATTGTGAAAAGAGGCTGCAGGTTTTGACTGGGGGGCCAAACAGGTTGAACCATGCACAGGGCTCAAGTCTTGCAATGCTAGGAGACATGGGTGCACGGGTGGTTCTCTTCTCCGCTGGCTGGGTAGGCAGGGTGCAGATGGTCTTTGTGGTGTCGGGTTTCTTCATCATGGAGCACCCGCGGTTGAGGGGGCCTGTAAACAGAGGCTCAAGGCGGCATCAGCGAGTTAACAAGGGACAAAACCAAGCTGGACTCTGATCCTTGAGGTCTTGGGAACCACACATGCACTATCTCGGTCCTAGGAAATGATCTTAAATCGGCAATGTTCTCCCAAACCTCACAGGCTCCACCTCTTCTCTCCGTGCTGCTTCCCAAACTTCATGCAAAAACCTAGAGCACTGGTCCAACTTCAAAGTCTACGAGGAACATTCTGTCTCAAAAATTCTATCTTCCTTAAACCCGAACAATCACTACAACAATCCTCTCCCCTCTAACTGCCCAACCACCACCTCTCAAGCTATCATCCCCTCTTGGATTGCAATAATCAATGCTTCCCTCCTACAGGGAACAATACTCGACTCTCCTAAAGTCGTCTCTATCTTAAAAAAACCTACGCTGGATCCTGCTTCCCTTGACAACTATAGACCTAAATCCAACATCCAACTCTTAGCGAAAGTTCTTGAGAAACGGGTACAGCAGCAGCTGAGCCAACACATCACCAACTTCCACCTACTAGATGACTTTTAATCCGGTTTCAGACCTGGTCACAGTACTGAAGCCACCATCCTACACATCGTGGATGATGCCGTACAAGCCCTTGACCAAGGCAAACCATGTCTCCTAATCCTCCTTGACCTATCCTCAGCTTTCGATACGGTACCCCACAAAACACTCCTTGAACGCCTCAAACTCAGGATGGGACATGATGGCACTGTTCCAGAATGGTTCAGGTCCTTCTGAGGTAATATGAATTTTTATGGTCAAATTGTGTCCCCTAACGTAGACCCCAACGGCTCCATGTACGTGCTTCAAGTACATGTATGTTCCCTCCACAACCAGCTATGAAGACGCAAATACATTTGCGTCCAACGTTAACATGTCCTCTTTCAGATCCACCATGAATGGGTCGAAAATTCAGTTCCTAAGTATGCCTTGCCACCGTCTTTACATGGTGCACTTTCACGTTTTCCTGGCTCTGGCGAGCTAGGCCCTGATTTCTGCCATCGAGCCCTTTCTGCCTTCTGCCTCTGAAAGCTACAGCCTGGATCTGCATCCGTGACCCTTGCCTTACTCCCTGCGCGGCGAGCGGTGCCCGGCTCGGCCTGCTTGCCTGCCAAGACTGTATTTTGCCTTCAAGTTATCTGCTCCGCTCCTCGAAAATACATTCCTGTCTAGTGATTTAGGAAAACATCTCCCCAGCTGCAGAGCAAAGGGCCCGGCCCTTCTGTCTCCGTGCAAGTAATTCATTGCTCCTGTTACCATGGTAGGCCCATGGCCCCTCGCATTACACGTAGACACTTAGTCACATATGCATGCACTCGCAGTCAGTATAGAATAGCCTCTGCCCGAGAGACCTTTCCTTCTAGATAATACAGTTCCTCAAACACAAGATATTAGATATGATTTGGGTTTAGGTTGTTCTGACACGCCAGACTTCTGTCTCCACGTATAGTGCTAAATGTCAAGTCCCCTTCACCCTCCAGTTCCGCGTCAATCACACGTCATGCTGCTGCGCGCGCATCTCTGCCATATATTTCTGCTGACACTGCAGGATTCCTCTATGGATCCACCCACCTGTGACACTCTCATGTGACGTCTCTCGCACACACCTCTGTGTACGCCCTCGTGCACGCCTTCTGTTACGCACATGTGTTCTTATCTCTTTTCTCTCAGCTGTTACGCCTTCTGTATCCATCACCATTGTATGCATTTACTATATATATTGTACTCTGTTAATAAAGCATTGTCTATCCCTTCCTGAACCTTCGTGGTGATGGAACATGATACCTGGTTCGAACCAATTCCATTTTATGGAATAAAACCCTTATAAACTCAGATGCCACGGACTCTGCCTCTCATTTTTTGATTGAGTTATTTTATTGAACTTTACCGCATAGAAATTCCGCATAGGTAAAATTATTTTACCGCATAATTGGCGCCCGAACAGGGACTCCTCCCCCACCTTACGCGCCGGCGGTGCGTTGCAGGCCTAGCCCCCTGCCACAGCCGTGACGGACAACTACGCGTACCCGCAGGATTTCCTGTATCTCCCTCAGGCCAACGGAGGTGACTGAGGCTGCGATCGACACCCAGACGAGGCGGTGAGGAGTGCGGAGGATCCCGACCAGAGCCCAGCCGAGAGAGCAAGGTCCGAGGTGTTCAGAGGCCCACCAGTTCCGAAGTACCTACGCCACGAGTCGAGTCGAGTCCAGTCCGGTCCAGTCCAGTGTCGAGTTTCCGAGACCTTCCGTTCCGTGCTTCCCAGTGAGTACCGTTGCTGGGGACGCATCTAGACGGGTGCATTAATTTGTGTCCGGTCAAGACGGGTTTGGGTACACAGACCCGGTCTGCACTGTTTTAGCAGTGTATCTGTACTGTTTAGCAGTACATCAAGTATCCAGCTATCAAGTTATTGTCGGTTCCGAAATGTTTTAATGTGTTTTAATGTCGTGGTATGAGTGATTGTTTGATCTTCATTACTGTGTTTATTGTATTAGTTGTGTCCAAGTCCGAGTAAGTATCAAGTATCAAGGTTCAGAATGCCACTGTTTTCTAAACTGAGACAGATAGGAACTAGAAAAGGGATACCCGAGGAAGCTGTTCCCATCCCACCCAGGGACACTCCCGGTTATTTTATGTACCACAAGCACGGCTTAGACGCTGTATTATATCTCGACTTGTGGGTGGATTACACTAAGGATTTAGCAGAGAATCAGAGATGGCCCGCTACAGGGACATGGGATGCCGAGTGCATCATGAGAGTAGAAGAAGCATTATGGAAAAAGAAAGACAGACAGTCACAGAAAGATGCCATTGAGCTATGGCGTAAAGAATCACACAGACGGACAGAGAAAGCACTCAGAAAATCGGAGAAAAGTAGAGAGGATTCTGAAAAGGCCAAAGAAAAAGAACTACTAGAAGAAGGAGAACGAGTTAGAATGGAACAACACGATAGACGGAGTAATGCCATTATGACAGGATTGTATCCAGTCCTGGCCGAGGGCCTGCCCAAGGCGACCCCGGAAACACCGAAAAATCTGCCCCTCCATTGGTTCTGACTAAATTACGTCACAAGACAGCAGCAGACATTTTTATTTCATCCTACTTGGATGATGTAGCTCCCGCATATGCTAATGTACCTACCCGTGTACCACCTGCTGACGGTAACCCGCCCCCTGATCATCAGCCCCCAGGTCCGCAACAGCAGACCCCTCCCGCACCGTTTCCTGCACCCGCACCCGTTGTCCCTCCTGGTATTCAACAACTGCATCCGCTTAATCCTTTTGGGGCTGACGCTGCTCAGGCCCCAACCCAGTTACAGCAGGTACCGACCCTACAGCCAGGTTATGATCAAGCCTCCGCTACAGGAGGTGCTACAGGAGGTTATCGAACACCCCCACCGTTACACCGAGTGACAATGAGAGATTTAGCAAAGGCTCGGACACCTAAAGGTGCACCGGCCGAACAGCTTAGAAGAGGACTTACGGATTGTAGATATGACCCAGTGCCCGGTACAACAGGACCCATGTTGTTAGCGTCCCTACGTTTGAGACGGGTTACAGATTATTTGATATTACTACCAGGAATGCCAGAACATCTAGACAAATTGTATTATTTTATTAGAACAGGAGAAGGACAGGAGTGTGTTGCTGAAGCCATGTCACGTCAGAAAGTAGAGAACAAAGGTTTAATAATGCGATTTATGGTTAATTGTTTATTAAGAGAACAAGATCACGCAGGTTTTCCGCAAAGTGAAATGGATAGACTGAATAGATGGAGCCAGAATATTGCGGATGGTAAACACGAAAAGGAGAACAGTGTACATACTATGGTTAGAAAGATCCGTAAAGAAATAATAGAAATACATGCCCAGCGAGCACCTGAAGAATAACTTGAATCAGACGGTCCGACTTCCTCGCAGGAGGAGGATAATACAGAGGATCTAGCAGAAACTTCGCATCAGTCAGACAAAAAGATGATAGGATATGTAGGCAGAGAGAAACTCCCTAGACCGCATCCTTTTGATAGGCCCTTCGACCGACCCATTCGTAAACAAGGAACGTGTGAAAACAAGAAACGTTACCTCTGTCCAATACCAGAAACATTGCACTCTGCCATGTCAAAGCCGATGACTCCTGAACATCTATTTCAGGCTACCGATAAAGTACTTCAGGAACGAATGGGGTACCATGTACTCAATTCCATGGATGAACAAGAATTAGCCAGGTCAGCAGTACAATGGGCTGACAATTCTGATAAATATAATGATGACGCATTAGCACAAACATTTTTGAATCTTTCCCCAGACGAACAGCGACTAGCTGGTATGTACATGATACAACACCTCCTTACGTTGTATAAGAACCAACATTCTAATCCAGGTCCCCTACCTGATGTACTAGTAGAGTTACTCATGAATAAATGGAGAGGCCTGGGTACCGATTTAATTAAAGTAATTTTAGAACATCTACACAGATATAGTGCCTTCCTGAATCCACAGTTTGTTTCAGCTCCACTCCCAGAAAGGAAAATGTTTTACATAGACAGACAAAATCCCTTACGAGAAGTACATCCAGTCAGGAATGATGATAACACCCTTACACGTGTGTATGTATATACGCCCATAACTAAAATGGAATTATTGGAAATGAAGAAATTAGTGCCCAGTCATGATAAAGACCCTGCAGGTTTTCACCGTGAAATAAAAGACATGTTACTCATGGGAGATTATACCTATCCCGACATTATGAAAATATTGAAAGTTTTATTGCCTGCCGGTATTTACGAAAAACTCAAAGAAAAAGAATGGGAGGTGGGAGACCAAAAGATAGATTGGGCTGCATTAGAAAATGAAGAAGCGACCCGAACCCCAGGGTTGGGTCTTGGGGACAAAACTAAAGCATTACCAGGATTGTTAGTACAGGTCTTGCCACGATTATTAGCAACTAAAAAGGAGGACTGGGATGCAATCTCAGCCTGCAAACAGAAACCCGATGAAGACACTAGTGATTTTTATTCCCGATTTGAGAAATGTTTTATTATTAATAGTGGCCTGAAACCAAGTAGCGAGTCATACCCGCACCTTTTTTTATCCAAATTAGTCGAGAATTCTCTGCCCCAAGTTAAGAATCGTGTACTGAAAGTCGAGAGCACATGGCAAGCAAACACGCCTTCACAAATGTTACAAATGTTACAGTACCACCAGAACAGAATTAGAGAAGAACATGATCACGAACAAAGACGTATGAAAGACGCGAAAATGAAAATGCTCGTTGCTCAGTCAGTTCCAGCCGACGGTCAGAAAAAGGGCATGACGCAGTCCAATAATTCGGCAGCTCCTGTTAAAGGGACATGCAACTACTGTAAACAGCCAGGTCACTATGTAAACCATTGTGCAGTGTTGAAACACAATATATCTACAGGTAAAACTAAAGAGAGACCGCGTCAACCTAGACAAGACCAGGTCCAACAACACATTCCACAGAATGTACAGCCTATGCATGCTCCACAACAGACAGTACAGACCGTAGCGGTACCACAGCCACAACCGATTGCTGCAACACAACATGCAACTCAGCAGATGTACCAGTATGCACAAACTGATTATCCCGATTAGCAGCGATACACATGAAACAGCCTAGAGAGGGAGGTTGGCTTGCCTCTTATTGAGGTTCCTGTAGATCAAGAGGGTCCTTATGTACATAGTCAGGTATTAGGAAAGGATAGAAAGTTTTTGATTGACACAGGGGCAAGCAGGACAACAATCAGTCACGACGAGGTTCCAGGGGCACCCCTCTCAGGCTCACAGAATGTTTCCCTTGGATTTTCAGGAAAGCCTATTGTAAATGAAGTATCGAAACCAGTTCCCCTTTCAGTTGGTCCGTTGTCTCGCACTACAGATTTATTGCTCACGAAATCATGTCCCGAAAACTTATTAGGTATCAAGACACTGAAAGATCTAGGAGCTGTAATTTGTTGTTCTCCGGAAGGAGTAAGATTGTTTTTGCGTGACTTTAAGGGTCACTATGTGTTGAGAGATATTGATTCCAGATTACAGAATGTTCCTGCACATTTATGGGCACAAGGCCCCACTGATGTAGGTTGTATGCACATTACACCATACCGAGTTACACTGAAACAAGGTGTTGTTTTACCACGAATCCGACAATACAAGTTACCACCAGATGCTGTAGTGGCTTTACTGAAAATCATTGACGAGCTCATTGCACAAGGAGTGGTTGTAGAAACCGACTCGAATCTATGTAATTCCCCTATCATTCCGATTCTTAAACGCACAGATCCGAATGCCCCTCCAGTTTATCGATTAGTGATCGATTTACGAGAATTGAATAAATGCATTGTACCACAGTACCCTGTGGTTCCAGACATCTCTTCATTATTGACAGCTATTGATTCAGAGGCAACGTTCTTTACTGTAATTGATCTGAAGAACGCCTTCTTTAGTGTCCCAATTGATCCGGAAAGCCAATATCTTTTCGGATTCTGTTTAAATGGCCGAAGCTTCAAATTTGCACGCGCACCTCAAGGATTCACAGAAAGCCCCAGCATCTATAGCCAAGCATTGAAAAGACAACTTAACAGTATTCACATGCCTGACAACACTGCCCTACTTCAGTACGTCGATGATCTATTGATCACCGCCCGTAGTGAACCAGAATGTGAACAAGCATCACTGACAGTTTTACATTTCCTGGCTGACAAGGGACACAAGGTGTCTCCTTCGAAGCTGCAATTCTGTGTTCAGCAAGTGGTATATCTTGGGCACTTGCTGTCCAAAGGGGGGAGACAGCTAACACCTGACCGTATCCAGTTAATTGTAAACATGTCACAACCCAAGACACAAAAGGAGGTACGGGCCTTTATAGGCCTCACTTCTTACTGTAGACAATGGATCCCTCAGTATGCATTTCTAGCCAAGCTACTCATACAGTTGACAACTCAGGAGGCAGTGTCTTCGACTGTCCTCCCTTGGACTCAGGAACATACACATGCTTTTGACGATCTGAAGAAAGCCCTATGTCAAGCACCTGTTGTAGCGACACCATGTTACAGTAAACCTTTTACACTTTTTGTCACAGAACGCGAAGGTACTGCATTGTCAGTACTCACCCAGGATCATGCAGGTTCACACAAACCGTGTGCTTATTTTTCTAGTACATTAGATCCAGTAGCCCAGGCTCTGCCTGCGTGCTTGAAATCTGTGGCAGCAACAGCTCTAGCAATCAGACAAAGTGATTCCATAGTGTTAGGACACCAATTGACAGTACAAGTTCCACATTCTGTGGAAGTTCTTTTAAACAGGACACAGACTCAACACTTGACTATAGCACGACTGACAGGTTATGAATTGACATTGTTTCAGCCACACATAGAAATCAGACGTTGCAATACACTGAATCCAGCTACACTTTTACCACTAAGTGAGACAGACCCTTTGGCACATGATTGTATCGAAATCATTACCATTACGACGAAACCCAGACAAGACCTGACAGACATTGCATTACCAGATCCAGACCTGACACTTTATGTGGATGGTTCATGTATGAGAACAAGTACAGGAGAGTTAGTGGCCGCCTACGCAGTCACGACAGAAACTGAAGTCATAGAAACACATCGCATTGACACACTGTCAGCTCAAGCAGCAGAGCTCATCGCTCTGACTCAAGCCTGTATTCGAGCCAAGAATAAGAAAGTTAACATATACACAGATTCACGCTATGCATTTGGAGTCGTACCCGACTTCGGTGTACTCTGGCGAGAGAGAGGTTTCTTGACCTCTCACGGAGCCAAAATCCAGCACGGTCCCCTCATCCAAGCTCTGTTAGAAGCAATACATTTGCCTACAGCCATATCCATCATGAAGTGCAAAGCACATACGAAAGTTACAGATACCATTTCCCAGGGTAACGACCTGGCAGATCGAACAGCCAAGCATACAGCTCAGACTCAGACTCACGCAACTGACCTGATAAAGACAGTAGTCCCGACACCGACACATTGCATGACAGTGAGGGATCCCGCCCTAGATGTAATTGATATACAGACACAAGCTACACCAGACGAAATCAAGAAATGGATTGAACTAGGAGGGATCCAGACAGAACAGGGATGGATGACGAAAGGGAAAGCCACATGGTTTCTCCCCGACTCTATGGTTCAAGTTATCATTAACACCGTACATAGTCCTGCACATTTAGGAGAAAAAGCCATGTTAGACAGTATTCAAAATCTTTGGTTCAATAAACATTTACGAGCAGCAGCCAAACAGAAAGTGCGTACTTGCATGATCTGTTGTCAGTTAAACCCAGGTAAAGGCATTCCCGTAGAGCAAGGTGGATTTCATCCTCCCGATCACCCTTTTGAAGTCCTCCAGATGGATTATATCCAGATGGAACGTTGTCGAGGATTCAAATATGTCCTCGTAGTTGTATGTGCACTTTCCCGTTGGACAGAAGCATATCCAGTCCCAGATTACACTGCTCCGACCACTGCCAAGCAGCTGGTACGTGAATTCTTCCCACGGTATGGTTTGCCCCGTATCGTGTACTCAGATAATGGGCAGCCATTCTCGTCCGAGCTCATGAAGCAGGTGTCACTCCTGCTAGGTTATCAGTGGAAGTTCCACTGTGTCCGACATCCCGAGGCAGCAGGTCTCGTAGAGAGACATAATCAGACCCTGAAAACACGCCTTGCAAAAATATGTAGAGAGAAGGGAGTTGATTGGATAGTAGCTTTACCAGTTGCACTCTTTTACATGAGAATGATAGCACATTCAAGAACAGGGCTATCCCCGTATGAGGTGGTCTTTGGTAGGCCACCGAATATGTGGGGGACGCCTCTGCCTCGTAAAATAACAGATGTTGACTGTAATATGCTGACAGATTACCTTGCCTCCTTGATGTCTGCACTACAATCATGTCGTTCACAGGTAGCAGCAGCTTTTCCCGACAACACCGAGGTGAAGCCACACGAGATCGTCCCGGGGGACCTGGTGTTCGTAAGGAATTTCGACAGGAGGAGTCCGCTGGAGCCCCGTTGGCAGGCGCCGAAGCTTGTGTTATTGACAACAAGGACAGCAGTGAAAGTGGAGGGCCGCAAGGGCTGGCTCCACTCGAGTCATGTGAAAAGACACTATGGACTGCCTCCGAAACTAGACTCCCAGCCCTGCCCCCTTCCAGAGACTGATACTAAACTCCCCCTGGTAGAGAAAACTCCTTCTCAAGAATTTCGTTTGAAGTTGAGGTCTAGCAAGTCAGACAGTTTAATTGTTTAAGTCCTCGGCTAGGTGAAGCGGTTAGACAGGTTCCTGACATGTACAAGTTAGACCCCAATAGAGAGAGAGATAGACAGAAACAGATCAAGAAACATGAATATTGTAAATCTCTCCGCAGTCACTGCATTGTGACATTATTGATTATGTTTTTTCTGAGTCTTATGATCATTGCTGCAAGCATATTGCTACACACGTACTTTCCTATTTTCACACGTGCACATTCTTCTTCAAATGACACTGCCGAGCATACTTTCAGTGAATTGCCCCCGCACGAGTTATCTTACCGACTTGCGTTGCGCAACAATACATTCATTAGTATGTTACATCATTCCCATCAGACCAACAATGCTACCAATTGTTGGATATGTGGCAGACTCTCTCCCTATCAGAAGTATAAGGGAGTTCTGCCCCTCTTTCCGTACTCGTTCACACACAATGGTTCCTGTGGTGCATGGTTTAGTTTAATAAATTCTTTAGATTCTGATTCCGTAGTGTACCAGGGCAATTGGGTATGGGGAAATCTGAACACAGTTCTGCATAAAGTATGTTTCCCTGACAAGGAGGGTCTTCCCCAAAGGACAGGGACTGATCTAGAAAACGAAGTATATGGATTAGGTAATTTTACACTTAACCTCATGATTCTGAATGTCCAGTCCGAAGCCGAACCAGTCTTGCCCGCTATGTCAGTATTACCAGTCAAAGGTGAATTATGTGTCAGAAAGAATGGTTCAGTACACCTAGGTCATAGCAAATGTACTACTGTGATCGAATTCAGTGATAAAGGCAAGTCTACATTCAAAGCTTCCCGTCATTCCTATTTCATTTGTGGTCATACGGCATATATACGCTTACCTCTAGATTGGGATGGTACTTGTTACATTGCATTCCTTCTGCCACCTGTTTTCCTAGCCCCTCCCGATTATCATAGGAACTCCCATCTAGTACACAACAGACCCAAGAGAGATCTCCCGATTGTCGACTATACTGAAACGGCATGGGAGCAGTATACAGACTTCAATAAAGGTTTCTTTCCCTATTTAGGTGCTGTTTTTAATAGTAAACTGATACGTAAATTAACAAGAACCCTCGAGGCAGTAGTGAATGAAACTACTTCCGCCCTAGGCAACTTAACAGAGGAACAGTCTGCTATGAGACTTGTTGTTCTTCAAAATCGTCTCGTTCTTGACGTCATCCTGGCCGATAGGGGCGGAGCTTGTAGAGTCATCAGATCGAGTTGCTATGTTTTCATTCCAGAAAACGCACCATCAGTATATAGAGCCATAACCCGTCTCCACAAGATTGCAAGTCAGATACACCAGAATCCAGGCACCTGGACTTGGTCCGGTTGGTTCTGGAGCGTGTTATCAGCCTGGGGATGGAAAGTCCTATCCTTCCTCGGAATAGCCCTTCTCATAGTGTTCAGTTGTTGCCTATGTTTACAGTGTGGCCCAGCGATTTGTGGTTTGTGCGCCACATCATGTATTCCCCATTCAAGTTCACGTTCTAAATCACGCCAGAAAAAGGAAGAGCAAATGATGTTATATGAACAAATTGATGGACTAATGAAGATCGATATATCATGAAGGGTCCGTAGGGGACAAGGAGGGAATGAGGTAATATGAATTTTTATGGTCAAATTGTGTCCCCTAACGTAGACCCCAACGGCTCCATGTACGTGCTTCAAGTACATGTATGTTCCCTCCACAACCAGCTATGAAGACGCAAATACATTTGCGTCCAACGTTAACATGTCCTCTTTCAGATCCACCATGAATGGGTCGAAAATTCAGTTCCTAAGTATGCCTTGCCACCGTCTTTACATGGTGCACTTTCACGTTTTCCTGGCTCTGGCGAGCTAGGCCCTGATTTCTGCCATCGAGCCCTTTCTGCCTTCTGCCTCTGAAAGCTACAGCCTGGATCTGCATCCGTGACCCTTGCCTTACTCCCTGCGCGGCGAGCGGTGCCCGGCTCGGCCTGCTTGCCTGCCAAGACTGTATTTTGCCTTCAAGTTATCTGCTCCGCTCCTCGAAAATACATTCCTGTCTAGTGATTTAGGAAAACATCTCCCCAGCTGCAGAGCAAAGGGCCCGGCCCTTCTGTCTCCGTGCAAGTAATTCATTGCTCCTGTTACCATGGTAGGCCCATGGCCCCTCGCATTACACGTAGACACGTAGTCACATATGCATGCACTCGCAGTCAGTATAGAATAGCCTCTGCCCGAGAGAACTTTCCTTCTAGATAATACAGTTCCTCAAACACAAGATATTAGATATGATTTGGGTTTAGGTTGTTCTGACACGCCAGACTTCTGTCTCCACGTATAGTGCTAAATGTCAAGTCCCCTTCACCCTCCAGTTCCGCGTCAATCACACGTCATGCTGCTGCGCGCGCATCTCTGCCATATATTTCTGCTGACACTGCAGGATTCCTCTATGGATCCACCTACCTGTGACACTCTCAAGTGACGTCTCTAGCACACACCTCTGTGTACGCCCTCGTGCACGCCTTCTGTTACGCACATGTGTTCTTATCTCTTTTCTCTCAGCTGTTACGCCTTCTGTATCCATCACCATTGTATGCATTTACTATATATATTGTACTCTGTTAATAAAGCATTGTCTATCCCTTCCTGAACCTTCGTGGTGATGGAACATGATACCTGGTTCGAACCAATTCCATTTTATGGAATAAAACCCTTATAAACTCAGATGCCACGGACTCTGCCTCTCATTTTTTGATTGAGTTATTTTATTGAACTTTACCGCATAGAAATTCCGCATAGGTAAAATTATTTTACCACACTTCCACCAGAATCGTTCACAGAGAATCTTAATCAACGGCACCTTATCCGCTCCCACTCCGATCACGGTTGGAGTTCCCCAAGGATCAATCCTGTCCCCAACCCTCTTCAACCTTTACCTTGAACTGCTCACAAAGGTGCTTCATACTGCCAATATCGCCTACCACATGTATTCCGGCGACACACAGATCTACATTAAAATCTCTTCTCCTGAGGACATTTTCTCCCTCAATGAAGCCTTGAAGCTGACTGTGCACTGGCTCAACTCTAACCAGCTCAAACTTAACGCAAAAAAAGGAATTTCTCCTCATCTCACCAAACAAAAACAACCCCAATATTTAAGAATGGTTCAAGGCGATCACAGCGTTAAACTGCACCCCTATCATCGTAGACTCTGCCAAATCCCTTGGAATAACCCTTGATGGCAGCTTGAATATGCATGGCCAAATCAATTCGATGGCCAAACCTGCCAGATTTCACCTGAGCTACCTAAGAAACTTGAAACCCTTCATCAACACTCCTGACCTAAAAATAGCAATCCAGGCACTAGTCATTTCCAGACTAGAATATGGATGCTCCAGCCTCACTGGTCTACCCAAGAGCTCATTGGCCCCACTGAAAGCTTGCCTTAATGCAACCACCAGACTCCTAACTGGTACAAAGAAATTCAACCACATCTCTCCACACTTGAAAGCTCTAAAAAGGCTTCCTCTCGAGGCCAGGATCCAACTTAAGCTGGCTTGCATCACCCACAAGGCTCTATACTCCAATTCCCCGGTATATCTGGCCCAGAAACTTGTGATATCCGGAGGAGCCAGAAATTGCCGATCTGCCAGAGACCTTGTGCTCCAACCGGCACGCTTGCGGGACAAAAAAAAAACGCACATTCAGCCCTTCTCCGGGGCCGCACCTAGAATCTGGAACTCACTCCAGCCCGCCATCAGAAGACTTCCCTCTCTGGCTCGCTTCAAAAAAGAGGCCAAAACTTTTCTAATGGGTAAATTCCTCCCCTAACGCTGGCATTACATGCACCTGTGTCCCTGTTCCACCCACTATCTTCGTAGTATCCATGGTCTTCATGGATGGTACTCAACCACACTGAGACTGTTTTAAATGTTTTCACCTGGTTTTTTTCCCCACAGGTACCCTTGGATTGAAACTGCCTACCTCTTTGTACAATGTATCTTCCTGTTTTTATCCTAACTGTATCCTCCCCCCAAAGTCCTTTGTTTACCCTCTATCTATCTTGTAAAGCGCTCAGATACCCTCACTGGTCTAGTTCGCGCTCTATAAAACTCTAAATAAATTGGCCCACTTCAATATGGGCTGTGGGGCTAGGGTTCAGTGGTGCTTGGTGGCGTCGAGTTTTGGCAGTTCCGGATTCCTCACGGTTCTTCTTGAGGTGCCTGTAGGATGCAGGTGAGCAGTTCCACTGCTCCACAGAATTCTTGAGTCTTTAGTGTTTAGCGCCTAGATACCCCCGGGTGATTGACACGCTTTATATATATTTTATTTTCATTTCATTTATTGAAGGCAGGCTGTTCTCCCAGGCTTTGGCTCAGTTTCGAAGGGGAACAGCAGACAGGCCGACAGGGCTGGGGACAGGTCAGTTGCTCTTCTTCGGTCTTCTGCTTTCACAGCTCTTCAGTGTCCTTCTTTGTAGGTCATCAGGATCTCATTTTCGGGTACTAAGAAACTTGTCTCTGGTGGTAGGCTGGCGAAAACCAGTCAGTTAGTACACCAGGAGCTGGTAGATTTCCAGAGGGCATGTCTAAAGTGCCCTCTGTGTGCATGTATTAATAAATCCACCACTGGCATGTTAATGTTATATGTGCTTGTATAGCGCACGGCTGCCCCAGCCAAGGGGCGTCCCGGCGCTTGCTGTATGAAGAGTGGACAGATGGTAGGATCGGGGAGGTAGGAAGGGAGGAAGAAAGTTTAGCAGAAGAGGTAAATTTATATTGCTTTCCTAAAGGTCTGCAGATCTTGTATCCCTCGGATCGGATCCGGGAGGTCTTTCCAGAGTTTGGCGGCTAAGTATTTGAAGGAACGGCCACCCATCCTGGATAGTTTAATACGGGGTACCGTTGCGAGATTTTGTCCTTTTGAGCGTAGGGTACGTCGAGGGACGTATGTTGACAAGAGTGGCCAGAGCATGGGGGGGAAGCTGTCTTTAGGATTTTAAATGCTAAGCATAGCGTTTTGAAGTGAATCCTTTTCTCCATTGGGAGCCAGTGGAGTTTGGTAAGAACATTAGCTACGGACGTGTGGCGGGGGATTCCTACCAGCGCCCTGGCGGCGGCGTTCTGGACTCGCTGGAGTTTAGCTTTTTCAGCTACATTCGTTCCTAGCAAAAGGGAGCTGGCGTAATCCAGCCTGGAGAGGATGGCTGCATCAAGGTGGGTTTATTAATAGGAGACGTTTGATACCAAACATCCCTATTTTCAGTGAGGCCATCATGTAGCTGGGGAACTAGTTTTCACCAGTGTTCAGCACATGTACTGAAACTGGCTTCTCTGTACACTTTTACTTGCTCGTGCAGATGTGTCCTCACATGTAGTATAGTGCACCCTGCCTTAGGGCTGTAAGGCCCGCCACAGGGGTGACTTCCCTAAACTGTTTGTCTGCACCAAGACAGCAGCCTGCAGGGGCAGTCTGTATGTGCTTAGTGAGGGGTCCTTTAGGGTGGCACAATTTGGGCTGAAGCCCTCAACGGTCTTCTTGCCAGGGGTACCTTTTACTATGGACTTACAGGGAATACCAATGTTATTACCAATTGGGGAAACAATTGTACAGTTTTGGGAAAGAGATCTGGCACTGGGAGCCTGGTTAACAGGAACCCAGCGCACTTCCAGTAAAAGTCACATCAAATTCCAGACAAAAAGTGGGGGTGACCATGTCAAAAAGTACACTTTCCTACATGGCCCACAAGTTTTAAGTGGATTGTTTTAAAAATTACATGATTTTTTTGGTTTTATGTTTCCTTTTATGAAATTGAATATAGCCCGGTATTTGGATATATCTCTGTATTTGTAAAGCACAAACTAAACACCCCTAAGGGTCTCAAGGCGCTGGGAGTCTTCGGGGAGATTATGCAAGCTATTGCCCAGAGTCACAAGGTGCTCGGCTGAGCTCCCGCTGGTGCTGGGGGTGCGCCACACCTCTCCCT
The DNA here is from genome assembly GCF_964263255.1 of Lissotriton vulgaris. Taxonomy (NCBI): domain Eukaryota; kingdom Metazoa; phylum Chordata; class Amphibia; order Caudata; family Salamandridae; genus Lissotriton; species Lissotriton vulgaris. The sequence goes on along the minus strand of NW_028252384.1, from coordinate 505,190 downwards.
AGCCACATCCTATTTGACAAAACTGAAAAAAAGAAGGCAGTGTTAAGCTGCCTGATGCATGGGTTTAGGAGGGCACCTGGACAAATAACATCACACACATTACAGCAATACATGAAATACAGTTGGAGATCGAAACCTCCTCAATTTCATAGTCAACTTGGATAACAGTTTTCAAGAACGTTTTGGGAAAGCACAAGAAAATATTCTAGAATGTCCAAGACTGATTATGAGTAACAGGTCTGTTAGACCTGACATCCTCAGCTTGATATTCCCCCAAATGTTTGCCTTCACTCTTCCTGCTTTGCCCATTTTATTAGTTTTTGTTGCCATTGGGACTCTAAGCACTGTACCACTGCAAACAATGCTAAAGTTCTTGTGTGCTTTCCTAACACAGTAAAAGTGGACTACACCTATTTGACACATTTAATTTACTCTTAAGTCCCTAGTAAACAGTACTACCTGAACCCAGGTCCTGTTCATTAAATGCTACAAAGTTATCCTGCCGAACCCTTGGTGCTACCCACTAAAGTAGCCTTTTAAAACAGATTTCAGGCTTGCATGTCTTTGCTCAGGTCCAACAAACCTCGAACCACTATCTCCAACTCCAACTGCAAAGCGCCTGTGGAGAGCACTGATAAGACCACAAAGGATTCTCTTGTAGGAGCATACTATCCACGACACACTTCCTGAACAATCCTAGCTATGCCTGGAACGACGACAGTCACCATGCTCTTCTTCAGGGCTCCAATGTGCTTCTGAGTTTTCCAGAACCTGTTAAACCACACGTCTATCATGGACATTCTATAACTTGCTCTCCACTGCAATAACTTCTGGCAAAAAAATTACTTTACTTATCCTTTTGGCCATCCACATTTACATACAATAAAATATACAAACAGTAAAACAAATGATTGGTCACATGTTATAAGAATTACAAAAAAGTCTAGCCAATCCCTCTTTACCTAGAAATATATACTAAATACTTTAAACTATTTACCCACTTTTCATGAAAAGAAATGATATTTTATCTAAACTGTAACTGTTTAAAATGTGGATACCGCTGAGTACACCACCTCTCAGCATCATCTTGAAAGCTACACTTCTTGGTCTAAGACACAATTCATATTTATTATTTTTATTCAAATTAGTCCCAAGAAGAATAGTGTTACTTCAAAGTGTAGCAAAAAAAGTCAATGACTGCAGACCAATGGGGAGGTTGAAAGCACCTCCTTTAATCACAACTATTTTACTGAAATAATTAAGGTTTCTAAAAATGAATGTTGACTAAGTTGACGTTTCATAAATTTACTTTAATAGAGTAGTTATTGCTGCACACATAGGCTGTTGTAAATTACATGCTCTACTATTACCCAATTAAATGGTACTTAATTTACTATCCTTGGAAGGATGGAAAGCTGAGCTGCCATTAATGAGGCTCAAACTGAGACCTGCATATAACTAATTATGTTACAGTGCGGGTTGGTCTCACTGAACCACCCAGCTGCTATCCTTTGGTAGACTGCAGCAGCCATATTTGGCAAATTCTTGATTATAATTTATAGACAGCAAGTACACAAATCACATACGAAATGCGTATGCACTTCTGAATATGTTTGTATTTCCTTTTTAGCCAGAACACAAGAAATCATATCAAGTAGAATTCAATTATCGAAAGCATTTTAAACACTTGTTATTCTGGGTTTTATACATATATGGTAACAAGAGTATTATGTTGAGTTAATAACAATATTCTCAAGTTACTCTTAAGGAAGGCTCAACCCATTTCCAATGTTCACCAGAGGAAGTCACCTAGGTTTTGGATTTATTTTACTGCAAAGAAGGCCTCCCTTCAACAGAGTTTCCTGGCAAGGCAATGCAGAACAATAAAGTAAAGTGGACTCGCCACTTCATGTCCACTGTGCCTATAGCCTTGGAGTGTTGCGTATGAAAGGGGCTAGCCTTAACCTAGGTACAAATCCTACAAACTAAGAACTGGAGCCACTAAAAGCAAGGTCAAGCACTCTAAACAAGGAAGGAGATCCTAGGTGAACAAAAATATACTTCTAAATATGGCATGGGATGTTTGTTTTATTGCACCTTTTGGAAAACCCTAAAGGTTATATTTTGCAATATTCTCCATCAATTTAAGTAGGCCAAGGTTCAAAAAATTGAAAATTTCAGGTTAGATTGGATCGACCAACCAGAATAGGGCCTCTTATGTGTGAATGCACCATAACACCGGCTCAAATGGAGGAAGGCTGAAAGATTGTGAAAAGTTAGCAACGTGGAGAATCCCCTAGAGAACAGTTAACAGTGTTGTAGAGTGTGAATTCTGAAGGCCCTGCATAAGGCTATCAAAAATACCAGTGATCCTTGTCCAGCCCATCGTTTAGGAAGCTGTGACACCTACTTTCAATGACAAAAGTGAATTTATGTCTCTCTGGCAGAAGCTAACAAAGTTGTAGGAAGGCCTGTGCAAAATGCCAGGATCATCACCCCACTTTCTTTCCCTTACTCTTCTTATGCTCTAAGGTGATAGAAGAAGAGAATAAGCTAAATATTTTAAGTAAAAGCTAAAATATTCCGAAGGGATTCTGGCTTTGACTAATTATCTTTGAGAAGAACTTGAATTAGGAGCCTCGTCGGTGGGGGGGGGGATGGGAGGGGGGGGGGTGTTGGATTGAGGGGTAACAAAAGTAGTCATGTAGTTCTTAAATGTTTAGTTTTGAGGCACAAACCTGTCCTTCAATTAAACTAAAAAGAAGAGAGTAAAAAAAACACCACTGCAGAAACAAACAGGAACTACTGCCTCATATGTTCCATCCATCAGGGTGAGGTACCCAGAGAACACAAGGGCCTCCTTTTGCAGGTCAACCTTTTTCCTACTATTATAGCATGCTTTCCAGTCACATAGCGGTACAATGCAATCACTAGTGGGCTATATGCACGCAGACATAAGATGTTCAAGCTTCACTTACTTGATAGAAGGAAACAACAACTAGGATTTTTAAAAATGTACATCTGCAGTTCGTTGGTTGCTGGTGGTGGAGTCTGCCAACAAATATGCTGAGGATCCAGAGAACATTAAACTGAACTTTATTTACAATTTTTTTTATATGTAGATTTTATATTCTCTTTCTTCATGTGAACCATTATGGTTAAAAACGTCAAGTAGGAAAATAATTTTAAAAAATCCCTGCAAAAATAGTCAAGTTTCGTCTTTAAAAGTATAAAGAGCCTTATCTTTCTATTATACAATATCCCTTTATTGTCACGAGGTACAGTCTCTCAGCTCGGTGGCTAAAGTTCCTCTCTCAGCTGCTTTTCCTTCTTGCAGTTGCATATGGAAGTGCTGTCATCTGGCTGGGGAACAAGTTCCATCCCATCCCGTATCTCAGGGCGACTGGATTGACGCTCTGCGTATTTCTGCAAGATGGAAATCAACATTCAAACATTACAATATGCTGGAGTGACAAGTGAACCAATTCGTTCACATTTGGCACATATAAGCTCTGAATTAATCTTGGTTTGGGTTCCCAATCTACAAATTTTATTTTGCTCTAATTCACTTTGGTGGACCAGTCAAGATAAATAGGCAAGAACAGCTTCATTAATACAAGGCACAGGTTTAGAATCGATTTGGTAAAGAGTGAGGTCCAAACCTGGGACAATAGTACAAATGTTTCATAAATGTTGGTTGCATGGGTGATCTATTGTGAAGGAAGGGGACCCCAGCATCAAGGGATCTTTTTCTAAAAGTGCCAATGTTGAAATGTAAATCATGTAGGGAATTAGAAGTTTAATTTTATATTGTTAGGGAAGTTTGTATGGAGTGGATGTTTTCCCACAACAGTGTGAACTGCAGCCAAGCGCTTGACATTGAGCACTATAAAACAGTGAAGAAGTATAAAGGGATTGTTTACAAAGGGGGTGCAGTTAGCAGTCAAGTGATACATTTTAAAGAGGTTCCTGTCAATAACACGCAAGAGTTATTACAACTGTTTACGTTTAAATCATTTGCATAAAAATATCACTACCAGTATCAACTCTGACCGAGATCCTACAGTACATAAAATGGAGCCACAACTCCAGAACTCTCGAGATAGTAAAAGTCAAGCTGGATCCACCAATTTAGACAGTCGGATATCTGAGATGAACGTCACCATTTCAAAAGAATGCATCGCTAATAAATGTATCTGCATTTTAACAACACTGTTAGTCAGAAAGAGAAGAGAGGAGAAAGGGCAAAAAAAGAGGAGGCATGAGGGAGGATACAGGAGAAAAGGGGGCAAGAGACATGAAGGTAAGTGAGGAAAACACAGGAAGCGGAGGGACAAAGCACAACATGTTTTCCGCTGATCACTGAAGAGTTCAAAGTGAAAACTAAGTCCTCATCTCCCAATATGGTTTTCAGTTTTGTTAAAGAGTTTCAAGCAGAAACCACCTCAATATCCTCCAATCGCCACAATATAAACATCATCCCGAGTTGGTCTGGGTAGCACCAGACGTGCCACTTTCCGGGACAGAGCACACTGTGTCAGTCTGGGTGAAGACATTAGCTTTGCCATCTCTTACCACTATAAGATAGCTAAAGTACAAGAGCAACAAAATATTTGTCAGTTCTATCAGCTCTTCATGCACCTCCTGTAAGTCTCTCCTCTTTGTCTGCATACTCACCCTGAGATCAGGAAAAGGCAGACCACATTTTTCTTCTTTCAACACTACAGCTTTCTTCAAGACTTGTTCCCTCATATCAGTATCAGAAAGGGTCACTACGATAGTACCAGCCCATAACCTAGCAGGGGCTTCAGGTGATCGGATTGGTAGCCTATGGGACCTTTTCACCAGATCTGTTGGAATACAGTTATCAGGCAGCACATCTTCTCCAAAATAGGTCTATAGTGCCACATTTGTTAGATTATTTTAGAAGCTAGCTGGAAATCCCGCAACTTTAATGCTAGCCATGCCTCAGGTTTCCTCCAAAGGCTATGCAACATTTCACTGTGAGGCAAACAGTTACACAAGCTCAACATTGGTGTTTGTCCTGCAGTGATTTCATTATTTTTTAACGGAGGTACCTACCTTGCCCCCAATCCCTCCCCAACTTTCCAGTGGACAATTTGCCACCTCCAACTGTAGCACTGTTTAATTAGGCAGCAAAAAGGCAACATCCCTCTCCAAAGATTTCGCTGACATCAGATTTCTGTATGACCTTGGAGGTGGCCTCCATGCTCGTGCCTATTGCCTTGTGGTGGGAAGCAAGAGGTGCGATACCCAACTCTACCACTGCGTCGATGAGGCAGTGGTCCTGCGGGTTTCCAATTGGTAGGCTGTTTGCACCTGCACATCATTCCCTTTAATCCAGAGGAACCAGGAAGAAGGCTAAGACTCAAGCTAAGGTGCGCAGGTGGGGAGGGTGCACATGATGTATGTGCTGTGGTTCAGCTTTGGCATACTGGAGTGCCGTTACTGTCCTGCTCAAGCTAGTGATTCATTTGTAGATTGGGGTACACTTTGAGGTGGGGCGGACATGGACACTGGCGCAGGCAGCTATAGACCGCAAGTGGGGGACTAAGGATCGCTGGCCAAGCATGATACAGTGCCATATTAGGGTAGCAAAATTAGCAACAAGGGAATAAAAGTGCAAGCTCTATGCAATTCTAAAGGAACTTAAAGTACAGGCATGGTGTGGCTCCGGCTCACTGGCAAATTATTGTGTTTTTGTTGTTATTACCAACACGGTCTATGCATCAACCCTGCTTTGGCTTTGAAGATTCAGAAGCTGTATACCCAGCTTTACTCTAGTCTACGGGTGAAGCCTCTCAGTACTGCAAGGTGCAGTGTTAGCGCTATAACTACCTTTGTTTTTCTTCTTGATCTCCAAATTCCTCAATCAAGCACAGCCCCTGAGGAACTGAGTCTTACTGTTTAATATATCAACTGTTCATAGGGATCAGAGGAACCTAAACTCAGTGACAACTTCTCTGGAACTAGGTTACTTACTAAAATGAAAATCTATTGTAGAAACAATCAGACAACCTATAAAAAGAAAACTCAGTCACAGAAATTGTTTTTCTACAAGACATGTAGGTTTAGCACAGGACTTCCCACTATAAAAGGTAATGAGCAAATTGATTACATTAAATAGTATGGGTGGCACCCCAGACAGCTCAAATGTAAGAAACCAAGAGGGGCATGTTGTTACAAACAAGGAGTTATGTGAAATAACATACAAAACACTCGATATGAAATTACTTTGAATCTGCAGCAACCTTCAGAACAGCAGCTTATCAGTTGTGTCCACAATAGGATGTCCTTGCAGAAGATGTTCTAAATGATGCTGATATTCGAACTTGCAAGAGCTCAAATTTGTTCACAACGATTGAGCATGTGAGAACTAATCTCCAAGTTTTTCTTCTCTGATTTTTTTCAGAAAACGATTCTATTTAGGTTTCTGAACTAATTGAGTCTGAAGTAATAAATGATGTTCTTTCCAATTGCTTTGATGACTCCTATTTGCTGACGGAACTAAACATGCACTTTGCACCAGGTTTCTCAGAGCATCACCCATTACTGTTCGGTATTAATACTTCTACATCTCGTATGTAGCAACAAACTATGGATCAAATAGTTGAGGATTGCATGCCCACTTCATATCCAGTTTTAAGTGCAATGAGAGTCATTGGCTCAATACTAACAAAAAATAAAAGATACGCTATTTAATCAATCTGTTCTCTTATCGGAGCAGGTGTCACTTTAAAAAAGTATTAATACAGAATTGAAAATACCTCACGAAAAATCGAAATCAACTACTGAGCAGATCGTAAAAACATTTGATACTAGTGTTATCAATGTGTCTAGTATTGATGACATCATTGATTTGTTACATTTACTTCCAAAGAAGATTGATACATTGATAACTAAATCAAAGGCCTTGATTCCAAATCAAAACATCATAGAAAGTAATGTGTGTTCGGATACCATTAATCAATTTACAAATGAGCAAATTCACAAATCACAAGTAAGACCTACAAAGACAAGCCAATACACATCCACGATTCTTCACAAGGGAACTTTATGCCTCAACTGAACAAACCAAAGGTTGGGTACACTTGATATTAAAGATGAAGAAATCAATCAAGGATTCCAACCTTACAACAGTAAACTTCGGTTAGGGAAACTAATTAAATTACATTCAAATTTCACTTCAAACCAAACAACAGAATCATCAAGAGCAAAGAAAAATATTCAAAAGCTGTTTCCTACATTTCATAACACTGAACTATGCACAATGAATACATCATCATTAAAACACATTATTTCATATCACAACGTTTAATCTAACACTCTTATCGGCGGGATAAAAGAAGGAAATTCTTCCATCAAAAATCCCACATTACCTTGTTAACAGTCTAAGCTGGCGCCAACATATAGGCAAGTTGTTACCACAAAATTGTGTGTTCCGGTTATTGCTGATAAAAAAGAACTCATCATTTGAGCCACCTGAACACACCCTGCCTTCTCTTCCTCAAATTGTAAAGGGCTTGGCTTACGTTTTTGTCACTTTTTGGCTAGCTCTTTCAACTTCAAGTCAAACTCTGGTCATACAGAAATTATGGATTACGATTATGTAAAGCTCTCAGGAATCCATTATACAACTGGTCTGCTAAGTGAACATTGTAAAGTGAGTAAATAACCTACCCTAATATTTGGGGTCCCTGCTAGCAACAAACTCATAATAACTAGTAATGATATCAGAAACATCTAGCTCGATTTAGATGTAATTGATCTATCTGAAGGAAGTCATGAAGTTTTAAATCGTCATAATATTTTGAAACTATTTAGAAACTTCCCTGAGTTAAGTGACATCTAATCAAGTGAATTACTTAGTGTGAAGTACCTACATGCTAACAACATATTCAAAGAAATCATTGGTACATAGTGGGCAAATGAAGTTTGTTGATCAAACATTTGTGCTATGAGGAAAGAACTGATGGAGAGGAACTGTATTCTTACAGGTTGAGAAATCAAAATATCCAAATGCCCCAAGACACGCAAACAACAGATCGTACTACTCAAATACTACCTCTTTACAGAGTAAAAAGAGTAATTTTAAGTGGTCTGAGTATTTAAAATCTCAGGCACTGTACAAATAATAAAGAGCTATATATCCAAACATATGTCTTTAATCAGTGTAACTCCACACAAGATAGTGAAAGAGATTCTATCTCTTTACAACCTCCCTATCAGCCAAAGATCAGATAGAAACTGTAAAACTGAACTTTTGCTCTGTTCATGGAATATTGCAGGCATCGAGGCACATCAGAATACGTGGATCAACTCTTTATTTTCCTATATGGTGCCCAGGTGGTGTGTTTGCAAGACTTTTAGAAGTATTCTTCTTTTAAATGTACCCAGTTTCACAGATCTTGACAAGCTAGCAAAAAACACAAAACATATGGAAAGCACATAATTAAGTCAATCTCAAAACCCCTATTAGCAGTTCATTTGAAAAGTGGCAATGAGGTTTAACTCCTCCTGTACTCCCACCAAGGTTTTAAAGAAATAATGTAAGCTACCACTCTATCCTTAACGAATTAGAGCAAATATAGGAAACTTAGACAAATACAAACATTACATTAGCAGGTAATTTCAATTACAATCTACTACTACCCTATACAAGATTGGTGGAGAAGATGTGGCTCACTGGTTAGAGGAGGCATACCCTGAAGCAGAGGTCAGACCCGGGACCAGGGTTCAATTCCCGACGCGGCAGGGTCTTGAGACCAATTGTCCACGGACTCGATAATTCTCGTTTCAGTGCCCACTCTGATCACGGGTTCACACTCTGCAACTCTGGGCATTAGCTTGCTTAATCTCCACAACGCCCCCCCTGCGGCGGGATGCCTGTCTTTCACCTTGGGTATACCCAGTACGGGTTATCTCACAGGGAAAAAGCCAGGACGGGTTCCCAAGGCAAGCGCCGAGATTCCCTAGGGTAAGTCGAGCGCTATATAAGAACACACATCACACATACATACAGTCTGATGGTTCTCTCAATACAGAGTACATCATCAAACCATTACAGGCTATTCGACAACCTGCTACTCTTATTTTTTTCAATCTCTTTTTGAACTAGGATTTAGGTCGCCTAATGGCAGGCTTAAGAATGACTGCACGGGTAAATTTAAATCTATGATAGATCAAATTTTTTTGCATTTAGCCCATTATAATTTGTGCAACAATTCTGAAATAATCTGTGGACAAGAAAGTAATTATAATACACAGGAATGTTTTTTCATTATACTCATGCCCAACATATGCACTTAAGATAAGATGTGAACAACTCATCTCCATCAACAATGCGAAACTAAGATACAATTGTAAATTAAGTAACACAGTGAGTCAATTAGAAAAATCAAGATTTTATAATCCTTAGAGTTTTGAGTTCCATTTTTGTAGCCCAAGCTTGACTCTTGAGTGTCTTTATTCCAAGGTAAACTGCAATCCATGTCACAGATCAATATTAACCCCTTCCATGCCGATGACGGCCGGGAGCCGTCATGGCACACAGTGCTCGTGTGCTGATGACGGCTCCCGGCCGTCATGACCTCACCTGCGATCGGAATGTGCCGCACAGGCACAGAATCGCGGCCGCGCCCAAGGGGTTAAGGGGATATCTATTAATATTGCTCACTAAAATAAATTTACGGAATCTCTACATTCTCTGCAAAAGAACTCTCCATCAAGTGAAGAAGACGGGCAAACAAAACCACTGAAACAAACTTTTAATGGAATTGAGAAAAACCATCGAGAAAATGCTTACCTAAAGCTACAAAAAACTATCAATTCAGGAAACACCAGAAATGTTGGTCCTTGATCGGATTTGGAACTTGTGTGCATAAAATGTTTATTGACTATTACATCTTAAATGGTACCTCGGATAAACAGGCTATATTTAAATAATATCGTTACTCCAACTATTATTGGAAAATATCCAGATAGTAATCTCTGTATTTCTCAAGCAGAAATCACACATTTAATTAAAAAGAGCCATCCTCCTACAGTTCTGAACGGGATTCCAAAGTAATAATAAAACACTCTAATCTTGTGGAGTACCTTGCTAAATCGCGTATTTACAAAAGTGATAACAGGGCAGATTTTACCATCTTGGAATGGCTCAGTAATTGAAAAGAATATTAAAATGGGGACTGAAATCGACCCTAAAACCTATAACACTTCTTAGCGCTGAGGAAAAGCTATTTGCTACATTCCTATTAAGAAAATTATCAACTTGGTCTAATAATCATAATCTGATTAAGCAAACTATGCTTCAAACTGGATGCTCCACTATTGACACTTTGTCGCTCTGACTCTTGATAAAGAAGTTGAGTAGAAAAACAGTAATAGCATGTATGTGTATTATATCGACAGCTCCATAGCCTTTGATAATGATATTCGAGTTGAGATGTGGAAAAAATTATTAATCTGGGGACATTTCATTCATTCAGATAACTTATTTCGGTCATTGACCATAAAAGTGCAGATAAAATACATACAAGCACGATGATAAAATCCATAAATACAATCGGTTAAAAAGTTATTAAACATGAAATCTCTTTATTAGTAGTTTGTAGTGGGGAGTTCCCCTTCGTTTTAAGTCAATCCACCTCCTCGAGCACACTAAACCTATTCCAATGGGGTTGAAGGAGGTGTGTACTGTCATGTGGAAACTAGTCCTCCCCAAATGTTGGCCTATACTGGGTTCTGCTTGGTGGTGGGTGGATTCCCCTGTTATAGTGAGTCCCGTTGGAGTGGGTTATCCTCCATTTAGGGGTAGGGTAGAAGAATGATAAATGTAATGGACATTTTTGGGAGTTTGATCTGCGATAGGGGGCATTACAGAAGAAATCCACAGCAGAGGTGCCCCTAAAATGTATTATTACAACGTCTCCTGACACTGTTTTAGGTCCCCTCCCTATCCAGTCTATTCTTCTTACTGCCATTATTTCCCCTGAGACATTTTGAGGTAGGGGTCTGTTTGTGCTTAACCATTGAATGCACTTATTTTTAAGGTCAATATCTTTTTCTCTTTTCCCATCACTCAGGACTGGGACTCCTGTAAGGGCTACCACATATGGTTGTGCTTCCGGGGGTAGGCTAATTGTTGTTAGCTGGCAGGAAGGGGCTTTGGGTAGAACATTCCTAGCTGTTGGAATACTAGTTTTACTTTCATTTTTACCCCCTTTGGCTTTGGATGAGTTTTGTCCAAATTGGCAGTGGAATTTCCCACTGTCACTTGGGTTTGGCCATGTGTATTACTATTAGGTGGAAGGGATGGTGTGATATGTGTAGACTCAGCGTGGGTTATTGGAGTTACTGGGTTTTTAGTCTGTTTTAAGGTGTTTTTTTGTAGAGCGACCCTATCACTGGACATACTATTAGGTCTGCCACCACAGTCCGAGTCAGATAAGGATGCAGGGTTTCCCAATGGATTTACTTGGTTTGGTGTTCCTGCCCCCTTATTATTTAATATAGAGGATAATCTATCTAGCTTTGACACCAGCGGTTTAATGTGGGTAACAATAGTCCGCTCCAGGCATGCTTGCAAATCAGCCACCAAGTTAGTGACCCAGCACGGAATTCCTAGATTCAGATGGGGCGTATTGGGAATTGGGGTCACCAGGTTATGATTAGTCAAGTTCTTTTTGCCCGATTTTTTTGGGGGGCTCTCTTTCTTTCTCCTGGGGCGTGGTTTACCTACTGGAGCAGTTTTCCTGAGGAGGGGAGGGGTCGAAACAATAGGTGAATCCTCTACAACTACAGCGGTCTCTATGGATACCTGTGCACAAGGCAATTGTACATAAGATGATGTTAAATAGGAGTTTTGGTCCGGAATATCAGTTGCAATAACTGAGCATTCTCCATCCTGACTTTGGAATAATAGAGTGGGTGTGGTTGGTAACCTTTTCTCAGTGCTTTCGATTGCTGTCACCACAACCCCAATAGTTTTTTGGAGCATCTTATCGATTGCAGTTAAGCTAGGAACGGGCTGTGGTACTGCCGCTTGCAGTCTAGTGTTTGGTCGTGTAGAAGCAGGAGTTTGTATTTTTTTCTCCGCTTTACTCATTCTTAGGGGATCAGTAGTACTGGGTGGGAATAAAATAAAACAGCAAGAGCCCAATCAAGTAAGCAAGCTCCCTCAAGGTTGCACGGTAGGTTACTGTTGTAGTACGTTTTAGTCCGAAGGATTTGAATCCGAATAACAGTACCTTTTGTGAATTGTCCGCACCTAGAGGTAGTTCTTGGCAGATGAAAGGGAGGTGGCCCGTGCCGTCCTCTTCCGTTCCCGCCCTTTGCCCAGGCTTAGCCCGGCGCTGCCCGCGCACGTCCCGCGACGCAGGGCTCTCGCTGGACTAAGAGCACCTCCGGGGGCGAAACAGGGCGTGCGTGACTTCCGCTTGCGAGGGCTGCTGGGGGATGTAGTCCCCGTTCCTCCGTGCCGCGATGACCAGCGGCAGAGGCGGCAGGTGTCAGGAACGCTGGAAGGCTGGCCAGAGCAGGGAAACTGCACGGGAAGGCTGAGGCGCTCCTCTGCTCTCCATGCGCCGCCCAGGTCAGTAGAGATGTGTCCCCCGCTCCCCTGGGGCTCTCGCTGGACTAAGAGCACCTCCGGGGGCGGAACAGGGCGTGCGCGACTTACGCTTGCGAGGGCCACTGGGGGATGTAGTCCCCGTTCCTCCGTGCCGCGATGACCAGCGGCAGAGGCGGCAGGTGTCAGGAACGCTGGAAGGCTGGCCAGAGCAGGGAAACTGCGCGGGAAGGCTGCGGCGCTCATCTGCTCCCCGTGCGCCGCCCCCATTTATAATTGAATTTTACTTTATTAGCTTTACATCAACACCATGCTAAAACCTCTAATCAAAACAGCATTTTGCTCAAGATATACACCTTCAATGGTTTGAAACAGGGATGCATCTTTGCACCGCGTCTTTTTTCATTATTTATTTCGGATTTGGCTGATTAGTTGGATGTTTCAGAAGGCTTTCCTCCTAAATTAACATAGCAACAAATCACTCACTTGGCTTATGCTGAAGATTTGTTTATTTTGTCCTGAACACCACGCAGTTTACAGCAGCAATTGTCTTGGCTGAATGAATGTAATATTTTGAATGGATTAACAGTAAAGGCAACAAAAACTGCAAAAAGGAATGTTGGATTTTAGGGGAACCAACTATGGACTGAGTACACACATTTAATTACCTTGGAATGACTATCGACAAAATCTCCTGGTCTGATCACTTCTTATGAGGTGGTAGAGATGTAGGATAACTAACTGAGTTAAACAACGTGCTTACATTTATGGTGGAAAAGCCATCGGTACATCAATTACAGCCCGCAATTCGAATCTGATTTAATCTCTTTTGTATGCATCTACGGCTCTGGAATTGTACTTGAACTAAATACAATCTACAGATAAAATGTAAAAACTTTATTAAATTCATGCAACTCGATACCACTTAGTAAAATCAGGTCTAATTTAATTAAAAATCGCTAATTACACATCATACTATTGAAACAATTGTTTTTGAGACTGTAAGTAGGCTAAACTAGATAGGTTAAACACTTTATCTCAAAATAGTTGCTGTTAATACTATCACATTTATATCACTTAAATACACATAGAATCAATATTATTCAAGAATAAAGGCTCTTGCCATAGGATATGCTCATCACAATGAGAAGAGTGGGGTGTAAAAGTTAGAATAAGGAGCCCCTTGGTGGTTAATTGCCATGGTGAGGACTTGTCAAAACACTCAGTAAATAAACATGCATAACGCCCCCTCAGCAGTAAGATAAGAATAGCTAGCCTCGAATTTGCTGTAAAAAAAGAAAAATCTCATATAAGAGACTTAGGCTTCAGTACATTCCACTGTTACAATCTGAAGGTTCTTTTAAAAACCATACCACAGACTGAAGGGGTTGCAGGTTATGCGGTTACAAACTTGAGTCTTTGGATCACATCATTTGTCTTTGTTAGACCTATGAAGTTGTATCTGAGAACTTTATTTATTATAACATACATAAGAACAGAGAAAGAAGCAATAAAGACTTGTTTTACTTTGGAAACTAACTCTTAATAGACTTGTGAAATTTCTTGATCGGGCTTATACAAATTGTGTATTTATCTGCCAAGAAATGATGAACATGAATCAAGGGATGGTTACAATGTATATAATGTTTTAATGATTGTTTAAGATGATCATTTTTATTTTATTCTGATATATTTTAATTTATTTATTTAAATAAAGTAAGAATTTACCAATACCACCATCACCCTGCCATCCAAGACGAACAAAGCTCTGGCCACCTTATTCTAGATGACTGCATGGCTGCGGGCCTATATCGCCATATGATCCACCCAGCCTTCAATCCATTAATCTTTAAGTCCACTGCCAGCGCTTTTGTCCATTTGGCCTTCTTCTCCAGTATTTTCCAAACAAGTTCCAATGGCAATGATTGATTCATCCAGTGGCGGCTCCTCCGCTAAGGGGGAGGAACGCTGCCCTACTGCTTTTAAGCAGTCACTAAAGGAAAAATAACAACCATTGGCATAGCCAATAGGTCTCGCTTTTGGGACCTTATAAGTATTTAGTTATGCATCACAATATCCTTGGTGCAACAACATCAACTGTTGCATGGCTAAACACTTATAAGGTCTCAAAGGCGAGACCTATTGGTTATGCCATTGCTTGTTACTGTATATTGAACGAAAAAACAAGCGTTGTTGTCCTCATCTCTAAGTAAGATATACAGTGTCCGATGTGACAGACTATCAAATCCCGATGTTGACAATTAAGTGCTGTGTCAAAATCTGGATACCATAGGCTCAAATTAAGCACTGGTTGGAACACAGTTCAGAAGCTAAATTTTATGACCCAATTCTGAGTGTTGCAAAGTTGCAGACCGGCTCCATGCATTTCATTATCCTGAAACTGCGATATCTGCAGCGCATACATTAACTGAAAAATTGTCAAGTTAACGTATGAAATGTTTACAGCACGGCTCGGAGCCACAGTAAGGCAATTAAGGCTGTCCGTTTCAAGTGTTGTTGTCTACAGTTCATGTGCTAATTCAGAGGTTTTTTTCGAGTTCACTTATACACTGTGGGCTGCGCAATTTTGGGAAACACAGATTTTTCTGCACAGTGATCAGAAGAGGATCAAGATACCACACTAGGCAATAATATCGGAAGTATTTTTGCAGCCCCAGCAAAGTGACATTTTGACACATTGGACCATATTTGCTGTTTGTCGAAGCAATGCAGCATTCTCCATGGTGGCAGGGTTCATAGGCAGTCACATAGTAATGCCTAATGGAAACCAGAGTTGTGATTTACAGGTGGTGCCACAGAACAGAGCTGAGCATTTATTTTCAAGACTTGCACGTTCTAGCACTTAAACTTAACAAGGAATGTCGCCGAGCTAGCACCTCAGCTGCAAAGTTCACAACTCAGAAACCAGAAGAGCCAACACTGCTCCTTGTTTCGAAATATTGATGTCTGCTTTATTGTTTGCGCTTCAAATGGTCCAGTGCCTCAAA
Source organism: Lissotriton vulgaris (assembly GCF_964263255.1). Taxonomy (NCBI): domain Eukaryota; kingdom Metazoa; phylum Chordata; class Amphibia; order Caudata; family Salamandridae; genus Lissotriton; species Lissotriton vulgaris. The sequence continues at coordinate 489,590 of NW_028252384.1, read as the reverse complement.
GCCAGCATTAGCAAAGCAAAAAGGTCTTTCATTTCGGTTGTATTGGCTTGGTCAATTGTTTTATTAACCCAGGATCCCTGATGCTGGGCAGTATGGCTAAAGAAGAATGAAAAAACAAGCACTCGTGCTTGTGCTGCCAAGCGCCTTGCGGCCGCGAAAGTCCATATGGCCTCTGCGCGCCTGCAACGCTCGGTAAACAAGTGGGGGGGGGGAAAGAAGTGCGAGAGCACGCGTTTCCCTTGCGGGAGCGAGCAGCACCAGGAGGGTTAATTGCTAACAAATGGCACCAAAGCCCGCTCCCGCAAGGGAATCGCCAAACGTGCACGCGTTGCCATTCAAAGCAATGCAACGTGTGCAGGTTTTTGCCCAAAAAGCTGTGCCGATGACTAAAGGACTTTTTCCTATGCAGCGCATGCCCGCTGCGAAGGCGAGACCTAAAAATTATAATAACTAAGCTATTATCATTTTATTTTTTCCTTGTAGCTGCAGCTTTGCAGGCGGGATGGGCGGGCTGCTCTGCTGACAGAGGATCGGAGGATTCGTTTGCACTCACTAAAGTGCGCATGAATGTTTGGCTGGTCCTTTGGGGCTGGACAAACATTCATGTGCACTTTGCATGTTCTCCATGCATGCTGCATTACAACCTGCATGGAGAACATGCCCAGCCTCCCATTCTCTGGCTGAGCACTGATCTTTGGCGCTCAGACCAATCAGAACACTGCAATGCAGCGTTGTGATTTGCTATCAAGAGGCTGGAAGCTGGGTGCTTCCTGCCCTGGAAGAGTGGAAGAGGACCGAGAGGAGGCGGCAGTGGGCGACAGCGGCTGACAGGCAAGTATTTTTTTATTTTTTTATTTCATTCCCTACACACACCCCTGTGGCCTGCCCCCGCCTTCAAATACCAGCCGCTACTGGATTAATCCACCTTCTTCAACTTGCATAGTATAGTGTCCAGAGTCATTTTTTACCTCTCTTTGGCTTGATATTATATTTCCAATTATCATATCCTCCTCGCTCTCTTTTGGCCTAGAATACACTCTGCCTGTGGCTCTTGTTGTGATCCTAGGACGTGGCAACCACCCATGGAAAAGGCCTCTAGGAATATAGCAGGTAGTGAGTATTATACATTGACTAACAACATTAACTAAAGGAAGAAACCATCCCATAGATATATATGGGTTCTAAGGTGGGTCACTGTTCCAAATTACAGCCGCAATCAAGGTGTGGGTCAGGCCAAAGTTCTCAGGTCTCTAACAAAAGCTATTGATACAAAGAACAATTACAATAGAAACTGCAGGCACTGTCATATAGATGAAGCAAACTTGATCATGCAGGACAGAAACATTTTTGGTTGTTTTTAAGTATTTTATATCGTTACAAACATTTCACATGTATCAGTTTTTGAGTTGCTCTCGATTCCTCAACCTCATAATTACTTACAAAAATATAGATTTGCAGATTTAGTATCTTTTACCTGTGGTTGATTTTTTATTGTTGTAGTGTTGCCTAATTATTGGTGTTCAACTCATTCTATCTTTATACCTTACATGATGTTCTCCCAAAACACTTGACATGTTGTAACTGTCTGCCAGATAATGTTAACCCGATCACTGCCTTCATCGGACAAGACCGAGATTCTGACATCAACCAAATTGTTAAGAGATTTCCTTCTTTTTCCTTGTGTGGGTTGCCACTAACAATGTGTCATTGACTAAGGCGAAGAACGAGTTCTCCAGTAAGCTACCCGCAAAGAAAATCAAATCAAATCAAGTCAGGTGTTTGTTAAGCATGACTACTCACCTGTAAGAGTCTCAAGGTGCTGTCGGTGTGTGTGGGGAGGGTTCGCAGGTTCCAGTCAATCAAGAAGGGGGTCTGTCGAAGAGCCAGGTTTTGAGGTTTCTTGCGAAGATGGGGAGCGATGTTATCTGTCTGAGATGGAGTGGAAGGTCGCTCCAGGCACTGGCCGCGTGGAAGGAGAAGGAACGGCCTCCCGATCTGGTCTTTCTGGTGCGGGGGACCACGGGCGTAGGAGAGCTGGGCTGATCGTAGGGTCCTTTGGGGTGCGTGGAATTTGAGTCGGCTGTTCAGGTGTGCTGGTCCGGTGTTGTGGGGGGCCTTGTGAGCGTGGGTTAGCATCTTGAAGGTGACGCTAGCTTCGATGGGGAGCCAGTGTAGTGTGTGCAAGTGCTGGGAGATCTGGCAGTGGCTTGGCAGGTTGAGGACCAGTCTTGCGGCTGCATTTTGGATGTTCTGTATAGAACAAATGTACGTGAGGTGCCAGCGACGACTCACTGCTGCTCTAGACTGTCCTACAGCGTTAACGGAGGAAATCCCGATGCCAGCTGTTTATCGGTCTGTGCTAGCACAAGAAATTGTTAAATGAAACCATCATGCCTAAGAATTAGCTACCTCAAGGTTTGGTCCTTCGATGTCATTCCAGTGGCATCTGCAGGTGGCAGCCTAGAGATTACTTTGAAAACGACTCCACAGATACAAATGAAACGTTGATGCAGGGTGTGGTTGTGCTCCGTTTTAACAACACCCTCACCCTGAGAATTATTTCTCTCCTCAGCACTGTACCTCAGTGATGCACTTCGACTTTCAGCACCTGCAGACAGTCCACCCCTTCATCCTCAGTCAACACCACTATATGAAGTTCATGAACAGATGTGATACCAGTCATGTCTCCCTAGTAAGGCAAACTCTTTAAGATCTCCTTCCGGTTTAAGCAGTGGATATCAGCACAGCTATAGCTCTGGCTGACATAACAGGAGCTTACATGCTCCTCCTGTTTCAATTTAAGGACACTTGAAATCAAAACCACATAAACAAGGTCAACCCGCAAATCTAAACAAAACTACGAGATGAAAACCAAGAATGAAAGAATATATACAAATCTGAAGCAAAGTAAACCTAGGAAATAAAAAGATCAAGCTAACAAATAAAACTGTTGATTTAACATTTGAAAAAGAAAGTCACAAGGCTCTTTATTAAACCTCGAGTCGGTTAAAATTAAAAAAACATAAAAATGTATAAAAGCATAACAAAATGAAAACAAATATTCGAAAACAAAGTGTTAACGCCAATATGCATGTGGACTAATCCACATCTGTGAAATGCTGTTGACTGATACAAAAGCGGATGTAATACCCGTTAGCCAATGCCTAAAGCCAGCTGAACCAGAGTAGCCAATGGCTGAAAGGGCTACTCTAAAGCCTCCTTTTGCATCTGTATGGATGGATGGATGTAAATATCTGTAGAGTGTGAAATGAGATGGCATGTCCTCTCACAAACAGCTAAAGTTGTATGTGACAACTATAATAAGCAAGGTAGTGCTTATTAGCAAAACGGAATTTTTACAGGAGGTCTTGTACAAGAGAAATTGTGAGCTAACCAGCGCCAAAAGATGCATTTGACGGTACATCAATGATAGTGTATTGGTATGTTCACAAAACCAGCCTCATGTTAGCCCACAAAACAGTTGACAGTGCCCTTTTAGGCCAGACCTCTCACAATGCCCGATAGTCCGACATCAAAGCTGATGGGCCCTGAATCTGTGGGCTTCTGGGGCTGGTTGTCTTTGTACCAGGGGCTGGTCCATTAAAGAAGAGGTGTGCGAGTTTTGTAAAGTTAATGTTCCATTCAGATCTGCCCTTTGGGGTAAGCTCCTCCTAAAAGCTCGTTAGAAAGTGAAACACTGTGTCAGAAGACTACTCGAATGAAGGTTACATTTTGAAATGAAGATTTGGAAATTGAAGGACTACCTTAACCACTAATGAACAGCCATTGTTACCAGCCTCAGAGAATGCTTCATGCTGGTTTGCCAAGTTCAACCACAACTAGAATGGACTTGTAACTATTCTATTTACACTCACCTGAAATACTGTGTAGTAGTAACAGTACAGTCTGTGAGGCTGAAGCAGCTCCCGCGCGAGTGACTGTCCCGCCTTGGCAATATTCCGAGCTTCTTCATCGTGTTCCTGGAAATGTTAAAATAAACACATGTAAGGTCATTTGTTTAGCTGGTGGCAGATCACTTGAAGGATGCAGACCTCAAGAAACATAGTCCTCCACAACTGGTGCCTATCAGCGCGTTGTGGTGAGAAGAAAGCGAAGCGCATGCCCGAGGTTTAACGAAGTGCGGGGGCATGCAACATAGCGTTAAGACCTATCCCAAATCTAAACAGAAGGATACATTTAAAATCCGACATTTGACCTCTGTTTTGAAATAAACGGGCATCTTGAAAATATGGCATTTCAATGCTAAGATTTTTGCACTTTCCAGACGCCTCCGCTCATCCTAACTCCTGCTTGCACACATCCCATGCATACAGAAAACCAGATCTAACAGTCGAGCTTTCTCGTACATCGCTGTTAAAGCGTGGATGACCTCCCGCTACATGTAGGAGCCTCCTCCTCACTTCCTGAGTTCTGCAAGAAGCTGATGACTTGGCTTTTTGAGTAGTCCCACAAGGCTCTAGGTTTGGCTTGACTCACACCAGCTCAGCATCAAGATACCCTTCTGGGTGATAAGAAGCTCTATAAACCTGCATAACACCTTTTGTTTTCAATTTAATTCACCTTTTATCTTAAAAGGAAACAGTGACTGTTTCTGTAGTTCTTCTGTAGATTTTATTCATTTTTCACAAAAATAAAATCATCAATCACCATTCACGACACTGCAATTGGTTATCCATTACAGGTCACATTATGTGCTTGAAAACCGACCCACCTGATTTCAATACCATAATTCCTGCATTTTTTATAATAGTCATGCGTGTATTCTATTGCAGCGTGCACCAGAGAGATGTCACCTGACAATTCAGAAAATAAAACCTGAAAAGGGGGAGCAGGAAGGAACGCTTTTAAGCACCACTAAATAAAAAGCACTAGCACAGCTTGGCCGCAAAAGTGACAAAAATAAATGCTTGGAATTAAATGGAACCACCGGTAATGACCCTGTTCACATGCCATACATTGGTATTTTAGCTGGCTAGTGTCATTACAAAGGGGGACCTATCACATGCAAACCATCCTTCGTCCTCCTCCAATAGGAACCGTCCCCCACAAATAGGCAGCCCACTTCCCATCTCAGCAGAATTAAGAGCAACCCGAGGCCGGTTTTAGTTCATTCAAGCATTCCACTACTGCATTTTGTTTTATGATCTACAAACAACTTTGAGAACGAGACGTTTAATAAGTACCCCGTCAAGTGACGTGACAGGCAAGATTTGAAAATATTTTTTGGCACAGCAAATGTAAGGCAGGTATGGCCTTTAGATGTGGGATTTCAGTTGTGAACAATTCAGCGTTTGTTGTTGAGCCTCCCACGTCACGTGTTTAGAGGCATTTACCCACGTTCACCTTTAAAATCTATTTCAGCAAACACAACCCTCCGTCTCGATACAATTTAGATGCGGGTGTTTTTGCTTGAGCAGTTTAAAAATACTGAAATTAAGCCAAACTTCAAAGATTAGTATTACATTTCAAGGGCTTGACTCAGGGCCAATATTGCACGTTTTTTTTAACAAAATAACAAAGGCGTTGTTACCCTGGGCGACTATCTGCCGTGCAAACTATTTTAATTTCTAATAGCAGGTTTGAAATTGAGCTGCCACCAAGGCAGAACAAAGGATACATCTGTGAAGATCTCCCACACGTATTGTGTTACAGGTGCTCGATGGCTTCAGGTTTTGTCTAGCACTACCACAAACCACAAACAATTCCTTTCATAACCTGCTTTCTAACATTCCTACCTGCAACAAACCCAGGAACTATTGTTTAAAAGTCCTGCACTGATGCACCGACACTAAAATGTTCAGAGGCTTTATTTTTTGTAAAATAATAAAACACAATATTTAGTACACCTCCTTCTTCATACTGTGAGGAAGGAGGAAGAGCTAAATCTGATGCTTTTCCGGTAGTTTGCAAAGTTGCATCTTTGAGAAGCTGATCAAATGCATATCTTGTGTAAGCCATTGATTCTTTGGCCAATTCTGCAGGGTGTAAATACCCACATAAGTACCCCCGCCTCTTTATCTGCATTCAAAGTGCATGCCGAACAACTACAGGAGAAGAAAGGAGATCTTTCCTACCCTACCATCCAACCCTTATGCAGGGCGAAGGGTAAAACGTTAGGCCAACTTGACTTATATTTACCACAGTACAGCCCACTGATGTTGGGTCCGAGGGAGTGGGAGAGAGTTTATTTAAAGGGAACCATTTGTGTTCTCCCTTAGAAGTACACTAACCACAAAAAGAAATACAGGCCCCTATATCTCTAGCCCTACCTCTGGGCTTCTCACACCTTATTGTGTAGGCAACTCCTCACCAAAAGTGCATACTAATCAACTGGCCACTCTACTCTTCCAGTATTCTGGATTTACAGAGGTGTGCAAGAAAAAAAATTATCGGGATGGCCTCACACACCCCATGAGTGTTGGATTTATGATCGGCCATCCCGCGTTTGGCAAAGAATCCTCTAATGGTGAACGAGCCCCTTGTTTAGGGCTGTAAATCTGTCACTAGACAGAGACTAAGGGGAAAACAAGCATTGGCATAGCCAATAGGCCTTGCTTTTGGGACCTTATAAGTATTTAGTTATGCAGCACAATATCCTTGGTGCAACAACACCAACTGTTGCATGGCTAAACACTTATAAGGTCCCAAAAGCGAGACCTATTGGCTATGCCAATGCTTGTTCATCATTGTGGCTCTGAAACAGTAAAAGTTTTCAGGAAGGGCAGTTAAGTAGAAAGAGGCACTTACTTTCCTTGGCCGGCCCCATTCCAATGAATCAGCCTCGATAATCGATATTAAAGGACTTCGGTATCTCGGTCACGTTTCTGCACTAAAACTTGCCTTTCCAAACAAGAACTTGTATGCATTTGTAGCTTATGAGGAGGCGGGACAGCGGTTTTCCCTGGGGCAGGATCACCCCTGGTGTCACCCTGGCCTGTGAGCGGGATTCACAGTGTTAAACGCCTCCTCCCTCCCCAAATAATGGCTGAGGAAAGAGGCCGTCAGAACGTATCAGAGAACGTGGCCGTGTCCGAACCTCTGCTCCGGTGATTGGATCAGATGAGACATGGGGTGCAGACAACAGCGCGAGAACAGAGCGAAAGAAGAAGGGAGGAATGATAGCGAGGAGACACCAGTGTGAGACCTTGGAAGAGAGGAGAGGGTAATCAAACTGAGATGAGGTAGAATTTAAGCGAACTATAGGAGACAGGAGAAGAGCTCCAGGAGACAGAAGGAGATCTATTTCTGAATTAAACGAGGAGCAGGACCCTAATGCGGGGTCCCTAAGCCCTCGATTATTCAGGGCTTCTCCATCCAGGAGCTGCTGGTCACTCCAAACAGGCGACAGAAGAGAGTGGAGCAGAGCTCTGAAAGAAGAGAAGGGAGAGTTGAATGCGCAGGGGCGCGATAAAAAACATGAAAAGGGAGGAGAAGGAGTCACCACAGCTGAAAATATGAAAAGGGAAGAGAAAGCGTAACCACAGATTAAGCGAAGGGAGAAAAGGATGAATGGATGGGGTAGGAGTGGAGGAAAAGAAGAGAAAGAGCAGGAAAATGCTAGACCAGACAGAGAGAACACGAGAGGGAAGGAGACGGTAGGTAAGAAAGAGAAAAGGGAAGCAAAGACATAATAAAGGCGGAGGGGGTAATACAGTGAAACGAGTGAGTGAGAACCAAAGAGCAACAGATAATATAATCGCAAATTAGATAAAATAGAATGATGAAAAATATAGGATAAAGAAAGGGCAGATAAAAAAGTGCAGCAGTTGCGTGAAAGAAGGGACAAAAGATGGAAACGGATGAGAGAAGATGGGTGCGAGGAGGGAAAGAGGGACATGTGTGGCTAAAGAAAAGTCAGATGTGATAGAGAAAGAGCAGGGAGCAAGACATTGGATAGAAATGTGCGATGGTAGGAAGAGAATGGGCAAAGACATCAGTCAATATAAAGAGAAGGACATGTGCAGACACAGGTCTAGATAGAGCTTGCCTCACACTGAAGAGTGCACTCATGCATATAGACGCACTCTAGATGGGAGCCAGAGAGACGCGCACAGAGACTGACATCCATAGCGAAAGAGAGACACATAGACAAGCACATAGAAACTTGCAGAAGTACAGGTGCAGACAAAGTAGGACAGAAACACACGCTAACAGCCATCGACTTAAAGCTAACACCTAGGAAGACATACCAGAATGGGTGCAAGCTAGAAAGTGACAGAGTTACAAGACACAGAGGAGCATACAGGGAATGATACCAATTGGAATATTGGCATGCTGTACAATTTGACACACATAGATAGATACACCATGGCGTCACACGCTGGGATATAAACACAGAGAAATTGGCTGGCACATAGAGAGACACCAGCGTATGCAGACAATACGTAAACGGCGCACACACATACGCACATAGTATATACACACACACACACACACACACAGAGTGCGCACACACTGAGCACTCACACCACACGCACACACAGGCAGAGACCAGAATCACGCTCAGAGCACACACAGGCAGAGCTGTGGCAGCGAACCACCGGTGTGAGGAAGGGAGGGCGTGAGAGAGGAGAGAGCACAGCAAGGACACTCGTCAGACTCGAGAGGCTGAGCTCACAGGCTGGCAGGGACAGAGCTCCTTCGCCCGCCTGCTGCAAGTGGCAGTAAACCTGGCACCCAACTTCTACAGCCCACTAAGAGGGCACCATGGGCGGACAAGGTGCCCACCTGCGGAGGTGCTTCCAGTCCACCCTGTACCACGTCACCACGGGCACGGAAAGGGCAGCCAGGCCGGATTGCTGAGAGCTTCGAGGGATGAACTGAAGACGGGCCGGCACCTCTGGGAGAGGAGTAGGAGGAAGAGAGCTGCAGCCCGGGCGAGGAAGGGTCTGTGTCTGCAGGGATTGGCGCGAGGAAGGGTCTGCTCTTCTGGGGGAGGAGTGAGGAGGAGGGCTGCACCTCAGAGGAGAGAGGGCGGGTCTGCACCTTTAGGTAGTGGAGTGAGGACGGGTCTGCTCTTCAAAGGAGTGAGAAAAGTGCTGCCCCTCAAATGAGCGAAGAACGGTCTGCACCCGAGGGAGAGAGCAGAGGACTGGTCTGCACCTCAGAAGAGAGAGGAACGGTCTGCACCCCCATAGAGGAGCGTGAAGACGGGCCGGCACTTCTGGGGGAGGAGTGGGAAGGAAGAGGAAGATTGAGCCTCAGAGGGCGCGGGTGCCGAAAATAGGAAGGAAGAGGAAGACTGGGCCTCAGAGGGCGCGGGAGCTGAAAGTGAAAGTGATCGTGATGCACTTAATTACCTGTGACAGGGAAGAAAAGACAGATGAGGCTGCGCGCGGGCGCAAGCTTCAGGCCACCAAAATCCCTGTGGTAGCACTCTGAAAACCCCCTTACTAAAAGTCGACCAAGCAGCGCATGCACTGCTCTAGGCTCGACCTAAAAAGGAAAGGAGTCCAATAAAAATCCCTACTGCCTACCAGCCAAAACTTCCTAATCTTTATTTTTTGGTAGTGGCAGAGGGGTGGGGGGTGAGGGGGCGGGGTGTTGTGATGCCCTCCAGATCATTGCACACCTGTGTGAATCCAGAATACTGGATAAGTAGAGTGGCCAGTTAGTTGGTATGCACTTTAGGTGAGGAAATGCCCACACAAGGTGTGAGAAGCTCAGAGGTACAATTTGACTTCTTGCCTTGAACAACACCTACAGAGGCGAGAATCAAAACATAGTCTTATCCACTGCTCCCCTCTGCAAGGCGTTAGCAGCACTGTCCGGGACAATTTACCAGCTAATGATCAGGCATCACTATTACCATTTTCGGCCACTTATGGTTTCCACTTGCTGAACCTTATGAAACGTTCAATGTAACTACCAATTATCTAAATCAGGCTCCCTTTCAACAAAGCAAACAATGTGACACAAATTGGCAACTACCAGCTGAACTTCTAAATGTAGTCTGTTGCGGCTGGCATCTGGCCTCTGGTATCAATGTCCAAGGCACCTTTGCCTGACTTATCTCCAAAACCAACTTCACCACCCAAATCAAAACTGAAGGTACAAACCATCATCTGCACAAGTAGGAGAACACTTCTACTGCAGCTTCTAACTACTCCATATGTCATACAAATAGAAGTTCAGTAAAACAGCCACATCTAATGATGTGGTTATTGTGCTTCTGTATTAGTACAGTACTTGCAAGTTGTAAGGCTTCTTGTACAATGAACACAGAAGGTATAGGGGGCCATTTCGTGAATCTATCACATACAATGGACAGATCTACATCCTCCTCCCAAAGGTCTACACCTATTGACACCTATTGACCCCAAATGCATCTGTGCCTTGGTACTGCAAAATACAAGAAGATCAGTATTTGAAACAGTTGACCACCAAACCATCTTACACAATCTAAAAAAGCGGAATAGGTATTGGTGGAACGGTACTGATATGGTTCAGCGCATATCGTATGGATCACACTCAGAAAAGAAAAAAATATTAATTTGCTTTGAGCTCCCTCCCATGCCGTATGGTGTTCAGGGCTCCCTTAGTCTTCTATCTTTTGTTCTTGATGTTCCTATTGGGGGTCACCAATCAACATTATGCTGAGGGCACTACCATTTTCCTTATATAGGACTCTCCTTAATCCATCTCCATGGTTGGAATGGTGTTGCAAGCCATACATATTTTCATAGAACAGAAATTTATTAAATTCAATTCTTCAAAAATCCTTAGATTCTATTTTTCAAAGCCAAAGATTTGGTTTATTCTTCCCAAACCTCAATTATAACAGCGGACCTATCTGGCTTAAAACCATTAAGAATACTAGCATTGCTCTGAAATTTTCCCATCAATTCCAAATTGCCTGTTTTCTTCACAGATGATCATTACATTCTATTAGATACTTATCTTGTTTACTGTCTAGGTGAAGTTGGCTATGTTCAACTGACATGACCCTAGGCAGGACTGTTCTCACACCAGCCAGCAACTTCTCTCACTAACATAGGTATCTCCCGATTTAATACTAACCTGCTATTAATTTAAAACTATCACAGCATTGCACATTTTTTATGACTACCAGTAAGCTGATGATAACCCAATTAACACACATCAGGTTCCTTCTGCTCCTGTCATTGTACACACTCACACTCTGTATGGCGTTTCTGAATCTGCTTCTCTAAATGTTTTACGTGCGATTGCAAAACACATTTATAGCACTCTGTAACGGTTACCCTCAATGCTTCTTGTAACCGTATAATTGCAAATTATCAGTTCTGATCTCCTAAATAGTTTTCACCATTTGCTTCTTGAGCTTATGTTTTTACAAGCACGTTGTACAGCTCTCGGAAACATGGATGGGTGGTTCTGTGCTACATAAAGCAATAAAAAACAAAGGGGGCATCCTGCTTCACTTATTTAAAACCCATATCCCCCAGAACACAGGATACTCATGCCCTGTACCAGGAACTGGCACTCACCTTGGCCCATTTTATTTTTTCAAGTAGGTCACTGAGGTTTCTTTTAAAAGGAACATAGTGTTTCCATGGCTGCAAAGCAGCATAAAAGTGTTCATAGTATGGAGAGTTCTGCTTCAACACAAGACTGTCACCCAGCATGAGGTATGGAAATCTGTACGCCGCAACAGTGCCATCCACATTTATTTGGTATTTGTACTGCAGAGAAGGATATAAGAAAAGAATGCAATTTCTTTCTTTCTTTACAAGGAAAGCTCAAAGTTACACAGCATAAAAATGACTAATTACCGTGCACCAAACCAGCCTTGCCCTCAACCATATGGGCATTTGTTTCAACATGTATATTTAAAACTCAAACATATGTAGGACATGAATTGCAGCTATTCGTTGAATCAGTGTCCTTTTTAGCATATATTATGAGACATGGGTTCATATATGAATATCCAGACACCTCTGCTCAACCAGACTCTCACTGGCACGTGGCCCCTGCATACTCAAAAGCAGATCAGGAGGTTGTGCCTTCAAGTAGATCGCTCCTAAAGGGATGATCAATCTCTCACTACACATCAGAGCCTCCTCATCTCTTCTTGAATTCTGCAAGAAGCTGAAGACCTGTCTCTTGAAGTAAGGCACCAGGGGCTATTTCTCTAGAAATAGAACTCTAGCGTGGAATCTGCTTAATCTGAGAACTTAGGAGTTAATAAGACAGTGTTTGAAAAGTTGGACCAGCTTAAATAATAAACACTAGAAGTAAGAGATTTGGTCAATGTTTAATATATGTTAAGGCACCATGGAGTTTTTGCAATATGTTGCACTTCACGTGTAGGCAAAATAATCTCCTCTAAGATTTTTTAATGTCTTTTTAATGAGTTCTTTTAGTTTCATCTGAATATCAGCCACTTTACACTTCCGACAATGAAAATTTGTGATCAAATCAACAATGTGCTTTATACTCGGAGACTCCATCTAGCAAGTTATAGCAAATGTCCAGAACATCTCCCATGATGTAAACATTCTAGCCCTCTGTGGGCCCTATCTGTCAAAGCACCTTTCGTAGTATCCTCGACTAACAAATAGCTGGCACATTTTAAATATGCATGCATGTGACATTTCTCAGTTTGCAGCCTGCATATGTGTGATATTTACATGGCTTGTAGGTGTCAACGTGACGCTGAAAAAGAACATTGGTACAATACACACATCAGTCTTCTTTGAATTGGGGTACCTGAATTTCTGTATATAAATTATTGTTAACTAGTAAAACTAAAAGTGTTCGAATTCATTGTTAAAATGAGAATTCAATTAGATAATTACATTTAGGGGCAGATTCCAATCCTGGAAAAACGCTGTACAAATCGTGGTATGGAGCGTTTTCCCCATACAACTCGTACTTGTAAGGATTCCCCTACAACCTAGGAAGTACGATCCGTACAAATAGACGCACTCCATACAAATTGTAAAAAAGACAATACAACTCGTATATTCAAGCGATTCCGATTGCTCTGTACGCGACATTCCCATGTATTCCCGGCAGCAGTTTACAACCCGTCAAGTACGATTCGTACAAACTGCACTCCGTACGGGTCTTTTTTTACAAGAGCCAAAAAGTGCCGGGAAAACCTTGTACGCCCCGAAAACAGTACGAGACAGACCCCCCATGTACGCGTTGTACACCCCATGAATACAGGGGTACGGTTCGCATGTACGGTGCGTACAGATGACACGGAAAGTGGGGTACGGTGGGTACATATGCGATGAAGGGGTACGCCCCATACACACGCCTCGCATGTGGGGGGACCCCTGTACGCCTCATACCCCTATACGACCCGTACCCCGGTATGAGTCGTACCCCCAGAACGAGTCATACCAGGGTACGAGGCGTATAGGGGTTCACTTTGTTGCCCGGAACGAATCATTCGGCGTATACAGGCCATTTTCCATACAAATCGTATGCGGACAACCCGGTACGAATCGTACTTGGCGGGTTGGACAGCCTTTTTACAAATTGTATGGTCTTTTTTACAAGTCCGTGTCGTACAGCTTTTCCCGATCCGATTTGTATGGATCGGGCCGATCTGTATGTATTTTTCGCGTACGAATCGTACTACACGGGTTGGAAGGGACTTGTACAATTTGTATGGAAAAAAATACGGATCCGATTTGTATGGAAAATAAAAATCCAGGATCAGAATCGGCCCCCTAATGTTACCTCTAATATCAGTGGTAATATCAGTGGCCACCGGAGGTGGCGACGGTCCACAACGGTTTAGAAAATTAAATAACGTGTATACATATAAATACAAAATGGAATTGACATTTTTTAAATGCTTTGTAAATATGAAGGGTTTTGTAATTAGAGGGTAAAAATTAAGTTTTCTTTTTCAAACAAGTGCAGCAAACAATCTAGTATGGATGACTGGAAGCCTCAATGGAAGCACTGGTATTCACAAGCAAAAAGAAAGCAGGCATTAGGAGCAAAAACGAAAGTGATATGCTGGAGTCTATTATACTGCTTTATCTTTAAGAAATAAAACCACATTTTAAACAGCTCCAACCTTCCCATTAAAATGTAAATGTTGAATTTTAGTGTATTACTTAAATAAAATGTCATTGTTTGGGTATTTGTTTGATGTAATACTTGTTTCAGCAGTTGTCAATTGTTTTGGGGTTCACATACTTTAAATGACTTTGATATGTTACATTCCTGGAAGCTCACACCCATTTCCATTCCATGAAAAATACACTCAATTTGTCCCTTTATGGCCTCTTTGTAGTTGGCAGGTTGCATGAAAAGCTGCCTGAAGACACTTTCAACTCACATTGCACCACACGGAAACAAATTCAAAAGTTCAGTGGTTTACCTTGAAGAAGTCAAAGAATCCCATTAGTGGTGCCTTTCCCAGCTCTGCCTCCTTCTCCCGGAAAAAGAAATACCCAGTTATCCCGGCATCCAGTAGTTCTGGGTACTTTTTGGAAAGTTGGACTAGCTGCAGACGTTCCTCTCGACTGTCTCTACCTCTGAAAAATGCCTGTTCAGATTTATTGTTCCAGGAAGGACCTGACAGAAGTAAAGAACACTTAATAAAAAGAAACATTTGCATCTGCTCATCAGTACACTTTTATGAATACAGCTACCTTTGTTACTTCAGCAGTCAGTGAAAAATACAACCAATTTATTTACCAGGAAGCTGATGGTAAAGAGGAGATCGAGTGTGCTTCTATCTCATTAGATTTACTGGCAGGTGCCGAGTGCCTGGGCTTCCGCTGCACCTTGTCATCTCAGCATTGCAACGCAGGGATGCTGATCTACAGACCACCTGGCACATCGAGTAATTTTATTAGGACCCTCCATGAATGCATTACATAGCTAGCTCTTAAATGTAAATACCTTCTGATATTGGGGGACCTGAACTTACATATGGATAAGCCATCGGATCCTCAGGTGGCTGCCCTGCTGTAAACAATGTCAGCTTGTAAGCTAATGCCCTTTATTAAGGAGCCAACAAATAAGAGGAGTCATATATTAGACCACATCTTCTGCAATACGGAATTGGACACAGATCCTCTGGTCCCTATAACTGGGTCGGATCATTCCCTAGTCCTGTTTCAAATATCACCCACAGGGAAGTGTGTTCCTTCAGGGGCGAAAGCGGCGAAATACAATTTCAGAGCTCCTAATAAGATATTGTTACCATCCCTACAGAGGGCACTCGCTTCATCTGTCCCAACACTGTCAGACAATCCTGCAGTGGATGCCTGTGCCATAGACTCATGGTTAAGGACTAACAAAGACGCGGTCGCGCCTATGACCTTGCGTACCTCTAGAGGAATCGGTCACTCAGTCCCCTGGTTCATTGAATCATTAAGAGTCAGTAAAAAGAAATCTTGAAAGTAAGTGGCGTAACCATTATCTCTTGGAGGATAGGAATATTTATAGGCCAGCCTTAAAAGCACAACATAAAATGGTGAAAGTGGCCAAGAAACTAATGGCAGAGCAAAATAGCGGTCACTAAAAATAGGAACAAGGAGATCTTTGGGATCGTAAAGTCTTTTACGGCTCCTAAGGCAATTAGTAAAGTAGCCCCGCTGCCAGCAGACTGGACTAACCTGGTGGCCCAGTCCTTCCATGCTAAAAAAGTGACAATTCAGCAGTCCTTCTCCGAGTCTTCCAGAGAGCTTAGTACAGAAGTGAAAACAATTAGGCCCCATCCCTCCTTGGAACTCACAAGGCCCTCAGCTATTACACTTTCCGGCCATTGAAATTGGAGATTCATTTTCTTATCCGATGAGCCTGAAATCTGGTTCACCAGTAGATGCGTGCCCAGCAAAGCTTTTACCTGCACTTGCTTCCACCATAAAACAACAAATTAATAAGGTGTTGAATTCATCTGGGGCAGCTGGCATTGTGCCGCCTCTCTAGAAGCAGGCAAAAATCCTGCCCCTCTTAAAGAAACCAAGTGCTGACCCTCACATACCCACAAATTACAGACCTATCTCCCTCCTTCCGGCATTCTCCAAAGTGCTGGAGAGGCACGTCAACAAAGTATTCATGGAGTATGATGAAAATCACAATCTTTTGCACCCCACTAAGTCAGGTTTCAAGGCTTGCACTGCTGGAGGTGACTAAACATCTCAAGGAGAAGCTGGATCGGGTGGTAGAGTGATCCTCATACTGTTGGACCTGTCGTCAGTGTTTGACACTGTGCAACATCGGAGGCTCCTCGATAGACTGGAAAATATGGGATTGAAGGTAGGGCTCTAGCCGGATAGCATCTTACTTGGAGGACAGAGAACAGGTCATTTGGACTCCCCCCTTTCTCTTCGCCCAGGCCCAGTTTACAGGTGGGAGTCCCTCAGGGCTCTTGTCTTAGCCCAACGCTTTTTAACTTGTATATGTCCCCCTTAACAGCACTGATGGAGGCCTATGGTGTCAAAATAATTTCATATGCTGATGACACGCAGCTGATTTTCTCTTGTATCAAATGCACTGAGCTTGACAGGGGCGTGATTAGACCTTGCCTTACAGAGGTCTTCAGGAGGCAGGAGGAAAACCAGCTTAAGTGCATTTCTGACAAATCAGAATAATTTTTTTTCCGGTTTGCCTGCAGTGCACGACTGGAGCCAATGGTGGCCAGAAGAATTCTCCCCCCCCCCCCCCAGCGTGGCTCAATCCACAGTGAATAATTTGGGAATCTATATTGACAATGCCCTTTACATGCGTTAGCAAGTTCAGGCCCTGGAAGGGACTTGCTTTGGACTACTTTGGATGTTGAGAAAATTTCTCCCGCTCCTCCCACTGGATTCTAGGAGGATTGTGGTCCAGGCACTGATCACATCCAGACTGGACTATGGGAACATTCTCTACATGGGCCTGCCTGATTTTCTCCTGCAGCCCCTTCAGGTGGTGCAAAATTCAGCAGCTAGGGCAATTCTCCATCTAAAACCTAGGTCCCACATGACACCTCATCTTAAAGCACTTCACAGGCTCCCGACGAGGGAGCGTATACAATTTAAGGCCATGGTAACTTTTTTAAAGCTCTCCATGGCAAGGGGGCTAGTTACCTCAGGAGATGTGTCTGTTGGTACGCACCTACGAAAACACTTATATCAACCTCTGCCCTGTATGTATGTGTCCCAAAGGTGCGCCTGGCACGCAGGGGTAATACATCCCTAGCCTCTTGGTGACACAAGCATGGAATAAACTTCAGTTGGTCCTTACTCTCCATGGATTTGACTAATTTCAAGGCAAGAGGAGATTAAAATCAAAATGGTCCTCACTTCCATGCTTCTCTTCATATTCTGCTAAAAGAAGGTTTGGCAATCTTAATGAGGGCAAATCTACAATTTAGGAAAGAAGCTGTAGAAAGGTTCATGAGGATAGGCGGTTTGGCAATTTACAATTCTTTTGAGACATAAGAACACTTGTATTCCAATGCTAAGCTTGCCAAAAGTGAGCTCATCATTAAAGGGGTGCTAAATTCCCGATTACTTTGATATCATTACCATGTGAAATTATATCACATTGACATGTTTTAGGCCCCGTGTCTCATTTATTGATACACCATCATACCCATTGTGGATCTGGTACCTTTAGTGTGATTAATCTGGGTTTTAATGTGACCCACAGGATCTTTGTTCTTTTGTTTTACCAGATGGAATGATGTTAGGATTTTAGGATAAGCAGAAGCCACAGCTATAGGAAAGCCTGAAACGTATGTTGAGGCACCACTAACTAAACTCTGATAGAAGGCTAACTTCGGAAATAGGCTTGTAGTGGAGGGGGCACTCTCCTTTCTCACACCCAAACCCCTGAAGGGGGCACATCAAGCCCGGTTCTAGCAGGTGGGCCAGGCCCACCCAAACATGACCTTTGGCCCCCCCAGTCAGCAGAGGAGGCCATGAGAAAGCCAAACATTGTGATGCTTTTTCACCTTGTTTACATTAATAATCAATCTGGAGTAACGGTGTCACCTTTCCAAAAGAAATACCAGCTATTTGTTGTAGTTTTAAGAGTGTGCACGAGCATGGACAGGATACTAAATAGAACTATGAAAAAAATTCTATGTATACATTTGTACCATGACTTTTATGACTGTTTTTACTATATTTAATAGTCCAGACTCTTTGCAGCTCTAGAATCCATTTAAAGTGTTTTCCATGTATATTTGCTGTTTGAATTAGGTACAGATAAGGGGTTAAAAATACTTGCTTTAGGTGGTTTTGCAAATTTTTGTACCAGCTGGGACATTAAAATACAGGTGGTGTCAGTAAAAAAAAAAAATAATCTGCCAGGTGGCAACCCTAGTCAGGTGTAATTAAGGAACCTCTACAACACATTTTAAAGTGCATTGTTTTTATAAATACTGTCCTAAGCATGCACTGTAAAGGGGAAAAATGCTGATTTTGGGTGATTTTCTCTATTTTTACACTGGCTGAGACACTAAAATATTCATGTCGGAAGAGAATGGCAATGTGGCCACCGTACCTCATGTCCGAGGTAAGCTGCAGTTAGGTGATGTGTATGAGGGAGGGGGGACAAGGTGTTACCTGCCAATTATGCAGCAGGTGCAGAGGCACCGGAGCCCAGACCTGTGAGCGTCCTTTTGCTCCTCAAATAGCTAACATAACATGTGTCATTGTAAAATTCACGTCACCCATGGGTATCTTGGCACTGAATAACAGAGGTGTATTGTTACCCAACTCAATGGTACTCAATTTAAGGACTACAGAAGGATGAAAGGCTGAGTGGGCCCGCCGGGACTTGAACCTGTGACCATGAGTTTGTAGAATATTGTTCATCATCCTCAAGTTCATATACTCTATTCTTATTTACTGTTCATGGAGCAAAACTTTGCAACTCTTTCACGTTACGCTTCAGAACTTATGATATAGATTTTTTTTAAAACATGGTTACTTGCTAACAAACATGTTCCCTAGAGGAGGCTCAATGTAGCCATTTAGCTTTCTTTTACAGTGAAAAAAAAATCCTGTAAACGCTGTTCCCTACAAATGTCCCTGTATACAAAAATGGAGTTACTGTCACAGGTCTCATGTAATTTCTATTATTTATACCTTGCTAAAACCCCAACAAGGGTGCCCACTATCTAGGGAACCCTAACAGAGGTTGTCAATGAGTTTTAGTTTTTAACATCTTCCTAAAATTAAGTAGCTGTTAAACACATTCATCCTATCAGGCAATTCATTCCTCATCATGTCCACCATTTAGTTCCTTAGATTTAAAGATTTGAAATAGGCTTCAGCCCACGAACTAACTCCTGCTTGCTTTTCGTGCAAGTCAGCATGTCAATATAAAGATCTATGAAGCAAGTTTATAAGGACAAAACACATGCACACCTTTATTGGAAGTGTTAGAAAGGCGATCCTAGAGGGGAGGCAGAAGTTGCCTGGCCGACCACCCCGAGACCCACCTCTCCTTCTGGAGTTGGCCGAGCGCCGTCGAGAGGCCTCCAGGCGAGGTTCCTCTCCTAGAATCGTACAGCCGAGCAATCACACCACATGGACACCACACAAAGATAGATTCTTAAAGTTTTTATCAGCAATCAAGGCAGGTTCTTTCAGCAATATGTACAAACGGATCGAGGGATCCTTAATGTCTCGGTAACTGTGGGAATAGGGTAGCGGGACAGTCTTAGTACCAGCCTGGCACCGCCGAGTCTGGTTTCGGAGGGTTAGGAGGTACCGGTATACGTCGGGGGAGCATCCTGGACTGCAACCTCCCAGCCTTCTTTGACCAGGCTGAGGGGACCCCGGACGGGGTGCCCGTACAATAGTTCGAAGGGGCTGAACCCCAGGGCCTTCTGGAGTACCTCCCGATAGGCGAAGAGAGGGCAGGGCAGCAACACGTCCCATTGGCGTCGCAAGGGCTCTTCCAGGCCCATGATCATCCCCTTGAGGGTTCTATTGAAACGTTCCACCAGTCCGTTCCCTTGGGGGTGGTAGGGGGTCGTGAACTTGTACGTGACCCCGCATTGTTGCCACAGGGACTTCATGTATCGGGAAATGAAGTTCGTACCCCGGTCACCGACGACCTCTCGTGGGAAGCCCACCCGGGAGAAGATCCCCATCAGCGCCCTGCCCACCACGGGGGCCGTCACGGTTCGGAGAGGGATGGCTTCGGGATAGCGGGTGGCATGGTCCACCAGGACGAGAATAAAACGGTGACCCTGAGAGGTTCGGGGCTCCAGGGACCCCACAATGTTGATCCCCACCCGCTCGAATGGGGTGTTGACGACTGGAAATGGTTGAAGGGGGGCCTTGTGCTTCCCGCCGCTCTTCCCGCTGGCTTGGCAGGTTGGGCAAGTTCGGCAGTGATTTTTCACATCTTTCCTCATTTTTGGCCGTAGAAATGGGTCACCAGGCGGCTGTATGTTTTGTCCTGCCTCAGATGCCCGGCGAGGGGCACATCGTGTGCCAGGTTCAGGAGGAAGTCTCTGAACCGGAGGGGGACCACCAGCACCCGGCTGGCCCCCAGTTCGGCAATCTTTTGCTCGCTGTAGAGGAGATCGTTGTCCCAATAGACCCAGTGGGACCCCGATGGGTCTCCGGCGGCTTGAGCGGCGGCTTGCTGTCGGGTCCCCTCGAGGGAGGGACACTTTTTCTGTTCTTGACGGAACTGTTCTCGTGTGAGGCCACCTTCTTGGAGCCATTGGGCCAGTTCCGGGAGGTCGCAGAGCGTGGCAATTTCTTCACAGTTGGGCCCTAGTGGACCGGGCTCGGGGTCTTCGGGGACGGAGGGCGGCAGAGGCGCGGGCCACTCCGGTTCTTCGGTTGGGGTGGATTCAGTCGGGGCGGTGGCCCGGGCAGTCATGGATCGGGTGGTCGCACAGACCCACTCGGGAAGGCCTAGCATCCCCAGATGCTCTCTTCGCTCGACGTCGGCCCAGGGGGAACTTTCCAGGTCGTTCCCGAGGAGGCAGTCCACGGGGGCATCATCCCGGACGGTCACTTTCAGCATGCCCGACACTCCCCCCCACTCGAAGGGGATGCGGGCCATTTGGCACAGGCTCTCGGAATTGTCCGCCGACCGTACTGGGCACAGCACATTGGGCAGGATCTGGTCAGGGGTCACCAAGTGGCAGCGGACGGCCATCACGCTGGCTCCGGTGTCGCGGAGGGCTTCGGCCCGGTGCCCATTAATGGCGACCCACTGGCGGTACTTCTGAGTGTTGCCCGGAATCGGGGCCCGGGGGACCATGTCTCTTTCGCCTAGACATACCAGGGACATGGCGGCGGGCTCCCACTCGGTCTGGTCTTCGTCATAGTTTTCTTCTTCGCCCCTTTCCTCTCCCAGGGAGGCGGCCGCGATCTGGCGGTTTTGCGGACCGGTGGTGCCGGCCCGCTGGTTCATCGAGCAGTTGGGGTCATTGGCATAGTGACCGGGTCGCTGGCATTTGTGGCAGATAACGTTCGAGCGGGGCCCCGGCCGTGCTGGGGGGTGCCCCTCTTCTGGCCAGGGATGGCGAAGTGTTGGTCGGGGGAGGCACCGCGGGGGAGTCTCGGTTCCTGCTCTGGCCTCCTCCGCCGCCTCGCGGACGGTGGGGCCCCTGGGGAGCTCGGCCGTGGTCTCCCATCGAGTTCCGGGGGACCCGGGTGCTCACCCAACGATCTGCCTCGACGGTGAGTTTACGTTGCTCGGTCAGCTTGCTGTCGAGGAGATGCTGCCGGAGCTCGACAAAACAGTTGTTGGAGAGGTGCTCCCATACAATGAGGTTGAACAGCTGCTAGTAGGTGGTGACCTGGCTGCCTTTGATCCAACCCTCTAGGGCTCTACTATAGAAGTTCACATACTCCACCCATGTAGTACTGGGGATTTTCTTACAGTCTCGGAATCACTGCCGGTACATCTCGGGGGTGAGTCCATAGCGAGTAAGGAGGGCGGGTTTCATATGTTCGTATGAGGTCATCTCGGCGTCTGGGAGCTCCAGCAGGGCGTCTCTCCCTTCGCTGATGAACTTCCCCCACAAGCCGGCACCCCAGTCTTTTTTGGGTACTCGGTGCGAGGTCATGGCTACCTCGTAGGCCTTAAACCATTGTTGGATGTCGTCGTTTTTATAGTATTCTTTGACAACATCTTTGGGGATGTGGACCTTCGTGTCTGCAGGAGGAGGTGGGCTCCGGTTCCCGCTGGCCTCCCCATTTTTGGCCTTGATTTCAAGTTCTTTTAAGCCCCGCTCGTGCTCGAACGTGAGCTTCTTCTCCTCTAAGTCCCTCTGCCTCGTTTCTCCTCCAGGTCTCCTTGCAGCCGTAGCTGCTCAAGGGCTATCTTTTTCTCTGCCAGCTGTAGTTCTCCGTCCAGAAGGAGTCGGGCGAGCTCCAATTCGTGGAGCCGGCTCCTTTCTCGCTCTCGGGCGTCTTCGTGGGAGAGGCCCGTGTTTACATTGGTATTTCTTTCGTCTGCTGTGGTTGTGATGGTTTCCGGGTGCATATCTGGGATCGTGTTATCTTCGTTCTGGGGTGGCGTCACTCCTGCCTCTACCCATGTTTGTAGGGCCTGCTTGAAATCGTCCTTGGTGCTTAGTCCAGTGGTAGCGATGCCCAGGTGCTTGCAGAATTGTTTCAATTCTTTGTGGTTATAGTCTTCCAACTGTTCCTTCGGGACGGTCTGGTTTCCTTGGTAGTCATGGTTGTGGTGTGTTTCTGTCAGTAGCGGGTGAGTCACTCTACGATTTGCATCGGCTCGGATCGCACCGCCTGCCACCAATGTTAGAAAGGCGATCCAAGGGGGGAGGCAGAAGTTGTCTGGCCGACCACCCTGAGACCCACCTCTCCTTCTGGAGTTGGCCGAGCGCCGTTGAGAGGCCTCCTGGCGAGGTTCCTCTCCTAGAATCGTACAGCCGAGCAATCACACCACTACAAATGGACACCACACAAGGATAGATTCTTAGAGTTTTTATCATCAGTCAAGGCAGGTTCTTTCAGCAATATGTACAAACGGATTGAGGGATCCTTAATGTCTCGGTAAATGTGGGAATAGGGTAGCGGGACAGTCTTAGTACCAGCCTGGCACAGGGGTACCCTACACTCAGCTCTCGGTCCTCGAGCTGGGGGGTTCCGCAAGGTCGAGCCGCGACGTCGTCAGCAGGGCTCCGAGATGGTTCAGCGGGGTTGGGCCGTGGCAGCGCCAGCAGGCTCCGCAGGTGGTCCAGCGAGGTCGGGCCGCGGCAGCGCCAGCAGGGCTCCGAAGATGGTTTAGCGAGGTCGGGCCGCGGCAGAGTCAGCAGGGCTCCTAAGATGGTTTAGCGAGGTCGGGCCGTGGCAGCGCCAGCAGGGCCCCGAAGTATCAGAATTCAAAGTAGCGAGTTCTTCTCAGGGTCGGCCGCGATTCCACCGGCAGGGCTCTCGACTCCATGATACAACTGCTGACCCAGTCCGGAGCTGCCCCAGATATATGTCTGGAGTCCTTTGATGTCCGGACCCTCGCGCCTGGGGGTCAGAGGGGCCGGGATGAGAGTTTCCAGACACCCCGCAGGGGGGTGGAGCCAGCGCCCAGGGAGGCCGGAGGGCGATCGAAACCAGGCGTCCGAGGACGGCTGGAGGGCCATCGAAACTCTCCTCCTTGATCCGTCAAGTGGCCGTTTTACCACTTGGTCGGGTCTTGGTGCCTCGATGTCGGGGCTTCGCTGGGGCCGCGGCCACGGGGCCGGACGTGGAGGGTCCAAGATTGAGTCGGGGCCTGAGCTGGTGGCCCGGGATAGGGGTCGGACCAGCAGAGAGGGGCGAGTAGGGGTCGCCATGTTCCGGAGGGGGAGAGCCGGGGTCGCCAGGAGCGGCGGCTCTTGTAAAGGTTGGAGGGGGGTAGCTTCAGGCTGGAGGACAGGGGTTGATGTCGTCCAGGGCCTGCCATGTGGGAGGAGCGGGACCACGCCAGGAGGCCGGGTCCAACAGGAAGTCAGTGAAAGTTTTGAGCAATAGGTTAGTTAAATCCTACATGCAAAGTTTGCTAGTCATGATTTTGGCCACTGAGTTTTGCAGGAATTGTAAACATTGAATGAGATTCATGGATGAACCACAATACAAACAATTAACACAGTCCATTCGGTCACCTATCAAAAGGTACATGCACGACTGTCCAGCTCAAAACAGAAAAAGATGCCTCAAGAGTATAACTTCATAGTTTTCGGCTTTGATCACTAGATTGATTTGAGGCTCCACTGTTGTGAGTCAAGAAAAAGTGTGTTTTGGTGCAGGGTGACCTATATTGGCTATTGAAATATTCTGGTTTGTAACAGGGAGGGCAGGCGGTTGGAGGGGCTTTCCCCCTGTGGTGCATGGTGGATAGCTGATTCTGCCTCCCCTCCCTCCCTCCAGAATGACTGGTCTACCAACCCAACTATATCATCGCAGGAGGAGGAATGTAGCGAAGCTGCCTTTAATTGGGCGTTCACCGAGGAAGAAAACACCCCCCAAATGACGTCAGGACCATCGGACTGGTTAAGACCAAGGAAGTACAGAAGGTGCGGTGTGACGACACCCAGGAGGAGTTTGGAGACGGTGTGTGGACGCGAAAAGAAGAAGACTGTGACGAGAGTCGAGAGAAGAGCTGAGAGCGTGTTGTAAGCAGAGCCAAGCCAGGAGGTCAACGACCCCGTGAAGCGCCGTGCCACACTTCCGAGGGAGGAGTGTGGCTTAGACAGGTACGGCAGCAATTCGCATGCTGGGTAGGGAGGCGGGGTGACTCTCCTCTATAGCGCTGCGAACGTCTGGCTACTACCCTGTATGTTTGTATATAGCTTCTCCCGTTCCCGATTTTTCCTGCATTCCCCAAACCATCTTCTCCTCACTTAACTCCTTCCTCACACCCAGTGTAAATCCCTGATTGTAAATACACATGGTCAGCGGTGCCCCCTTCACTCCCCGGTTCCACCTGTGCGACTCGACGAACCACTCGAGTCCTGACGGTCTCTCCTCTGTCTTTTTGTCCTATGCCTGGCCGGTGGAGAGGAACCAAGGCGTCTGCCGAAAAGAAGCGCTGAGCAGGACCGAATCCCACCCCAGAGACTACCTCCTTGGAGAGAACCACTATCACGGAGCCTAGTGACTTTGCTCGCGAAAGACTTGCGTCAAAACAAAAGAAATCAGTAACAAAAATAAAACCATATCTCGCCAGAAAAAGTCTCCGGTCCCTTCATACACCCACGTCACAGGTACCTAGCCAATATTCCACTCACTCTAGGTGTTTGTTTATGTTTATTTAGAGGGAGAAGTCACTCTATGTGCTACCTTTAGGCTTTCAGAACCTTTACAACACTATTCTCAACTTCAAAGAAGATTAAAGGCAGCACTGCTTCTCTTGGCCTCGCTCTGTGTAGTTAGATTCTCCGTTTAAAACCTTAACTAATAAATTACCGAGTTACACCTTGAGTGGAAATTTTAGTTTCAAATAAGCTTAGCGAAGCACCATATTTTAGTATGTTTAATGGAATGCCTGTGACAGGCTGCAGCATGTTTTCCTTGCTACTGAGTGAATAAGTACGAGACCATGAGAATTTGTCTTTCATCTGTTTCAAAATAGAAGCATTATACCAGAAAACGTAGTCCTCAGAACTTAGAAAATGTGGAATGATCAGTGGAAAAGATCTTGGTCGTGCATGGCAGTGAAAAACTATACAATTTTACAGCAAAAGTCATCAAGTGTACCTATATTTTACAATACATTTCTATTGAGGCACACCTTGGAAAAATCCGAATGAGGCCAGCTCTCGGTGCCCATTTATCTTTATAACCAAGTTAGACTATGCTTAACCTTCTTGTACACAAAAACATCTTATACAAAAATAAAAAACCAAGAAATAAAAATAAAACGTTAAAATTTGGAATTCTTTCTTGCATGCCAGAGGCCTGGGATGAGGCGCACCTTTAGTGACGCAAGACGATGTGTCGAGGGTGGCTGAGCAAACGTGCCTTCAACCAGCTCTTCAGCTACACGACTGAATCCGTGTTTATCTGACAGTGTTGCTGTCCTTACCATGTGTGGAATTAGCAATTGAAATGTTACCCAAATAATCAGAATGCTGTAAGACCTTTTTCCATGTTTATCACCAGATCTGAGTTGGCAGATACTTGAGAAGAGGAGTTAAGTAAATGAATTACCTGTATTTCCTTGAATGGAGAGCAGGTCGTTAGTGACACCTCGTAGGGTTTCATATGTGGAATGGGTTATATCATAGGTTGGAAGAATGATATCCCTCGATTCGGTGGAGCCACACCAGGAAATGATTGGCAAGGGACCTGGGGTATCATTCACCTTCCTGTTTTCAACTGGCCAATCTCCAACATTAATGTAAAATTCAAAATCCGGCAGTCGTACCTAGTTCATGCAAATTACAAAAAAGAAAGTTACTATAGGGAATGCCGTTATTTGTAAAATAGATGCATATGTGAACACGTGTTGATAGGAAAACAGCATCAGACAACTTGGCGATACAATGTAAATCCTATAAATGTTTCAAAGTGCAAAGTACTACTTTACAAAGGAGTTCGCACACCAATAAAAAGCAACATTAATTTCAGCGCAAATGATTTTAAAAATGCTACACACTGCAATATTAGGTTCCTGTTGCGTGGCACTGTAAAACATTGACCATATCAGTGACTATGCACAAAGAAGGAAGGTTTTATAGAATTTCTTGGCAAACGGGGAATGAAAGACGAACACAGCAGGCATACACTATTGTTAACCGTCATAGGTTTGCCTAACATTTGAAACATAACCACAACATTCAGGATCCTCATATAAAATTGATGAATTTATAGGCCCAAAAATCAAAATTCCCAAAAATTGAACAGATGAAAAACTGACCAAAATAATCAACAAGCATTGGAAATGCAATAGGTCTCGC
Organism: Lissotriton vulgaris; assembly: GCF_964263255.1. NCBI lineage: Eukaryota > Metazoa > Chordata > Amphibia > Caudata > Salamandridae > Lissotriton > Lissotriton vulgaris. The sequence continues at coordinate 462,745 of NW_028252384.1, read as the reverse complement.
AGCATTAGAGTTAGTGCTTTTAGAATTGTTTATGGGTTTTTTTGTAAATCTTTAGCATTTTTGTTTCCTGTAGCCAATGCTAAAGAATTAAAAAAAAAAGCCATAAACATTTCTAAAAGCTCTAACTCAAATGCTCCGAGACCTATTGCACTGTGTGAGGGTGAGGGGTTGAGGGTGAGTGAGGGTGAGTGAGGGTGAGGGTGGGTGAGGGTGAGTGAGGGTGAGTGAGGGTGAGGGTGGGTGAGGGTGAGTGAGGGTGAGTGAGGGGTTGAGGGTGAGTGAGGGTGAGGGGTTGAGGGTGAGTGAGAGTGAGGGTGAGTGAGGGTGAGGGTGAGTGAGGGTGAGAGTGAGTGAGGGTGAGGGTGAGTGAGGGTGAGGGGTTGAGGGAGGGTTAGTGTGGGTGAGGGTGGGTGAGGGTGAGTGAGGGTGAGTGAGGGTGAGGAGTTGAGGGTGAGTGAGGGTGAGTGAGGGTGAGGCTGCTACCACGTATCTACAAAGAGAACGCGGTATTGAATGTAAAGTCCCCAAGTGCTCTACTCACATTGCCAATAAATAAAAAGAGAAAGAAAAGAAGAAACCTCGGGACATGGTGTTCATTATATGTCCATAAGGCCACTATACGTGGTATTAGTTATGCGTCCCCATGTGTACAACTTGCAGTGCAGATTAGAAGAGATTAGTAGCTCGAGAGTGAAACTCAGGGACGCGTTGACACATACACGTTCCCAAGCTCCAAGCCACGACTTGACTAAGCATTTGCCATCTCAACAGTATATCAGGAGCAAATACTAGTCGCACATTACTCTACAATAGTACACTTCAAACATAACTCACTGGCACTATGATGTGCACAAGGCTCCTGGGAAGTAGTTGGTTCAGAGTGTGCCCCGTTGATAGAACAGCAAAAACAGCACTACATAACAACCAGAAAGAGATAAATACGGTATGTAATACAACCTACGGCACGTTACCATACCTACACGACAAGCCTGAAAGTGTGTAGTGCAAGCAAATGTGTGTTGTGTAACGCAACAGAAAAAAATGGGAAATCATGGAGGACCTTATGCAAAACATCAATACTTTTCATACAGGCCACTGCACAATCACGAGACGTGCCATCGATTCAAGCTAGTTTTAAGAGTCCACCTAATGGTCAAAGCAATTCAGCAGGTAAAACTGTAGCATACACGAATTCAAGCAAATGTGTACAAAGACGCCAGTTAGTACCAAATCAAACATGGCTAAATGGCATTCTAGACCACCTGGCAACAGAACGATCAAGGCACGCATTAGATACATTACTGATTCGCACAAGGACAACCGAACCACGTTATTAGTATAAATAAATGACATTTGGGGACACCCGTGATGGTGATTAAGGAAATGTAATACATGATATGTATTTCTCAATTGACTTGCATTGATGTGAAACAAGTTTCAAGAGGGAAAAAGGAACATCACACCATTTTCCAAACATAATTGGGAGCGCTTGCATGTAAAATATACCAATCACTATGCTGCAGCCGACATGCAATCAGTGCAGACAACCCATCCGATAGCCAGAGCAATAGAGCTCCTGTGGAGAGCACCCTGGAGCTCTTAGTAGGGGGTAACACAGAGATCACTCACGTAAGCAAGTGCCCTGGAGCACCTTGCATTGACACAGTGCCTTGAGACCATCACTTCCGGGTCTCAGGCTGTCAGAGCTCAGTGCCAGGAGGTCGAATTCCCCTCCTCACTCACCTCCTTCTTCTTCTGTCCACTGGAGGGTGGCAGGCCGCAGCATACCAACAACAGAACGCCAAGCACCGGCAGCAAGAATCTCATGGCGGCCATCTTCCGTGTATACCAAGGATCAAAACTTCACACCATGGCAAAAGACACACCTCCCAAGCCGGACATCAATGTGACGTCGAGAAAAGCCGGTTGCGCAGGCGCAGTTTGGTTTTTGGTGTATCGAGTAACGGAAGAAATAAAAGACAGAACCAGCATCTGAAGATTTCACGTTCAACTGCTTAATGTCAACGCAGTTCGTGGATGGTATATTGAGTAAAGCTAATTTTTTTTCACGGATTAGTATCATTTGTGCTATGCGTCTAAATGAACGTGGTTAATTTTGGACAGGTTTGTAAGATATTTTGTAGAGTTACATTAATCTAAGTTATATCTGTGAGGGGGCGGAGCGGGGGTGTGGGAGGAGTGCGGCTGGCTGCCTGATAGAGTGGAGAGCGGGCGGGCAGAGAGAGTGAGGGGGCGGAGCGGGGTGTGGGAGGAGTGCGGGAACAGACGGGAGGGGAGGAGAGTAGGAGGAGGAGTAGGGGAGGCACGGCCTAGCGGCCGTGCAATCAAGAAGTGAGGGGGCGGGAGAGTAGGCAAGGCAGGCGGCTGGGGCCATGTGCACGCGCTTTTAAGCTCAATGCGCATGCGCATTGAGCTTAAAAGTCACGGGCACTGCAAGGAATCGCCACGATTCCTTGCAAGTTGGATAAAGAGTCGATGAGCCCCCATAGTCTCGCTTGCTCGATGCGCATGCGCATCGACAGGCGAGACCTAAAAATGTATTACTTTAATAGTGCTGCCATGAGGCTTGAGTCTGTTGAAGTGAAGAGTTTCTGTTACTAACAGGCACATGTGAAATCATAACTCGGCGAGTAAAACAAACACTGCAGAACAAGGTTAAAAAAGCACATCTAAGAAGACATGCCCTGCCATGGCCCTGCACTTTATCACAGTGGTTTCAAATAAAGTAGGCGAACAGTCCTTTGGTGACTGCCCTCCCCACAGGGCTAACAAAAGCAACGCTTGGCAGCCTCCCCAGTTTCCAAACATATCTGCAAGGGAGGCCATAACTGACCTGCACATTTTCAATAATCAGCATAATTACCTAAGGCAGTGGTTCTTAACCTGTGGTCCGTGAACCCCTGGGGTTCCGCAAATCCTACTCAGCCCCCCCCCCCCCCAACTCCTTAGGAAACTAAATAATAACAGAATAAAGAGTATAGAAGTAAAAAAGCCAAATGTACAATTTACATTTTTAAAACATTCTGTAAATGTGAAGGAATTTGAAATTGAAGGCTGAAAATTAAGTTAGAATCCTCAGATAGATTCATAAGAAAAATGCGCAGTGCATCAGACAGAATATAGTTTGGACGATGAGTGGCATAATTTTTTGTTTAGAAATGCTCCAACCTACCCATTAAAATTTTGATTTTTTTTTTATTGGTTTGTAAATAAAATAAAATATTTCCTAATTTGTATATTTGTTTGACGAACGCTTGTTTCTGTATTTTTCTGTACTGTGTTGTATCTCAAATTATCAAAATTGCTTAGGCTAGGGACCACATGCAGTAATTACTCAGTGTTGGTCCCTGGATTCCATGAATGATTCAGTTGAGGCCCCCGGGTCCCAGTAATGAATAAGTGAGGGTCCACAGAAGTCAATGGTTAAGAATCGCTGACCTAGGGGAACACCGTAAATAGCCATTGGTGAATCATGGGGAAGCTACTTCAGGACTAATACAACAGTTTCACTGTGCGGGGTACCTACCTCTAGGCTCTTCCCAGAAATGAGACAGGTTTCTAATAATTAGATGGTTACATTTTGTGAACAAAAAAAAAAATGCAATACTACAAAGGATGGGCAAAGTTAGTTCAGCTCACAAACGAACTTTAACCTGAGAATACCACTGTTTGATCAAACATATAAGAGGTTTTACTGGTGGCAAACCTATAAAATGGGAGAAGTGAATATTCTAAGTATTAGCTTTGAGTTAACAACGGAATACTGGTACCTTTCTGGCCAATGACAACAAAATCTCATCGGAAAACATTTTGAAATCTGTGTACTTCCCCAAGGCTCGCCGATATATTTTGTTGTTCAGGACAGTGTAATGTACAATCGCGCCCCGCTTTTCAGCAAACCTCTTTTTGACTTCGGTCAGCATCCGCAGCAGGTCTATGCTGGGAAAAGGTACAAAGTCCTTTGTAACTTGGGGTTCCTCGGTTGGACAAGAAAGAGTTGTCTGCCAGATCCGAGGATCATCTTCTGGGCAGTCACAGTACTCGTGATAAACAGGCCCTGAAAATAAAAATCCTCATTAATACCTTTTACAGTATCATAAGTAGTAATAGAAACGTTCCAAATTCTACTTCATGTTGATTGGGGTTTTTTTATATTTCTTTTTATTAAAATTTTAAAACATAAACAATAAAGAAACAAGGCAATACAATCATTCAAATGGTGAAGCGTCCTGTGAGGGAGGAAAGCATACAATTTTGATACGATCAACAACAGTACGGGATGGGGGACAGCAAGGGGAATTGCAAGTCAGGAGGCATCTTAGCTGAAACAGCAGTAGGAATGTCGGGTCAGGGGGAAGGTGGGGTAGTCACTACATGTGCGAAGGGAGGTGTACATATTTCACCTCAGTAGGAGTTCCACTGGCCCCAGACTTTCCCCCCCATTTTCGAGGCTTGCCTTCTCTCTAAACATGCACCAGTCCATATTTTCCTTCCATGCCAGAGCAGTGGGCGGCCTCTGGGATCCCCATAATTGCGCAATATCTCTTAGCAATCATATTCCCGAGGGTCACCCACTGGGTCTGCGCCACAGCACAATCAGTCGGCTCCCAAACATTCAACAAGCATCTCCTAGCTTCAGGCAACAACGCAACACCTGTGACCTCTGCCATAACTTCATGCACTCGATTCCAGAAACGCACGACCGCCGGGCACTCCCAGAGTATGTGGAGAAAAGTGCCCAAGAAGCCGCACCCACGCCTACACATCCCGTCCGAGGAATATCCCATGCTCATGTTCCTTGTTAAAACTAGCATCCCCATTTGTGAGCAATCTCTCGTGAAAGAACCACTACAAACCATAACCTTAGAATCACAGTTGCCTGTTTACTTTTTTCATAGTAAATGTCCATGCAAGTATCCTCCTTCTGATTTTTCTTCTCCCAGCAATGTTACTATAATTCGGTAGTTTCATACTACAAGTGTGCCCTATACCACAAATGCAAATAGGTTGCTGGGGCCTCAGCAGTTGAATATTAATTTAATGCATTGCTGTCAAACTGATGTTTATCCATAAAACAAATCCATCTACATACAACAATTTTGTACAATATAATGACAATAAATGTAAACATCTAAGAAAGAGACATCTTAGAACGTTACTAATGCTAATAACGTGTAATAATAATTCCACAACTTGTCTTTGCATCGAGTACTCCCATGTGCAAATGCTTCACACAGACAGAAACGTCTTCAAATTTCCAGGCTTAATATTACGTGTCTGAATGCGGACCATAAAGCCAATGATGCCTATAATAAGCCAATAATGCTCATCATTATACCAGAGGCACCACTGTGCCAAGGCAGGACTCCAAAAAATCCAAGGTGCCATAATGCCCAAATGATGTCAAAAGATTACCATTACTATGCAAGAACCACTACTATGCCAGAAACTGACACAATTATGCCACAGATGAACCTCGTAAAATAGGAAGCAACATATATTTTTGGTGTTCTTAAGACTAGGCATAGCTTCCAGGGAGCAACCCTGTTTATCAGAGAGAAACACAATCCAATACACACAGAGCAACACATACATACATGTGCACGCAGGCATACACACACAGATGCCTGCTCAGTGAGGATCGGAAGAGAATCTCTGTTCTGGATCCAGCCCCTGATCTCCTCAACTCCTAGCCTATTCATGAACCAAACTCATACACTTTCTCTCTAGCTTCTACGAGCCAGAATGGAGGCACATTTAGGTGCCTCCACTCTGGCTGCTGCTGGTACCATTCTTTCCTGGCCCAGTATTCACACTCATATGGCCTGATTAAGGTGTGGGCTGGAACGGCTCAGACCATTGGTCGGAGCCCTCTAGCCCCCATTGTAATCAGCTGGTTGGATTCCTTTCCGACTTTCCTACCGCCCCCCACAGTATGGGGCACCCCAAACCAGCCATTGGCTTTCCCTGCACTGCGAGAGACTCCATTTACCCTGATCATGTGCACCCTCACCTAAAACCAGAAATGGACTTGTGTGCCAGGAAAGGTAGGCCAGAGCTTGGCTTGACAATACAGTTGTCTGCAAGATGTATTGCAACCAATTCTTTAAAATATACAGAGTGGATTTTGTCATCACCCAGAGAAGTATTACTCTCTCACCTCATGCTGTTGGCTGCAACATCCCCCCCTTCCATTAAATGTTTCCATTGTAATGTAAGAGTATCAAAGTTGCATCTGAAAAGAATGCTGAATCGTCACACTGTTTGTCACATTCAATATGGCTGAGATACCCGCCACCCCCTCTCAACACAATCCCCAAGAATTGGGAAACCGGAAACAGTTCTTGAACTTTTGGAAGGCGGGAAGGGAGTTACCCTTCCCGGCCGTATTTATTAAAATATGAAACAAAATCAAAACATTAAAATAACAGTTTCATATCATGTACAATTTCATATCCACATTACGATGTTGGCTAACCTTAACATATATCTAATAAAAAGGTTCTCCTAGCCGATACTAACATCCTTACAAAAATGCATTTCAAATTGAAATTGTACATCCTAACGTTAAGGGCCAACGGCAAGGTCGTAACCGGTGTCAGATCCCTAAACCAGAACTCCCACCTCACTTGTGAGGGGCGGCCGCACAGAGGACTGTACCTCGTGTGCCATACCAATTTCCCTTGTCTTGACGGGGGCCCCTGTTAACTCGACGCCATGTACGTGGTCGTCCGAGGACTCGTGTGAGGTGTCTAGAAGGTAGCGTAGACCCCCCTCCCCACCTTACACAACTTACCACATCGGCCGTCGCAGATGTCCTGGCCCCGGGAAATTCCCAGGAGGGGCCCGTAGCCCCTCCTATCCAGGGAGGGGCCTTGATCGCCTTCCCTTTCCTTTAGGCGTCCCGTCCTTTAGAAGGGACCGCCTCCCCGTTGAGGGGCCAATGGCCACCTCCCCCCGGGCGCTCCCATCCGTAATGGGTGACGCCCCCCCCTAGGGATCTTCCAATGACTGCTCACCGATCATGACCTTACCGCCACAGGCCGGATAGTTGACCGGCTATCCGGACCCCCAACAAACTCCTACCTAAAGGTCATGCTGCAAACTCCTTAACCAGGCTACGAGGTCTCCTATGAGTAAAGAATTCCCCACCCGGGACAAATGGACCCCATCCTCCAGATACATACTGTCTCCCCTGATACAACCATGAGGAATCGAATGCAATGTACTGGTGCGGAACAGTCTACCAAGCTTGTTATTAATCTTTTTCACAGAATGATTTATAGCAGACACTGAATTAGCCCCCCGCCACACCTTTCGTGGAATCATATGGGACCATGCAATTGTGCACCCTGGAACCCTCCTCGCCAACCAACTTACTGTGGATAGTATCGCCTCGAGAAGCAGTCGTCTACCAGTGGTCACCAAATCATTGCCCCCAAGATGTACTATGATTATAGCTGGCGGTGACCTTGTCCGCCCTAACAAACCCTCAAGAAAAGATTGAAAGTGGTCAATACAGAGCCCGCCCCTTCCGTAGAAGGTCACCCTGTACCCGTATTCCCCAGCTGTGTGAATCATGTCAGCTTTGAATACGTCCCCGGCACGCCTCACGTATGAGTGGCCCACGACCCACACCACTTTTTCATCAGCCGGTGATCTCTGACCGCTGGTTCCCAGGTGTCGGGCCGACTGCACAGTCCGCCCCGCCTCGTAGGTTTGCAACACTGTAACCAAACAAAACAAGAAGCGTGAGTACATGATATCAGCTTCACAACATGTGCAATCGCACATATCTTTTGTAACAATTCGAGGACCAACGCCCCAACTGTTTCACTTTTTCAACACTCAGACCCCTGGCTGTAGCCTCTGTAGCAGCCCCTATCCGAAAAGAATGGGTCCCAAACTCGCCCGGGTTCAGGCCCGCAGCCGAGATTGCCATTGCAAGCACCCGCTGGAACTGAAACCTCGTCAGTGGGGTGGCATCTGCATGTCTCAGCAAGGTCCCTCCCCATGCTGCCGCCCTTTGCGCCAAATAGTCCTCGACACATGCAACCGGGCACATGGGAGATCCGGGGATCCGCTGGACTACTACACTATCCCCGACCGCGCCTTGATCGGTTTTGGACCTGACAAACGAGACAATCATTGTCTCCCCCTTTACTTGAACGTGCTCTCGGCACAGTCTACCCCCCTTATCCTGCTTATTGTTTGCCACCATTTCGCTTACCCGCATAGCCCCATGAAATGCTAATGAAAAAGCGGCCCGGAATAACACTGTTTCCGCCTGGGATGAACAAGTAGCAGGAAGTACGGACAGTAATAGGGCCAACCTATCCAGACCTATCGGGTGCCTAACATCTACTCTGCGACCCTCAAGGCGTTGCCACCCGCGCAGCGCTTTCTGTACCACAAAAGACGCTGTAGGGTCCTGGATCCCATGAGCCCGCGCCATAAAGGAAATGGCAGTCCGATGCCTCAGGGCCGTGGCCACCGATTTACCTGCCCTGCGTAGAGACAGTAAAAACTCTATGACAAATTCTTCCTGACCCCAATGCTCTCCCCTAGCTGAACCCAAAAAGGACAAATAGGAACGGAACGCCCCTTCATATGCCTTCCTTGTCCTGGGTGCTAAACTCTCTCCCACGAGGTTTTGTAGTTCGGGGCACCGAGAGACCAGAGAGCTTCGGGAAATGGTGCCGCCACCGGGTCCGCTGTGGGCAGAAAACCCCAGAAGGCCTGCATACGGAAACGAGAAAGCGCATCAGCAGCCTGATTCAGCACTCCTGGCACATGCCTCGCTCTAAAGAGCACGTTCAATTGCATACTTAGTAAAACAATTTCCTTGAGCAACCTCAAAACCCATTTGCATCGTGCTGCCTGACTATTGATACACTCAACCACGGTCATGTTATCAGACCAGAACACCACAGAGTGATCCCTAAACCTCTCAGGCCATGTTTTCAAGGCCACCAGAATAGGGAACAGTTCGAGAAAGGCAATGTTACTTGTCAGCCCACTCTCGTGCCACCATGACGGCCACGTTTGAGCCGACCAGTGATTGCCAAATATGGCGCCAAAGCCTATACTCCCTGCCGAATCTGTCCACAGCCCCAACACTTCGGAGGACACCGCCGGCTTCGTCCAGACAACCCGACCATTGAAATCCGCCAAGAATGCCAACCAAATGCGCATGTCCTGACGAATCTCGGCCGAGAGTCTCGTGCGGTGATGCCCCTCCTTAAGACCGACCATGGCTTGTGCAATCGAGCGGGAAAAGGGGCGGGCCAGCGGCATTATCCTAAGGGCAAAATTCAACTGGCCCACAGTCTGCTGCAATTGATGCAAGTTCACCTTAGTTTCTCTAATACATGCTTCAAGCGAAGCCCTGAATTTCCGCACCTTTTCTACTGGCAAGCGGAAGCAACCTTCTTCGGAATCGAGCTCTATTCCAAGAAACTCGAGGGAAGTTGAGGGCCCCACAGTCTTACCTGGTGCCAATGGCACACCGAACAGACTCATCAAATCACAAAATTCTTTAAGTGCCTGTGCACATTCTGTGTCCCTGGCTGCCCCCAGAAACAGGAAATCGTCTAGATAATGCATGACATGTTGAAAACCCGTAATCCTTGTGAATGCCCATTGCAGAAAACAACTGAATTTTTCAAAATAAGCACACGATATGGAACAGCCCATTGGCATACATTTATCCATGTAATAGCGCCCCTGAAACATGAAGCCCAGAAGACGCTGATCGTCCGGGTGTACCGGGAGCAACCGGAACGCGGACTCAATGTCAGATTTGGCCATCAGCGCTCCGGGCCCCAGGCGATTCAACATGGCGACCGCATCGTCGAAGGATGCGTACCGCACCGAACAAAGCTCTGGGTCTATTGCATCATTAACTGACAAATCCCTCGGGGCTGACAAATTATGTATTAGTCTAAACTCACCCGGGTCCTTCTTGGGGACCACTCCCAATGGCGAACAAACAAAATTAGGAACTGGTGGCGTGTTGAATGGTCCTGCCACCCGACCCCGGGCTACTTCTTTCCAAATCTTTGCTTGCACCACTGCCGTATTATGCAGGACCGAAAGTTGGTTCCTACATTGTGCTTTACCCTGAAAATTCCCCACCGGGATGCGGAAACCGTAAGAAAACCCGTCTCGCAGCACCCCAGCGGAGACATGATCAGGGTATTTGCTGAGCCAAGGAATCATTGCCATGGTATCCACCGGTGTAGGTAAAGCCGCCCTTCGGACTATGTCAGACCTGTTTGGCGCTTCCCCTACTGCCGTTATCACCAGTTTTGGCTCTGCACATGGTCTCGGGATGCGAAGACTGTCCACACCCCCCACATTCATGTCTAAACTTGCATGACCCGTGGGGCCTCGTACACTTTCCCTTGTTAAAGTTCCAGCATACCCCTTTGTTACCTGTATTGCCGTTCGGCTTTGGGTGATGCTCGTTACTTGCTCCCGTCCGAAAGGGCGCCCCGGATGATTGGCGGGAAAGTTCACCCCCGCCCCCCCCCCCCAACAATGGCGCCTTCAGCATGCCTGATTGTTCCATCCTTTGCCAAGAAATGGAGTCATAACAATCCCACGTCAGAGATGCATCAAACTCTTTGGACTTACGAAAGATATTATAATAACAAAACCACTCATTGCCCCCATATGTCTGCGAAAATTCCATAATACGTGACTGGTACACAGGTAATTCGGTCAACAAATCGGGTCTCCGTTCCCCCATAATCGAAGTGAATATATGCTAAATGCTCTACCCCAGTTACCTATCGTCTCATCGACTCTAAAGGCGGCCATTTTTGCGCGCCAAACACTCGGATGCATGAGTTCCTTCTGAACTTTCACATGCTCGATCTCATAGTGGTCGGTTAGTAAGGAGAACATGTTTACATATTTCTCAGCCCATATCCGTTCTTTTAACTCCATCGGAATATGCTCAGCCAATCTCTCCCTTCTCGAGGGTACCGACCCCTTCCCCGCAATCGGCATTAGCTGCTTACCTGAGCTAGAAGCTGTGACTGCTGTTGTTGCCGAACTTGTGCCTGCTGCGGGTTGCTCTACTGGAGCCTGCGGGGAAATAAAAGGACAAGGAGGTTTCGCGGCCTCTCGAGACTGCCGTAACTGCCTCATTAATTGCTTGGCTTCCTCAGCCGTGTCCCCCGGGACCGCGGGACGCCCGCTGCTATTACCCAGCCATGCCGCCAATTGAGCGGCCAATTCCGGGGGCATGTCCCCTTCGTCCACTGGGGTAACCACAACGGGGATCTGCTGACCCTCAGCAGGAGCCGGCGCGGGAATCTCCACTGGTCTAGGAGGGCTCATCGGGGGAGCCTCCGGAACTGGGGCCTCGTCTTCGTTCGACCCATTCCTGGCCCTCTTCCTTCTGCCGGCCGGGGCCTCCGTCGGATTGGGTCTCTTTGGCCTTCCCGCACCGTCCCTGGCCGCCATTTTCCTTTTCATCTCTGCCATGTCCTTCATCAATATCCGGAGCATCTGGTCGGTGCTGACCTTCTTTGCGACTCTTTTGCCCGGCATGATTTGTAGCGCTAGGAGAGAAAAAAAAAGAGAGAAATTACAAATTTCAAAAAATGGCTCTTCGTTCCGTCTCGAGCTCACGTGCAGCGAGGAGGTGCAGCTTCAGAGCACAGGAACAAGAGGATGCTTCCAAGGCTTGCGGCTCCTTTTATTCTCCCGGGGCGTGGCGGACGGCTTCGGTGTCTAGGACAACCCACTCTTGGGCGGGAAAAAGCGCGCCCCGGCTACGCCGCTTCGGGCATACCAGCCGAGACGCGCCTCCCGCCCAAAATGGCTTCCCGGGGGGATCGGGGTACTCCACCATACGTTCGGGGGGACCGATTGGTCGCCCCTTTCCATTATCTCCTAATGAAGAGTCTGTGTACAATGTGAGGCAAGTTTTACGGCCACATGCATCATTGTAAGGTTTTGCGATTCCTTATTTGCGATTTTTAGGGAATCGCAAATAAGGAATCGCAAAATAGGATGCATGATTTTATTCGCATAATATTTGCGATTCGGTAAAAATCGCAATTTTTACCGAATCGCAAATATTATGCGAATTCCTAATTGCGATTTCGCAAATCCCATTGATTCCTATGGGCCAAAAGGCCCATAGGAGTCAATGGGAAGGCATTTACAAATTGCGAATTTGAAAATGCGATTCGCAATTTGTTAATGCATTCCAAGGTTGCATCCCTGAAATGTATTTTAAAGTGCATGTTTCACACACACATGTCCTAAGGACATGTGTGTCTGTAACATGAAAGTTTAAAAATTGCATTTTTGAGCATTTTCATAACTTTTCGCAAATTACCACGAGGTTCAACCTCGTGGTAATTTGCACCCCCCAATTGCTAATTCGCAATCTGAAAAACAATCAAGCATTGCTTTTAAGGAATCGCAAATTTGCGATTCCTTAAAAGCAATCGCATTTTTGGAAATCGCTAAAAATAGAGAATTTCACAAAAATGTATGATGCATCCCAAAAACTTATTTAGGAATCGCAAACGGCCGAATTTACAGATTCGCACCGTTTGCACTTCCTAAATAGGTTGATGCATGTGGCCGATAGCGTTTATTGTAAGTCCAGGGTTACACACCTCAGCCATGCAAGAATTACTCCTCTCCTGGTTTCTCTCAGCATCAACTGCCTTCCTTCTCTTTATGGGATTTTTACACAGGACTCACCTAAACATTTCATTATAGATGATGCCATACACAATACATTGAAAGCTGAATGAAATAATTTTTTGCTGCTTTTTTACCAGTTTTGGCAAAAGAATTAGGGCATGCATTAAAGTTATTTACCAGCTTGCAACACATTTAAACTACATATGTTGAACGTCTGTGCGCTCATACATTGGCACAACAAAGCCAGACCTACTGGCTTTGTCAATGCTTGTGTATTTATTTTTAGTAAACGTTGAGTGCTTAGACAGTGCCCAAGGTCACAGTAATACAAAGGCAATCCTGCCTCTTCTTTTCACGAGTAGGAATCCTTTTTGCCTGCTCTGCACATTAAAACTGAAAACAGTTATAATTAGTCTTAAATACACTTGTGCTGTAGGATACATGCATACTTTTGTAGCAAAATTAAATGCAATGATTACCTATTTTTTTTATTAAACGTGTTATTGCAAGCACATGGCTGTCATCTTTCGATGGTAGTGTGGAAGTCTTTATTCTATTTTGTGGCATCATTTTAAAATAAAAATGTAATGTCTCACCTTTATTTTGCCTCTTTCTGCTCTTTTACCTTGGAACCTCAGGGGGACCCTCAAGGCCCCACCATCCCTGCAGGTTATCCCACCTCTTGAGTGAGCCGGCATTGCTCTGACATACAGGGAGAAACATGCAGCTCCCGGTTTGTGAGACCAATCATTTGGCAGTGGGCAGGGAAACAGATGAAACTTCTGCTTCCAGCAACCGTGAGCATTTTGCCAGCTCCCGGTTGCTGGAAGTGGAGTGTTTGCTCTGACTTGGCGAGAGCTATCAAAGCTCCTGCCAATTCACAGCAAACAGCTATGTCACAGGGATGGGCACCCCAGGACATAGCTGGCACTGACCTTGGGGGTGGTGGTCCCCAAGGCCATTATTGGCTCCAGTAGAGGAGAGTGCAACCCTCCTCTTTTCACAGGTCTGTCCCAGGGAGTTGGTGGTCCCCGGGGCTGAGAACAGCCCAGGAGGAAGGGCCGCACGACTTCCTTCATTCTTTAAAAAACAAAAGAAAGCCCTGGGAAGCCGAGGGTCCACGAGCCCCTGCTCTATATTTAAGTTATACCCGGGAGGGGAGCATTTCATTTTAAGACCCATGGAGGTGCTGGTTCCCGGGACTCAGGGGGAGGGGGTCTGCAAGGCCCCCCCAAAGCATTTCATATGTAGCCCCGGGGTGGTGGTGGTCCCCGTGAGTTTCCAACCGGCCCCCGCTTCTTAATATAATTAGCCCGTGGGAGGTGGTGGTCCCTGGGGTATTTTAAAGCACTTGGAGAGGGGGGGACCGTGAGCTTCCCCTCCATTTTTTAACTAATCTCTGCATACCCCTGGGACTTAACCCTCCCAAGGCCTACAATTAAAACAAGTGCGGGAGACCACATTTTTTTTAATTAACGGCAATATTAGCAAGTATTTCAGGAAAATCCCAGTGAATTTAAAAAATAAATGCTTTTATGGCATGGGGGGATTCCAAGGGAACCCCAAGACCAAGGCTTGGGGGTCAGGGTATTCCTATACTGCCCCCTTTTTTGGTATTGTTTCTCCGATATTTTTTGTGGGACTCTGCTGAAGCCAGGTCCCAAGATGGCAGCCCAGGCTTTCTGGTTGAAGTGTTGGTAGCTAATCAGAGCTCTGCATTTCCCTGCACGAGCTTTTTATTATTTGTGAAATAGCCGCAAAAGCAGATAAACAAATTTGGATTTCCTTAAATTTCTCAACATCTACTAAACTGGTTTATACCAAATAACAAGAAGCACAATCTGCAGATCAAAAGCTCGGCTTTCTGTCAAATTTTTTATAATTCCGACAAGCGGTTCAGGCTTAGTTGTGTCTAAAGCTCTTATGGGAATTAACCTGGGAAACACTGTTCCTGGCCCTCATTTTTCTTGGCCCCCGCTTGATGGAATACCCCAAAACATTCCATGTGCAACAGAATCACCAGCGCACAAATTTGGGAACATTTCGTGAAGATTCGTCAAACGGCGTCAAAGATATAGTCAAGTCAAAAAATGCTTTTCTTTTGGAAACATGGTCCTAATTATAACTACCTACTGGCATCTGCCAGTAGGTAATATATATATCTACACACTCGCACACACACACACACATTATTTATGATTTTCTTATTACATGAGGCTAACAAATTAAATATCTCTGTGAGCCAGATTTTTAAAGAATGCATATTTCAAAATCGAGGAAAAAATCATGACAAGAAATGAATTCTTCAAAAACTAAAGCATTCAAAAATAATTCGCATAAAATGAGGGCAAACAAAATGTACACACAAAGTGAATACACACACACTCACCCTCACATGACTACCACCAAATATTTAGTCACAAAATAGCGAAGGATGCACACCATACCGACAGAAAGGATCTGCAGGGTTTACAGTGGGAGATGCTGACGCCCTCACAGTAACAGTCAAAGATCTATTCACACCTCTTCGAACGGCCTCAGTCAAGTCTCCTCTACCCACGAATTAGGATTCACCATGAATGAATGAATGAATGAACGAATGAGAAGGCACATGGCTATTACTCGAGAGTCCCAGCGCACATGCCAGGGTAGTATAAGTTGTTTGTTAAAAACAAGGGGACCCCATACAGTAGAACCTGGGGTAACGAGATGCTTTAGAAAGAACAATGGTTCAAGGTAGGCCTTAAGAGGTCCTTAGTGGGGAATAGAACAAAAAGCGAGTACTTAATAAGTCGCTAGGGAGCAGAGGTAGTAGGTACTGGTAGGAGTTTTTTATTTTACTCTTTTTTCTCAAGGGTATACATAAATAATTATACTGTATTGCAGGTGCTCAAGTGAATAGTATGGTGCAGGACGTGACACAAGTGATCAAAGTGAACGGACTGTCACACAACAACAACAAGGATAGAAACACAACAATTATACACAAATAGAACGGGTGAAATTCCTTGGGTAGGTCGACGGCGTTTCGATCTATATTGCTTTAGATCATCATCTGGACAGATGAGCCTCCTGAAACTTGCCGGTGCTTTTTAAGGCAAGGATGAATAATTGGCAGTACAGTGGATTGGGTGTTGCTGTTCTCAATTGAATATTTTACTTAATGAAAACATGGGTCTTCCAATGAAGAGACTCAAGTAGCGCTCGGTCACGTCTATTTGGACGAGGGTCCTACTTGAATTGAGAAGTTAAACGAACAGACCCCGAGTTAATACAGAGGGGTTCCGTATAGCGCGTTCTTCACTTTTGCAGTGAAGGAGTATTTGGCGCCTGAAATTAATCCGGCGTCACGTCGTGGCAGGAGAAGGGGGTCCGAGTACCTCATCCGCGATAGTACTCGGACCCCCTTCTCCTGCCACGACGTGACGCCGGATTAATTTCAGGCGCCAAATACTCCTTCACTGCAAAAAGGAAGAGGGCTGTATGAAACCCTATTTATCAAATCCTATTTCTGCTTTCAGGAGCCACAAGATAAGAGGTAGCAAAGGTAGTTGCAGGAGTATAAAGGACAGCAATTGTTAACCCTGGCTAACCACTACTGAAGTCATTGCCTCGATCCCATTGTTAGCGGACATGCGGCATTCTGGCCCAACTAGAAAGAGATAATCCTACAGGGAATACACTGTGTGAATTGATCATCAGGCAGATTAGAACTGAAGCTGCATGATAGAGCTGCAGAATAGAGGAAACGGGAAACAGATGAAGACAGAACATGTGGTGACTGGAGTACACAGAAAGTGTGAAATCAATTATTGAGATGAGATGGGGACCCAGAGCTTGAGTACTTCATCAGCTTGTCCTATATCCTTGATGAGGGAGCAGACAGTGGTTTCTGTGAATGGTACGTCCATCAGACCTGGCTGCATCCGCTCCTTCCTCCCGACATACGCAGCCAGGTTTGTAGACAGGAACGCACCTTGATGAACGTTTGACTACAGGGGTTCTTGAGCCCTTTCTCCAAGGGGCCCATATGACCAGATGGTGGGATACTTATGGGCCTGGTGCCTTAGAGGTTAACAAAGGTCAATCTTTTTGTTATTAGTGGCACAGGAGTCCGTCGTTGCTACACCTGGATCTCATTTTTCCATCCTGAAGAATGCCCCAGACTCACATGAGCCATTAGGCAGAAACATGTTGATAGTACATGTGGTGGTGAGGTACTAAATCCCCTTGTCTCCATGTTTGGTTTTAACACCAAGTTATATTTCTAGTAAATATAAAAGGTCTGTTTAGGATGTCACATTGGTTTTTAGTTTGTTTAGATTTTAGATCACGGGCCCATTTGTAGGTATAAGTGCCTCCCTGATTCCAGGGTGTAGGCCCGGTCTCAATCAAACCAGGTTTTTGGAGAGCTTGGAATGTCCTATGATGAAGCATTGTAAACAAAAAAGATTCCTTTCTGTGCTATTATGCTTTTAGTTAGTAATCCTATGCTAAATAGGGATAATATGATAAGTGAAGAATGGGTTTTAAAGAAAATTATTTAGCCCTAGATAAATACCAACAGGTGATATAAATGTTAATAAATTAATGTTGTCCTGAACTTATACAAAGAGAGTGTAATAAATCAAACTTTGTTATCTAGGACACAGACTGAAGTGATATGATCGCAATAAAAGGGATACCAAGCTAGAAACCTAAAAGCTGGACCAAGCGACACAACATATCCTAGGTATGTACACACTCAACAGGAGCCCAAAATTATTAGCTTGGCTATTATGTAAAAATAAGACTCTAAAATGAGATATTTCTCTGATCAATACAGACTTCTGGTGTATTGAAACAGAACAGCTGTCCTGCACAGATTGAAAGACGCAGAGACAACTAGACTGACTGAAAAGAAGTCCTCCCCATTTTTAAGTAAGTAAACCTAATATCTGCCCAAGAATTGATTAAAAGAGGCAAGTCGGATCAAAATTAAAAAGGCTACCTTCTTGCTTCACAGAATATCCACAAGAGCGTTTATTAAATCAGCTCTAGACCAAAACAAGTTGTGCTGGCCACAAGTGAAAAGAGTGACCAACAGACATCTAACTGAAGTAAGCTTGTAAGCATGTGATTATCATTCCCCTCAATAAGACACCTCCACCAAATAACTTAGTGTACAATAAAATTTCTCAGCGAGCATTAAATTAATTATGTATATTGATTTTGTAGAAAGAAGACCATATTGATTTTAACTCAACTGTCCTGAAGAAGGTGTTACATCAACATTAAGCACCGAAACGCGTCGACCAAGAATTTTATATATTGTGTTTTAATTGACTGTAATATTTACGTTTTTTTATTAAATGTATGGATAAATTTATGTCTAATTCTGAAATTGAGATCAGTGACTCTGAGATAGTAACCGTAAGAGGAATTGTTAGATAGATAACTTGATATGTACCGGAGCACGTGATCAGAATAACATTTGTTGTATGCTTGCTCATCTTTTTAAATGACAAAGTAAGCGATTTTAAAGTAAATAAAAATTTAAAAATGTATGGTAAATCATATGTGGTACCTAGCATTAATGAAGAGTGTCATAATTTTGAGGTGAGAGGAATTTACGATTTAAGAGTAGGCCTTTTGGTCACTAACTAAAAGCATAATAGCACAGAAAGGAATCTTTTTTGTTTACACTGTTTTGACCCGGTCCTTTCTGGCCCCCGGGAAACTCTTATTTTTTAAGACTATGATGAAGCATGACACCTGCTGGTGTGCAAGGTCATCTCGTCATGTTTTTGTGTATGTCCAGTAGTAGATTGTTTCGGGTAGAATCATAAGGGATATATAATAAACAAAATACAGTATAGGTGGCTTTATTGTGTATCAGGCCCCCACCCCACCCCCGAAAGGTTGGGGCCCTAGGACAGGGTCTACTTTACCCATGCCTTAAAACATCTCTGAAGACTGTTAAACAAGAAAAAAGCATTCTTGCCAGGGTGCTTCCTTATGTGAAAGAAATGCAAATGTGTGCAATTGCTTAATCTGCAAATGTAAAGGGCGATTGGCCGCCGATACTGGCTTTAACTGGTGAAATCAGTTGAAGCTTTGTAAGGTCACAGATGTTCTCTTTTTTAGTGGTAGAGGAGTTACCAGCTAAGCTGTTAAGCGTGTGCCTTCAAAGAAAAGTTATATTAAAAAAATTGCATTACATACAGTCTGGGTATTACTAAAATCTATATTTTGGAACAACCATTTTATCTTAAAACGTTCTGTTCATTTTGTAGCAGTCTGTCTTATACTGTGTGTAATGCAACTTATAAATAATGACTTACATATTCACAGAGCTTTTTGTCTCAGACGGAGACCTCGTACCACTACAAAGGCACAAGTCTCTATTCTCCACTGCACCAATCAAAATTTAAATCTGTGACTCTCTGGTTAAACACAGACCTCTGCAGTGCATTAACTAATGGAGGTTTTATAATGTACTATAGTGCAATTCTCACTAATTAACATAACTTTTTTTAAATGTATTTCTTATTTAAGCTGCATGTTATTTTAAATGTCAATATCTGAAAGTGAAAGGCCAAACAAACACAGAATATTTCTTTTTTTTAGCCATACCTTTGGCCCCACCCCCACACTCTTTGGCCCCACCCCATTGCATGCAGCATTACATTTCCCATACTTTTTGCAATGCACTTCGACCGCTGATCTCTCTTAGGCTGTAA
This sequence comes from Lissotriton vulgaris, assembly GCF_964263255.1. Classification (NCBI taxonomy): domain Eukaryota; kingdom Metazoa; phylum Chordata; class Amphibia; order Caudata; family Salamandridae; genus Lissotriton; species Lissotriton vulgaris. The sequence goes on along the minus strand of NW_028252384.1, from coordinate 443,327 downwards.
TGATAGACAACCTATTAGTGTAGTGTAAATAGGGCAGAACCAGTGTCACTCTGTTTACAAAACACTGATGAACTGTCAAAAATATTTTTTGCAGCGGGACTGTGGACTGCAATCTGTGTGGGAGGGATCAAGAGAATTTCGTCTCTCGTCAATGAGTACCAATGGGGCCAACCAGCACAAATTAACCCCTGCCTTGATGAGACTCCGTGAGTCAATGTTATCCTAACAATATACGTAGGTTCATGTTTCAAGCAGTCGATATTGTGACATACAACACATTGAAATGTAACGCTCATTGCACAACTTTAAAAAAAGGCACGTGACACCTCAATCACAAATGTAATCAAACAGCTGACACCCAAAAAAATACAGGCCTGCAGCATTTAATACATAAGCAAACGTACGTCTGGTAGAAGCACTATCCAAACGCAGTAATGCTTCTCATTGTGCCAAACATGGGGCCAGATGTAGGTAGACAAATACCGGTCAGTAACGGCCGATTTCGGCCGTTACCGACCGGTATTTGGAGTTTGAGATGTAGGGTCCTTAAATATTACTGATTCGGTAAATTTACCGAATCTGTAAATCTAGATGTAGGTGGCACTGAAAACAGTGCCACAGGCCCTTAAGAATTAGTTATTTACCACAAAATAATATTTTGTGGTAAATAACGAATTCCAGTGTACATGATCATCTGTGCATGTACACCTGTGCCATGTGGCACACATACATGCCCTGTAAACAGAGTGAAACTGGTTCTGTCCTATTTACACTACACTAATAGGTTGTCTATCATTACAGCCTAAGAGAGATCAGCGGTCACATGGCACACAAGCCAGAATCAGGGGTGCAACAGGGTGTCAAAGTGACACCCTGTCCCCATTGACAATTCAGTAATTTTACCGAATCGGTATTTACCTATTCGGTAATTGCCATTGATTCCTATGGGTCTCAAGGCCCATGGGAATCAATGGCAATTACCGAATCGGTAAATACCGATTCGGTAATTACCGAATCATACTGATTCGGTAAAAATTACCGAATTATTTCCTACATCTCATTTACCGAATCTAGAATACCGAAGTGGTAAAATTCGGTATTCTAGAGTCGGTAAATGAGATTTACCTACATCGGGCCCATGGTGCTTTATTAGAATACAATGACAAATAGTCTTGAATTACCTTTCAAAATGTAAGGTGATTGGGCCACGTGCTGGTCACCATAGAGTACTTCAATAATCATGCCTTCGTTTACACTTCCATACATCCGATACCGCATAAGGAATGACCCATCATTCCTGTCTAAAGGGTCAGGCACATGAATTCTGATGTATTCTTTTGGTGAAATTGATTTGATGGATACTTTAAAGGTTTTCTGTCCTGTTCCTGCAAAGAAAAAAAAACTGTTCATGTTAGGAAATAGCCATGGAGCAATTCTTTTCCGCCAAACAACCCCAAGGTATGCACCACAAATCTGATCCCCAAACATTTCTGCCATGTGGCAAACCTGATAGATGTTAAACACCTCCATGCCAGAAAGAGAACGGACAGGCACAAATATTGGTGCTTAAAGACACGCCTTTCATATTTCATAAGATCAAAGCAGCCTCCATGTACCCTCTCTCCCACTCTTGCAGGGTTCCAAAACGTGAACCTCTACTTTTAGTATGCATGGGCTTTTTCAACATAGAATGGTACCAGATACCAGCATTAGGTTCCACACACAATATTCTTTCCAACGTCAGCCTTGTACACGTCATATCCTAATAAAAACGAACATTGGTAAAGCCAATACGTCTTGCCTTTGGGACTTATTGGTTTGTCAATACCTTTTAGCCACAGTCTAGTAGCCTAGAGCTAAAAAGTCTTTACAGGGTGTCTGGTGACTACTTCTGTGAAAAACGATTGCCGAATTAAATAGGAGTAAAATATAGACTGTTCAGCTTTAAGTTGCATATTGATGTATTTGAGTTTTAAACTAGACAAGCCTTTGTCCAGACAATGTTACCATGTGAAAAGAGGACAAGATATTGAACGGATTCAATCACAATTATGCAGCATAATGGGCATTTTATTGGTGCATAATTTAGTAAAACCCGCCGCATAATTTACCCCACTCTTGTCGTATAATTGAGGGGCCCTGTCGATAAGTTATATGTTAATGCTGATAGACTGGCTCAGCCAGTTAACCTTCGCAACTGAAATATGCAGTGATCTACAGGTCATGAGTTCAAACTGCAGGAAGTTCAATTCAGCCTTACATTCTTCTGGTAGGTTGGTAAAGTGTGCGTCATTAACATGGGCAACAGTAACACCCGTTATTCACAGTGCTTTGAAACAGCGGAAGTAAGATAAAAAGCACTGGGAGGGGAAGATTGCAAGCTACACACATTTGTGAAGTTGAGAGAGGATAGCATCATCTCCAAGTGTGCCCACTGCAGTATTACAACATTCACCAACATAAAGTATCTGAAAAAGCAACACTTTACTTTGCACCTCAGCTATTTGCACCCCGTGTTTTTTAAGTAGTTTAAATGCAGATTTAAAGCCGCAGTGGAGCACGGATTGCATCCAGCTTGAGAAAAGGAAATAAAAATGACAACTGTGCAAAGGTGCCAGGCAGCTGGCTGATAATTATGTGGTACCTTCTTTCAAAGTTCACGCCCCGGCTATATTAACCTAAGCGATATCTGAACACTGACTCCACAGTACCGGGTGCAGGCCACATTTCTTGAACAATGCCACTTGATTTAAAACAGCTGGTGAAACAATTTCTATGTGTCCCATGCTGCACGTCGAGGTCTGGGTTCTTCTTTACTTTCATGTACTTTTATTTTTATTTAAGAAGTTTTCTATAGCGTTGTCAAGACACAAAGGTAGCAGAGCGCTTTACATTAAGAGAATAGCATATAATCAACAGAAACAGGACATAAGAAAGGTAATAACAATCAACGAGTGTTAGAGTAAGAGCTGCGTAAATGTAATGCAGAAACTTCTTTGGTTTCAGGAATCATTGCGGTTGCATAGCTCTGTGGTTGCTGTCTGTACCGTGTTATCCACAACCAAGAGAACGGTTGAGGAACAGGGATTTGAGTTGTCTTTTGAATTCCACAAAGGACGGTATGGTTCTGATGTGCGGGGGGATGGAGTTCCAAAATTTTGGGGCGTTTCCTGTGAAAGAGCAGTCCGCTGTTCTTTTCTTTCTGGTTTTAGGTAGGATGAGTAGGAGGGAGTTAGTGCTAGTCAGATTCCTGGCTTGGCCTGCTTTTTTGAGTTTTTTTTGCCAGGTATTCGGGTTTGCCGGTATGGAGGGCTTTGTGGGTTAGGCAGGCCGTTCTGAAATTACTTCGCATTTCTACTGGGAGCCATTTGAGTTCTTTGAGTGCAGGGGAGATGTGATCAGATCTTTTGACGCCGGTGATCATTCTGGATGCCGCATGTAATGTTGTTTTGATCGGTGCCAAGTGCGATTTAGGAATACCGGTAAGGACTGCGTTCCCATAGTCCAGTCTTGACAGTACCAGAGATTGTGTGGCCAATTTATGATCCTTGTTTGGAATGTAGGGTTTGATTTTGTTCAGAAGTCTAAGGTTAAAGAGTGCACTTTTGGCTGAGTTCTTAACCCCTTCGATGCTGATGACGAGCTTAGCTCGTCATCACCCACGGGTGTCGTGTGCTGATGACGAGCTGAGCTCGTCATGGTGCCACTAAAATGGCAATTTCCAGCACAGGGGGGGGGGGAACGCCTAGCAGCCAAGTGGTTAATGTGTTTCATCATGTTTAGAAGCTAAGGTGACGCCTAGAGATTTAGCAGAGTCTGCTAGAGTAAGATTCCCTTTGAGCGCATCAATTGCTTTTAGCCATTCGGTGATTTGTGGGTTGTCCTCCTTGTTCGAGATGAGGAGTGTCTCGGTCTTGTCCGGATTTAGTTTCAGTTGATTGTTTGTCAGCCATTCTTGAACATCTTTCAGGACTTTTATACTTCAAATATGCATTTAACACCATTGGTGCGGCGCATTTTCCCGCTGTGCGCTGAAGATTTGAAAATCCCGCGGTTCATGACGAGCTCAGCTCGTCATGAGCGTACGAGAGATGTACTTCATGACGAGCTGAGCTCGTCATCAGCGTCGAAGGGGATAAATTCAAAAACAGCGTGCAATGAGTTTTTTGCACCTGGAGCACTTAGGGGGTTGACGTTAGTATGGAGCACTATGCAATGGAAGTGAATGTGAGTACCTGAAGCGGGGAAGCTGGTCAGCCACTTTGGGTCATGCAGGAGTTACTCAAATGCAAAACTGCTTTTTTCCCCTTCTAAAGTTAGCTAGTCTACTTATAAGGAAGGTGGTTCATTCTGCTAACACACTAAGATTTTAGGACATGGCTGCAATCTCTCGTGGCTGCATGCACGCCAGACCTTCTCTCTCTCTCACACTCATGTGTCTGTGTTTTACACAAAGAAGTGCTCTCATGATGTGGAATGCCTGCCTGCGCCCATCCAAGGAGCTGACAAGGTGCAACAACAAAATGCAAACATGCTACTGCAGTGCAATCCGCAATGAGTGCTCGCGAGGCGCCTTTCGTCATGTAGTAAGTGTCGTCTGGTTGACTGTGGGCGACGACGGAGACTAGTTCAAGTTAGATAAATCCTGAGACGTTTGACTAGCCACATTCAAAAATAGAAATTCATAAATGCCTGAAGCAGATATCAGGAGTAATTATAAAGTAGGATCAAAAACAGAGCCGGGGGTTAAGCAGCCTACAGCAAGTCTGTAAGGGTGTTATTCAGAGCTGGCAGGTGGGCAAACTAGGGGGGGACAGGCCCCTGTATCTGCATCATTTTTTTGCAGTTTTATGGAGCACGAACCCGATCCGAAAGTACTAGAGCACTTTCTAGGACCACCAACTACATTACGCATTCACGATTTGAAATGCATGGGAAGATTACGCGATTTCCCCAGAATCACACGATGTTGAGCCAAGGCTTGAACTGGGTTCCAGGTCCAAAGTCGGCAGCTCTGTCCGCGTATGTATCAGCCCACTGACCTGTTACAGATCTGGCCCTCCCCCACCTCCTCAAACCATATTGGCTGTGCTTCCAGAAAGATCTCTGTGAAGCCGCAGGTTGCCAAATAATTTCTTTCCAGGGTGCATTTGTCTATTGCAGTACTAGTGATCATTTATCAAATATTTAGTGGCATTGTAATCGTTCGGAGGCTATGTGAGCGGCGTTAGGGAGATTGCAAGCAACACAGAGGAACAGCCCCAAAGCTGAAGCTGAACTGTCTCCCAAGGATATGTATGTTACCCCCACCCCCGTGAGCGGAAGGGAGTTATTAAAATGATAAAGATGTGATATTGTTGGCAGCACTTTCTGAGGCATATGGTTTAAAAGTATGGGCATCATGTAGAAAGTGTACTTTCAAGTCAATTTATGCACATGTGCTGCATTCAAATGCCCTCGCAGATTGTGCACCTGTGATTAGGGAGACATGCACACATTAGGCACACATAGCAGGTGTTTCCACAATGTACCGAAACAATTGTAACGCTTGGGTCAGGCAAACGTCCTTGCACCTACGACATGGCACATTAATAAACCGGTTCACGTGCTGTATTGGAATGCAGTCCCACTTTCCATTTACATACGTGCACATATGTGTACATGTAACTTACAATTAATCTTTACAGACTTTGCAAACCCATGCAACAAAGGAACTACCCTTGAGGGTTTTAGCATACTTGTAGAGGCGCACAGACAAATGCCTGTACAGACTGTGTACACATGCGCTGTATCTCAAAGCCCTTACACATACTACTCATATAAATGCAGATAGATGGAAATGCTATGTCGCAATGCTCTTCCACACTACAAGCACATAAACATGTAAATATGTTCAAATCCTGTAAAACCAGAGGTGCCCTTACTCAGAACAGGTAAGCAGTCCAGTTGGCCTCCATTTCTGCAAATTGTCCACATCTTATTTCAAAGATCACAACCTAACCATTGAAAAGTCATACCACTGCAACCTTACATTAACTAATCGAAACAATTCTGGAATCAGCCACTATGGTATCTAATTTCATAGTGTTAGGAGACTTGAACCTCCATTTTAACAACCCTTTGGACACTATTGCCACGGAATTAACCAAAGACCTAGCTGCATGTCAACTCAACTTGATTGTTCAACACCCTACTCATTCTAAAGGAAATCTTTTAGATCCAATATTCACCAATGTTGCTAATTTGTCTACATCTACACCTTATTCTATCCCCTGGTCAGACCACATGGTAATACCCTTCTTATGGAAAATTAACAGACCATGTACCAATCAACCCCCCCATAAAACTTTAGGTAGGCGCTGGACAAAGTTAGAACCCAGCGATTGGATAGATTCTCTGAAGCAGAACGAACCTATGACCAATCAAAATATTGATAAGGCCAACACAGATTTCAACCAATGGATAGAACAATCACTAGATAGTGTGCTTCCTAAAACACGTATTTCTAAGAAAAAAGGTCCGAATAAACAGCCCTGGTTCAATTCAGAGCTAAGATCCCTTAAACAGGAGTGCAAACGAGAAGAAAGACAATGGCGAAAACATTTTGACGAGGAGAAAAAAACTAAATACAAACTTACAATCAAGAAATACAAAATGGCACTTAATGTGGCCAAATCCACTTTTTATGCGGAAAAAATTGAAAAATCCACTAATGCCCCTAGAGAAATGTTCAGAATAGTAAAAACGCTGATTAAGGCCCTTGATCCCCCCACATCTGAACTTTCATCGGAAGAATCTGGCGCTCGTTGCAACGAACTAGCAAATTTCTTTGCCACGAAAATTGAAAAAATTCTACTTTCTCTTCCCTCACTCCCAACAGTAGAGTCCAACCCTCCTCTGAGGGATGACATCAATTCTACCACACCCCACCTTGCATCTTTTCATCCACTCAGTGACGACCTTTTCCCCTCCCTCTTTAATTCCATAAAGAGTGGTTCCCCTCTTGATCCCGCCCCTATGTCTATCCTGAAATTAGTCCTCCCCCGTGTTAGCAGAAACATAATTGATCTTGTTAACACCTCCCTGGAGTCTGGGATAGTACCTCAAGACTGGAAACTAGCCATGGTAAAGGCCCTGTTAAAAAAAAAACAAATCTCAACCCTGATGACTTTTCCAATTACCGCCCCATTTCCCTCCTCCCCGGTATCAGCAAGCTTGCTGAAAAATGGGTAAATAAACAACTGGCATCCTATTTGGAGTCCCATAACCTGCTACATCCCACACAAACAGGTTTCCGAAAGGGACAGGGAACTGAAACAGCTTTGTTGAGGGTGGTCGAGGTATCCAGGAGGATTCTGGACGCAGGTGGCAGCGCGGCCATTATCCTCCTGGACCTCAGCGCCGCCTTTGACACGGTTAATCACCGAGTCCTCCTTGCCCGTCTAGAAAGAATTGGAGTCACAGGTAAAGCTCTCGAATGGCTTGAATCTTTTCTTAGCAATAGATTCTTTAAGGTCTTTTCAGATACCAACTGCTCCCTCCCAATACCATTACAGTGTGGGGTACCACAGGGCTCCTCCCTTAGCCCCACACTGTTTAATGTGTATATGGCTCCCTTGGCAGAGGTAGTGGCCCCCTTCGGAATCCAACTGGTAAGCTACGCTGATGACACCCAGCTAGTAGTCTCCCTCACCCAGGCGGACTCCCCCCAGAACAACCTTTGCAGCTGCCTGGGTGAAGTCGCAGAGTGGATGGACGCTTCCCATCTAAAATTGAACGGAGGAAAAACCGAGCTGATGTTGCTCGGAAGAAGGGCCACCTTTAACACCCCCTCTATGTGGCCCCCTTGCATGGGACCCGGACCTACCCCTAAAACGGAGATAAAAAGCCTCGGGTTTTGGCTCGACACGGAGCTTTCCTTCAAAACCCAGGCAAAAAAGACAGTGGCTACCTGCTTCGGTCTAATAAAAACCATCCGTAAAATCCTTCCCCAGCTACCCGGAACCGCCAAGAAAACCATAGTCCAGTCCCTCATTTTGTCAAGGCTGGACTATGGGAACGCACTCTATTTAGGAGCTCCCACCTCAGTTATCCGTCAACTTCAGATAGCTCAAAATTCCGCAGCAAGGCTACTCACTGGTACCAGCCATCGTACCTCCGCAGCTCCCTCACTAAGGACCCTACACTGGCTCCCAATAAAAGAGTGGATCCATTTTAAAACTCTCTGTCTGGTCCACAAAACTCTCTACGGGAATGCCCCCCCCATCATGAACAATATGATCAGACCATACATTCCATCCAGGCACCTTCGCTCTAACCAGAAAATCTCCTTATAACACCCAGGACCAACAGAGCCTGATCTGGGGACCGCCTCTTCTCGCGAAATGCAGCAAAGCTGTGGAATGCCCTTCCGCTTCCACTTCGCTTAGAACCTAGCCAGCTGGCATTCCGAAAACAATTAAAAACAGCATTGTTTCCCAGGTTATAGATTAGCTAGCCCCATTTCTCAAACTCTGCATCATCCTTCTATTGGACATCAAGCGCTGGGATGCTTCCGAGTAGCCATGCGCTATACAACAGCCTTTCAATTCAATTCAATTCAATCCGATGTTGCTCATCTACTAATACCATAACCAGGCGCATGAATTGAAACAGTCCCTCCCACTAAAGAGCATGCCTACCTCCTACTAATTTAACCTACCAAGTAGAAACTGAAGTAAATGTATGGAATGGTTTCCGTAAGAGCACACAACCTGCAATAACCAACAGCTATCATTGGAGAAAAACAGGTAACCTAGAGTTCAGTAACAGCGTGCTGTGTGGCATAAAGCGCTTTAACCACATGCGCGCTGCACTTATTCTGCTGCTATGCTGACTTTTTAAAAAACCCATTGTTCATGACGAGCTGGGCTCGTCATCAGTGTTTGAGGAGGCTACACCATGACGAGCCCAGCTCGTCATCAGCCTCGAAGGGGTTAAGCCGGTCGCCAATAGGCCTTCAGCATCTCCTGAATTGTACCACGCTTTCTCGGTAAGGAATGCCCTACAAATAAACCTTAACAAATCTGAGGTCATGACGGTGAACTATAGGAAGAAAAGGATCCCTTTTGGTACCTGAACAGAGAAAAGCTTGAACGGGTAGCCACATACAAGTACCTTGGTGTCGTGCTGGATTCTAAGAATACGTCTAAGCCTCAGCTCCAGTCCATCCCAGGGAAGGCAACAATGACCTACCTTGCACTAAAATCACTAAAGCCCAAACTCCCTGAACTCACCCTCAAACCCTTCCTTGAAATCCCCCGAGCGAAACTTCAACCAACGCTCACTTACGGGAGTGAATCTCTGCATGGGAAGAACGCTGCACTGTTGGACACAGTTATAGCCAACTCTTATAGGGCCGTCTTTAACCTACCCAAATATGTCTCTCCGGCCCAAATTCGTTTAGAATTTAGGCTCATCAAACAAGCAATAGAAAGACGGAGCGCATATGTAGCCAACTGGAGCAAGATCCGCGATTCAGACTCTGACTCCCTAAATGCCAGCGTCTGGGAAGAGCTACTCAGATGTCGCACTTCACTGCCTAGGGACTACTTATTTGGATCTCTTGAAGTGCTAGGTTTATCTGACATTTGGGAAACAGCCATAGACCTTCAGTCCTTCAAAAAATTGGCCAAAAAGTCTGCTCGGATAATCTCAGCAATAGAAGACAAGAAAGATCTAGCCAACAGAGCACACGGATGGATAACGGTGGGAGATTACGGTAAAATACGGCCAGAAGCCTATCTTAACATCGGGACGACAATACAAGTTAAAGAAAAGTTTCTAAAACTGCGCCTTGGGGCTATCCCGATATTACCGCACCTGCCTCCATGGGAGAGATCTCATGCCTCGGACTTGTGTCGCCTGTGTAAATCTGGCAAGGAGGACATTGTCCACGTTATATGCATATGCCCAAGATTAAGGGACCTGAGGCACAACCTGCTGCTACCATTTTTTAGATCACATGCTGTTCGGACTTGTAGGCAGGCAGTTAAACTGTGTTTCACCACTAGCAACATCAAACAACTGCCAGGTTGTGAAGTTCTTTGATCTAACAAAGGAAAGACTCAACCACACTTGAAAGACTCATTGGGACTTAGTAACAACCTTGAATTGACCACAGTAATTGTTACATTTTAAAAAAAAGTTAAATCATTTTCTTATTGTCATATGGCTTTTATACTTTTGTAAAGATTTTAATTAATCATATACAAATAAAATATTACCTTACCGTACCTTACCTGCCTTGCCATGGGCAGTAAGTGCTATATAATGCAACAATAATACCATTTATAACCCTCCTGGCCCACATGAATTCTAATACCATAATACTCAGTGGTCAGGCAGTTAACTGTAGTTCACACAGGGTGCATAAGAATTCCCTTATACTGTGGGCCAGTCTTACACTTATATAAGACAAAACCAATATGGGTCCTGGTGGTTGACCAGTAGTATACCAGTTCAAAGCACGAAACCACCCATCACCAACCACACAGGCATTGAACCCAAACCTCGGTGGTCATCACACATGACATGGAAACACTTCACACATAGGATCAAAACAAAGATACACTTCCAACCACACATCCTACATGGAGTTGCCTGCTAACAATGTAGACAAGTGCTTCATCGCCCCACAATAACAGTAGCAAGTGGTATATACATGTTGCAATACAGTACAATACAGTGTCTGAGAGTCTTATGTGGCATTAACTCGAGTAATAGAAAAGGCTATTTTTCGCTGAATGCCTTTTAAATTGTCAGATGGCTCTTCTGCATTCCTTGGTTTGCATTGGCTGTGGCTGAGGGTGCTGTGTGCCAATCTATTGTTAGAGGACTTTCAACATTTACCAGCATAGTGTATGCTTCACTTCAGTATTTATAGGAAGCATTTCAGGCTTGCAAGATCCTTAAGACATGTACCAGCAGATGGTCTGTTTGCCGATTTCCAGCAAGAATTTCTTAGCGACATGGAACACAGCTTCAAAATGTTACTCCGGTTTTGCAGTAACCAGCCATGCTAGCCACAGAGAGAAGGATTCGCAAAGATGAACAATTTCATGATTCGCAAGCCTACACTTAAGATTTTTCTAATGTTACTCTTTTCACAGGATTCACAAAAGCATCCCAACGTATACAGAAAGTAATGAAAATTGTAGATTTCCATGTTTTTGCCTAACCTGAAATGATTTGCATGTCACTCCTGGACAATCCACCTGGTCACAGTTACTTTCGAATTATAAATGCACCTTAAAGTGAGAAAGTCTTTTCACACTCAATTTGCGTTCCTATGCTGATTTTTTCCCGGCACCAAGTATTCAAATTTGGCGTGGGAAGCACTGAGAAGGTGGTGAACATCCACAATGCCCGGGTTTATTGGTGTTCATAACCTTCCAAATGGCAGTCACTACCCCCTCCCCTTTTTACAAGCACCCATATTCTTATCTATAGTCTTAATTCCATTACTGCAGGCAATCTACCAGGGTAGTAGCAATTCCAAAGGTAGTGGTTGAAGATAATGCTTCAGACATTGTAAAGCATGAAACTTCAACCTTTACCTCCCCCTGAGACTACGTAAGCAAGCAACCATTAAGTGGATTGATCACAAACGAACTCAAAGTTCATATATAACCAGCTTTAAATATAGGGAGCATTGCCCCGCTCATTGCATAAAATGTCTTCATGTTTTGCGTGCTTATATTAAAATACTACATTTTTCATAAAAGCAGATATTTGACTGGGTAAGCAACTTATTCAGTTACTGTTTGTACTTTGAGTCTTCCTTTAGTATGCCTCACAAGTACCTCTCCTTTGAAGAGACTTGGTCTTCTCAACCTGTGCTACCACTGAGAGTCAAGTGCTGACAGGGGTAGTAGTTCTTGGCCCAGTTACTCAGGATTCATATTAGGTTGGCCCCAGGACAGCAGAAGTAGAAGGCTACAGCCCACACAGTTGGGCCCAAGTTAAGCCCACCTTGCCCTGTAGTTCTCTGTAAGGGGCTCCGACAAAGTCCTTTAATAATAGCCTTGTCTTTAGCGTTGTATGCATGGATCACCCTTGATAAATCATGTCAACATAGCCCAGTTGTTTACCTGGAAAGCTCACGATATACCTCTATACAATTTCCACTCAATTCACATTTTTCCCGTTTGTCGGACACCCTCCCCCTTCAGAACTTAAACTTATCTGCAATCATAGAACAGTGCATATCATTATTCCATGCCTTTAGGTCGTGAAAGACCATTGCACTGTGATGCCTAGCTTGATCTCGCCTTGCTCCCATAAAAGATAAGCTATCGAAGATCTTCTGCTATTTCTGTGAAGCCACTTCCCCCATAGATCCAGTACAAGTCGCTTTACATTGGGTTCTGTGGGAAACCCCATTGGTTGTGGCAAGCAAAGCCACACATCCTTTCAAAAAGGCTCTAGTCAAGCATTTTACATGTATGAAATTACGTAGTTGTCCACAGTCTTTGGTGCACCTATCTGTTCTGGCTCCACCTATCTTAGCAATATGTCCTCTCATGAGGTATGATCTATGAAGGATTTTCAACCGCACCAGTCTAAACCGTACCCGAACTACCACCTCTCATGGTGGAGAGAAAGCCTACGCAATTCTTCATTCTATAAGTCTATCAAGTCCCCTGTACATTATTTCACCCAGCTCCCCTAGTGGGTATGGTGAGGTATTATGTTCTTCTATCTTAAAGATATTGCTTTCTGAGGAAGGCTTTCCAAAAGAATCCGGTCCTCCAATGGGGAGGAGTCTTCAATTTTCGTTCCTTTTGGGACAAGGCTGCAAAAGTTTGCCTGGGTATTTATATGTTAAGTGTATGTCAATTCACATTCCTTCTCAAGCGTCTCTAGGGTGGAAGCCCCCGACCTGCCCCGAGTGAGCGGTCGCTACGGCCACCGGAGAAACGCGTCCCTGCCGTGCGAACAGGAGACGCTGTTCCCGTTACCATCTTCTTTCTCCGGGAGCTGGGGTGAACGGACATCTTTCCCCTGTCCCCCTGCTGCCTCGATATCCTCGCTATTGACTAAATGAAGGCTATGGCCCTTGATTGTGTATCCAGAGCCCTATATTAGAAGAGCATTATCGATCCCTTCGGATCCTGAACATGAATACCTATCTGCGGACCTCCCATTCCTGAAGTTACTAAAGATCTTGGATGCCCTACCTCTTGCTGAACCAGACCCGCTAGCGAATCAGACCCTTTAGCGAGCAGGGGATCCTCGCTCGCCCAGCATTCGACCCCCCTTCCCAAGAGAAAACCCTATCTTCTGTGGCCCTCGTTTCCCACTACCTGTCCTTCGCCCTGATGAAGGTGTAGCCCACCTGCGGCCCTACACCGAAACGTGCGTCGGCGCTTGTTCCACCCCTGGAACCTACTAAAAAACATCTTTGGGACTTCATGCCATCTGTCCCACGTCCATCCTGTTCATCTGTGGCAACTGTGTGAAGTGAAGTGTGAATGATTATGAATGATTGAGTGTGTGTTGTTGATATGAACTGCGGGAACATGGGCCTTGTTTAGGAAAAAATCTTTCTTATGTGACTTTTTATTGTATATTTATAAACGGTTATTGTTGAACACATCTGTACGCATCATGAAATGCCTAATGAAAATGAGAGAAAAAAATGAAATGTAATAATTTATAATAAACCCTTTTGATAAAATACCTTTTGCTATGTGTCTATGAGATATCCTCCTGGGTTCAGAGTGATTTGTAGTTTTTTGGACCTATTCTAGGCCTTCCTTACTAACTTGCGGGTAGGTTCTTTTCCTGTTTTGATCTCCTAGTTGCTTATCCCAATTCTATTATATTTCTGGAGTCCTATGAGGCTAGCAACCTTTTGTAGTAGTCCACTATCCCGCGGTGGTGTCTTTTGTCAGAACCCCTCTCTATCCCAGGCCCTTGGCAGTTTTATCTCAGGCTCTCAAAATGGATTACATATGTGGGGGCAGAGCGTTTCTGTGTCCTATGTAATGCTAAGGGTAACCCTAGGCTTCATTGCAGGTCTATCTATTCTGCAGAAGGGGACATCCAGCGGGGAGCAGGCCCATTCTTTTACCACCACCATTTGAGAGGCCCAATAGTATTTTATAATATTGAGGGGGCAATTCTACCACAATACCCCCTTGCCAGTTTTATGAGTGATATTTGAGGTAGTTTTCCAAGCCACAGGAGTAGCTGAACCTCACCCTCCAGCTTTCTGAAGAATTTCTACAGACCCAATAACAGGTTGTAAGAAAATGCCTCTTTTTATATGGTCACCCCTCAAGTAATTCAACTAATGCTTCTGATTTATGGACTCAGAGTGCACCGAGACCTGCTAATAAGACTTCAGTGCCCTGACCCTAAAGTGTATGTCAAATTGGCAGTACCTAATTGGAAATGGCTAACGTACCTATAAGGCCCTAGTAAATGGTAGACTGTTGCTCAGGGCATGCAAGTCAGATGGGTACTCCATGGCTTGCAGAACTGGTTGTGCCACCTAGGAGGCCCCTTAGTAAAACAAGTCCCCCAGTCCTCTACTACAGACTGGTAGAGCGGGCATGCACTGCTAGGATGACTTTTTCATTGAAAGCAATGGTAAAGCCACTTCTTGCCCTGTACATATCTGTAAGTCGCCCCTCTGGGAGGCCTACCGAGTCCTAAGGCAGGGGGCGACATATGACACAGACAGAACATGTACTTTTCATGTCCTGGCAGTAAACACACCAAACCACTGTTTATACTGTAGAAAGACTTGGCCACCCAATGGGAGGGTACAGGATTACACACTGACCTCTCAGCTGTGCCAGCTCCTGAACGGTGCAGCAAAGTGGGCACTCCAAGGTATCCAACAACATGTTACATTAAGCCTGACTTGTATCTCAAGTCGAAATTAATGTAGCTTGTTGCAGAGTTCAGCTTTAGCCAATTTGCCACTTTGTTGCCTTTAAAATCCTATGCTTTCCCTGGCACACCTGGAGCCGGTGGCATGAGGCAGCTTTCTTCCCTCCTGAAGAGACGTGCCAACGACTCTCGGGAAGGAGAGCAATGAGTGACTGCAGGCCAAGGAAGTGCTACCTCTCTCCTGCAGAGAGCCATTTAGGAGAATAAATGACAATTGCAGAGGACCGATTAAAGTTTCTCCCAAAGGAGAAAATCATCTCATCCCTCCGGAATAAAAACGTATATGATACGCTAGCGCCGGTTAGTAAAGCGCAGTATTGCCGTCAATGTGGTTTCGCAGCGCTGTACCCATGAATCCAATATAAATTTCGAAAGGAGATGGGTGTTAACTACAACACAACGACGCAGTAAAAGTCAAAATCTGATTTCCGCTTTCTGTGCGCCCAGATGCTCTCCTGGGAGACTATGGGCGGGGTTTGGGGCGGAGTTCCCCCCCTGTGATTGGAAAGAGGCGGCTCAGCACAGATGCCTGTCCCGGCAGGGTTATGTACAGAAACACAACAAACTGGACAGCGCTTTAAGACAAGCAGCGTCCCACCAGCGCTATAAGACAGGCAGCGTCACAAAGGGGCGCGCGCGCGGCTCGGTACCTGAGGGCGAGCTCGTCAGGTTCTGTCCCGCGGGGCTCACGGCCTGGATGAAGAAGTACCTGACGGGCAGGACGATGTCCGCCCGCAGCCCTGGTCCCCACACCAGGCTCCTCTGCGGGCTGACGGGCCCCGCGGCGGAGAGGGCGGCCAGGAGGCAGAGGCCGGCCAGGGACGGAAGCAGCGAGGAGAGGAGATGCCCCGGCCTGGCCATCCTGCACTCGGCTGCAGAGACACGTGTCCCTCCCCAGACCCGCACTGAAAACCTCAAATTTGAGTTTTTAGTTAAAAGGAAGTTGCCGTCAAACTGTATTGTCTGTGATTGGTGCAGCGTGGGCCTATCCAGAGCGGGGAAGTGACCGCGCACCCCCATGCCCCACGGGCTCCTCCTTCCTGGGTGGGTGGGGGGAGAGGAACGAAAGACCCCTAAACGCAGAGGCGAACCGGCCAACTGGCCTGGTATCTCCCTTTCCTTTGAACGCGAGGCTAAAACCTCAGATATGTGCTGCTTTCCTTTAGATACAAGCTTAGGCAAAGGTACTACGTCGGTCTTTACTAACAACTGGTGCTCGGATACCTTCAGGTCAAGTTCGCTCTATATAAAACTGCAATAAAATAAATAATCATGGGCATTCACAAACGCTGCCTGTGTGCAATGCGTACACAAATGCTGTTAAGCACATTAAAGTTAGTCCTACGAACTTTGCCAGTGCTGGGAAAAGTAGCAACAAATTACAAATTACATTCTGTATGTAATTTATTTTTATTTTTTTATTTTAAAGGTTTTATATAGCGCTTGTTAGACCCGGAGGTATCAGTGCGCTTTACATGAGCATCAGATCATAGTTACAGGTTACATCGTTACAAAGGTTACACAGTTATTAGAGTATGGCAACATAGTTACTTGTTTTTTTAATTTTTTATTGAAGCCAGATTTTTGTCACACATGAACATTTACATCTACAGTATTATATCGTACAAAAAAGAAACAGAGTTAAGAAATCTATCTTGACACTACAAATCTTCATTAAGTCAATAAGAATCTATTAAACACTCTACAAAAAGATCTACGCCAATTATAAAAGTCACATAGAAACAGTCCCCTTTACACATTTACACAATAAATTTATATAAAAATAATTAGCAAGGTCTAAAATCTCCTTCCACCCCTCCACCAAATGGCAGCAAATGCAGTCCTTCCCTCTACTTTAGTCAAAACTGGAGCCCCATATTTTATTACATTTCTTAAGTCCTCCAATCCTTGCTGCTTAGGTATATTCACTTTTCTTCACCCTTCTCATCTTCTGCCCCCATTCCAGGGCTGACGGAATAGAATTTGGCTATCTGTTTCGGATAGGGTTGGTGATGAATTATCCTGAAGGAAGGGGGCAAGTAATTGGGCGTCGACCCTTTGAAGTTGACCGTAAATAGAATCGTAGTGGGCCATCATGATGTCGGCAATTATCCTTGGTTCTTCTGTGGGAGCAGCTGTCAAGGGGGATTTGAAAACCTTTATTTGATTTGCTGCGGCTTGCTCTTTGGCCTGCCATGCCAACAGCCTACCTGTGAAATTACTTTCCTCATATACCTTCGGTTGAGAACGTTGAAAAAAGATCTCACTTTGGATGTTATAGCCCGAGCAGAGCTCACGCTTGGCCTGATCGAGAAGTTTTTTATTTAAAACAGAGGGGTCTTTTAGGAATCTCTCATTAAGAGCATGGATCTTATCTTCACATTGTAGTTTCTCGAGCTTAGCTTTCTTTGACATAGCTGCGTCCTTGCCTGTTATGAGCCCCCGGACAAATGCTTTGAGTGCATCCCAGACTATGTGTGGAGAAGTGGACAGGATATTTAGGTTTAAGAATTGTCTAATCTCTGAATCCATCAATTTCACCCATTCCTTATAATTTAAATATTGCTGTTTGAAGATCCACCGTTTCGGCAGTCTCAGACCTGCCCCGAGGTGGATTTCCAAAGTCAGCATTACATGGTCTGAGAAGGCATTAAAAAATAATTTTTGTTGAACGAACTCTAGCCCCTGAGAAATCAGAAAAAAATCAATGCGGGAGGAGGAATAAAATCGTCCTGATCCACACGTGAATTTCCTTTGAGACGGAAATGCGAATCGCCATGGATCATGTAGGTTCAATATAGATTCATAATTTCTCAAGATTTTAAAGGATCTTGGCTTTGTCTGCCTGTACCTGTAGAGTATAATCGCGGGTTCATCAAAATATTAAACCCCCCCCCCACAATTAAGTCACCGGGATCCTGCTCAATGCTAGGAAGAGTTCCTCGTGGGGGGTTAGTGTTATCCTCCACTGGTGCGTAAAAGCTCACAAAGGTGAGAGGGCAATGTTTTGATCTAAATGAGAAGGAGGCCCAGCACCACCTCCCCGATGGATCACTACCCGAGTTGATATACTCAGCTTGTAAGCCTTTATTGATAAATATAGTGGTCCCTCTGTGGGAGGCCGAAGAGGACGAAAACCCGCGGTAAGCTGCCCATGATCTAAACATAGAAAATTCATATATCTTTGTAGATGAAATTTGGATTTCCTGAAGGAAAATTACTCCAGGGTTTTCCGTTTTTATCCAAGATTTAATGGCACGCATCTTTCTCTTATTATTGAGTTCATTAACATTAAAAGATACAACCTTTAAATTTGAGGTACTAGCCATATATGAAAACTAAGGACTTTCTAAAGAAGAAAAGAAAAAAGTAATACATTCTAGACAAACAACTGGCTTCATTTTTTTCCCTTTGCCAAACCCCCCCATCCCACTGCCCAAGTGAAGGTGGACTACCCCCCTCCACCACACCCACCACCTTCCACTGCCCCAACTCAATTTGGGTGTCATGTTATAACACCCTGGTGATCTCAGCTCCCACCTTCCCGGGAGTGTGGGCCACCCGTCCCCCTTGGCAGTTAATCTCAATATGCTTGCCAACGAGCTGACTATTTAGTTATCCTACCAAGACATATAGTCAGAAGAAAAGAAAAACAGAGAAAGAGAGAAAAAGAATGAAAGCAGTTTTTCTCTAGAGCAAACCATTTTGGGAGAATTCCATAAATCCTAACAGCATGCTAGGTGTTTATATCCTCCCGAAACTCTAATTATTTTAGCTCTATACGTTCAGATTGATCTGATCCAGAAGCCGCTGGGCTTCATCAACATCTGTAAACATAAAAAACG
Source organism: Lissotriton vulgaris (assembly GCF_964263255.1). NCBI lineage: Eukaryota > Metazoa > Chordata > Amphibia > Caudata > Salamandridae > Lissotriton > Lissotriton vulgaris. The sequence goes on along the minus strand of NW_028252384.1, from coordinate 424,539 downwards.
TCCCCTTCACGAGGACTCTTAGCTTAGATTGCTGGGCTATAGACGCCTGCGCCCCCTTTGCCTTGAATAATTGCAGCATTTTGACAAATTCTTTCCTGCGGCGAGCCGCAGATGCACACATGTCTGAGAAGATTCGACATTTTGTAGTCTCATTCACGGAGAACTGTCTTTGCTGAAATGCTTTTGTTAGAACTGCCTCTTTGATACGAAAGTCTGCAAAGTTGATCAAGATCGTGCGCGGAAGTGTTGAGTTGGGAAAAGGTTGAGGTAGAACACAGTGGGCCCTCATAATCGTGAGGTCCCCCTGAAAGTCAGGAATGACCCTTTATTTGATAAAATTATTGACCCAGCTCAGTGGTTGGGACCCTTCCAGACCTTCGGGAACCCCAACCAAGTGGAGATTGGATCTCCGAGAATGGTTTTCCAACTCCTCCAGTTTCATTTCCACTTCTTGTTTACTTTTAGTAGGAACTTTGACTTCTTTGAGAACGAAGGCGAGTTGGTCTTCTAAGAGCGAAATTCTTTCCTCAGCCTCTTGGAGCTTGATTGGGAAGCCCCCCTTAGTGTTCTCTAATTTCAATGCTCTAATTCAAACTTCAAACTTCTACAGCTCTCTCTGCCAGAGTACACGTTTTTGAGTCAACCTTGCCTTGCTGACTCTACTTTTAACCCCAGCGCTTTAAGCTTATGCTTATGGATTCAGCGTTTAAGTCTGATGGTCCGCCTCTGCCTCCTTTAAATTTTATGCTTATAGATTCAGCGTGGATTCAGCGTCTAAGTCTGATGGTCCGCCTCTGCCTCTGCCTGCAACGTCTAGGATTATGGCTCAAACTCTAGTCAGTTAGGTTAAGTTCTGGATAGCCACTTCCCCGACTTCTCCTCACCTCCACCGCCTCCTAACAGCTGCCTCTCACGGAGCTCCACCGTTCCGTCGTTCCGCTGTTCCACGCTGCTTGATTGTAGTAACAGCTCGGCTCATGCTGCAGGGGAAATCCGCCGTAAACCTCCGTAGGCAGCCTCCTTCAGTGATCAAAAAACAGTGAGGAGAGATGAGAGATGCCGCCGGCTGAGTCTGCCCGATGTCCGGTGAGTTCTGTCAGTGGCCCGTAGCCGTAGCTCGTAGCCTGCTAGCAAACGCCGTCAGGAACGCTCCGCCATTCCCGGGGGTGGAGCGAGGATCACCTGGTGCTACACGGAGGTGTGGTTCTCCGTAGCAGCCATCCACTCTCCGCGTTGGTGATCATAGGCTACACCAACATAGTTACTTGTAAAGTCAAGATAAGCAAGAAGCACAAATACGAAGGGGAAAGGCAGGCAAGGTGAAAGATTCAGGGGAGGGGGGAAGGAGCTGGGGAAGTAGACAGGTAATGAAGCCGGGAAAGAGGAGGGGAGGGTGAAGGACATTGCATGGAAAGAGATGGGGAAGGGCGACAGGGACACAAACCGGTAGACGAGTCAAAGCAACGTCCAAAGTCCAGTAAGCTGTGATCCCAGGGGAAGTGGTATCACTTCCCTATCTCTGTTGCAGGAGGCTCCCTTTAAGCAGTGGACTCTCTCAGAGGGGTCTCTGAGACTCCAATGCCTACATACTTACTCCTTCCCCAAAAAGGTGCGAGGGAGTGCTTTGGCAAGGGGTGCCATACTATACCTCAACTGTGAGTGGCTCCCTATGCACTGTGGACTCACTCAGCGGGTACGCTGACACTCCAGGGTATAAATATTGGATCTTTCCCCAACAAGGGGAGAAGGAGTGCTTAGTCAAAGGGCACAAAGGACAGGGGGCTAGGCAGAGTATAAGGCAAGGTGAGAGATTCAGGGGAGGATGGATAGGAGCCAGGAGCTAGGGAGGTAGACAACGGGAGAAAGAGTACTAAATGGCAACACATTTAATTAATGAGTTATTATATAGTGCTGGCTAGACCCGATGGAATCAGAGCGCTTTACATGAGGGACAATAATGTTGCAATTTACATCAGTTAAACGTTACCTAAGTATCAAGCAAAGCATTTAAAGAACTTAGGGGACAAGGTGAATGGAGCAGGAAGGGTAAGGGGATAGGGTAAAGGGGTAGGGGGAAGACAGGACGTAGAGTCGAGGGGAAAATCTGCCCAAGGTCCGGCTGGGTAGGTGACGGCAGGGAGGGGGAGTCCACAACCCATCACAACTGAAATGTAAATTTGTCTCTTATGCAAACCTACCCCAGATGGCTACCTGTTGCTCCCCAGACCTCCGGCCCCTTGCCCGCCATTCCCTAACCCTTCCTCTGTCGCAAAAAAAATCAGGTCACAGAATTCAAGTGGTGGGAAAAGGCCGCTGCTTATTAGCACTGCTGAAGCATAAAATCTGCTGAATCCCTTAGCCAACACATAAAAACAATTTGGAAACCTTTTGAGAGAAAAATGACTGAAGTGCACAAGTTTTTCGTACTATACTTTGAAGAAACATGAGAAAAAGACAATGAAGCGACTAAGGGGCAGATTAACAAGCCCCTTGCACCACCAGAATGTCACTTTTTGTGACGTACTGGAGGCGCATTTCACTTCTCCATATTTACAAGGAGAGGAAAAGCTATCCTGCGTGACTTTTCCTCTCCTTGTAAATATGACCCCTTCACACGCAGCACTTTGCGTGGAAGGGATGGTCCATGGGTGTTGCTCTGGGTGTTCCCCCGCAACACCCATGGAACGAGACACATTTCCAGATTAACGAGGAATCGTACATCTGGAAATGCGTGTCAATGCTACGCCGTGGGAGGCGCAACGAGGAGAAATGTTTTCATTTCTGCTCGTTTTTTCCTCTTTCAAAGCGTTCTGCATTTTACAGCACACATTGGAAGAGGAAAATGCCTATAGAGTTTGTTTTTGTGCAGGAAGGTGGCCCTTCCTGCACACAAACAAACTCCCCATGACACAGGCATCCTTGCAACATGGTGCAAGGATTCCTGTGCTGGCGCGTGGCTGCAGTTTGTGCACCAGAGCAGGGAAGAGCACAGGAGTGCATCATATTGTAATTATGTTGCATTTCTGTGCTTCAGAAGTGGCGCAGCCAAAGGGCTTGCGTTGCCATGCTACGGCACTTCCTTGTAGATATGCCCCTTAGGTACTGCATCTTAAAAGCATGCAGAAGAGTGTAGACTAGGCAAAAATGCTTATTTGGGCGTGGCTTGCGACCGGCGAAGATGGCCGCAGCCTGAGAGAGCTCCGGTGACCGCCTAGAGTACTCAAACAATCCTGACACTTATTCGGCATCTGCAACATTAAGAACGGACGGCGGGGACACAGCAGAACATTCGGCGGTAGCCGACAAAGTTTTGGCCAGAGAAGCGTTCCCGGAGCCGCCGGAGACCTGGGGGTTAAGCTGCGGCCTGGATTCAGAAGTGACGCCAGGACCTCCAGTAATTGAAGTAGCCGCCCACGGAGGAGGAGTGAACAACAGATCGCGCGAGGGCTTCAGGCGGAGTGTGGAGGCGTGGTGCGGGGGCTACAGGAACGACATTGCAGCGGCCCAGATCACTTACAGCGCTGAGGCAAAGTGGGTATAATAGCCTGCATCACTGCAGGACTGCAACAAGCGCCGAGAGGCAGCGGACCTGCGTAAGTGCCCAGGGGGGGGCCTAATACATCGGCATACAGCAGCCCGCATTGCGTGGTGCACTGCAGCAGAGGACATATGCATATTGCCCACGGCAGTCCAGTAGAAGTGGCCCGCACGGACTAGTATTGGCCTTAAAGCTGGTGAAGCAACGCGCCTCTGCGACGCCTGGCAGTTGTGAAAGCACGAGCGGGGCGGCCTTAGAGACACCGAAAGACGGAGGTGCAGCGAAGGCGACCCAGCTGCGCTGGATCGTCCTGGGTTGCAGTGTCGCGACGATCAGGGGCTGCACAAGACCTGATGGAAAACCGGCTGGCTAGATGACGAATTGGTGATGAGGCCATAGGGACATTGCGTTAGCACACAGTATAAACCAACCGGGACAGCCTACTAAGACTTATTATCCCCCTCCAACCTTTGCAGGCTGCTTTTTAGCAACAGGGAAGCACACTTTGGACTGAGCAATACTTAAACATACACCTACTGCACTACACCCTTGCCTGCTCCAGTGCAACACCACACAGCCACAGCGCAGAGGCACATTCATTTAGGACAGCAGCCGGGCGACCACGCAGTGAAACTACAAGCTTCTGCCCCAGGTGTCTGCCTGGTGTTCAACTGTGGTTGACTAGTGCCACTAGCCCTGCGCCATCTACGCCAAAGCCAACTATCTCACACTTGCAGCACCATGAGTGGGACGGGTCCAAGGACGGTGCAAAGCAATCGTATAGACAAATATGCCATTGCCAAGGACCAGCAAGGTGGGCCCAGCACGGCACCGAGCGCTGCTAATAATCAACAAGCAGAACAACCAAAGGAGATTATCCTCCAAGATGTGATGACCACTTTATTACAAATGCAGACCTCCATTGGCGCCATCTCCAGTGATGTAACGCTGCTAAGGGCAGACTTCTCCAAAATAAGCTTGAGCGTGGCGGAGGTTGAATCCACAACGGCGGCCCTCTTGACGGACACTGCAACCCTACAGCGGCAGGTGCGCCCCCTTGAGCTTGCAACCAGACAAATGGCAGAGAAACTGGACAACCAAGAAGGGCGCTCGAGACGCAACAATGTCCGCTTTGTGTGAGTTCCAGAAAGTGTCAAGGGACCGGCGTTGGATCTCTTTGTGGAGGAGCTTGTCTAAACACGCCTACAACCTTGAGGGCTCTCCAAATTATTTTCAGTGGAAATGGCGCACCCCGTTCCAGGTGGGCGCCCCAAACCGGGAGCCCCCGCGGCCTATCCTGGTGCAAATATTTAATTTCAGAGACAGAGACGCGATCCTCCAGGCGGCTAGGGTCAGGCCACCACTCAGAATCGACAATAGCGAGGTAACCCTATACCTGGACTATACAGCTGCCGTCACCAAACGACGCCGCAACTTCATAGAAGTCAAGCGAGAGCTTCGCAGCAGAGAACTTAAATATGCAATGCTGTATCCGGCAAAGCTAAGAGTCGAAGCAGAAGGGAAGACATGGTTCTTCGCGTCACCAGAAGAGGCGCAGGACTGGCTGGAAGGTTGGCGCCCAGCCCGGGGGAGCCGCAGGCAGGAGGCGGGACGACAGTGACAACCCGGGGAGGCGGCTCAACAGATGAAAGAGGAAGACACTCCAGAAGTAAACGAGAGGAACAGAAACGGGAGTGACATTGAATGATACTGGACAAAGGACTGCATGCTGCCATGCGGCGGGGCAGGGCAAAGGCGATGCACCTGGTCCAGCTCTTACATTCTACTGGGGCCACAATGCTGGATCCAGTTTGACGTCGACATGGCGCCCACAGATGGTAAGGCGCAGAGGGCGGTTGACTGTCTGCGATACTATATGACCGCAGCGCCTAAGGAGAAACAGACATCTGGTGCAGATAGCGCCTTACAGACTGAAAGGGGTCAGTGGTGGGTCACGAAGAGACTCTTCCCCCCCCCTCACGCAAGTACACAGTTATGGGATTTAAGCACTCTGCTGAGTTGAGGAGGCGGGTCGTTTTAAATCTGCTAGGCAGGGAAGCAGGGAGGTGGGTGGGGGAAAGGGGTCAGTTAAAGGAAAGTTTCTTAGTTTTGATTGTAGTCCTTCTCTGTACCAATACAGTGAAGATCAGCATAGAGCATGGCATGCTAGACAGGGTAGGAGAAGACCAGGATAGAATTTCCATTAAAGTTAACTATGGTAGACACAAGCCAGGACATTAAAGACAATGTCTCTCACACTCCATATACCCAAAGGCAAGGGCCTCAACTATCAGTAATCTCGTGGAACGTCAATGGGTTAGGGGACAAAATTAAACGTGGGTTGGTGATGCAGTTCCTTAGACGGAAAAATCCGGCAGTGGTACTCCTTCAGGAGTCACACTTGCAGGGGACGACTGTTAAAGCACCGAATAGATGGGGATTCCAAATGATTGTGCATTCTGAATTTACCTCCGGGACCAGAGGGGTCGGGATACTCATAAATAAACGCTTCCCCTTGGTAATAACCAAGACGCAACAAGACGAACAGGGACGGTTTGCTGCAATTACAGGTCAATGGGACGGCAGACTATATAATATAGTGACAGTATACATCCCTCCAACGCTACACCAAGTTGCTTTTTCGGACCTGGGTAAGTTCCTGCTTGCACTCCCTTGCGGAGAGCTGATCATTGGGGGTGACTTTAAAGCCACCATGAATACAGAGGTAAATCGTCAGCCCCCTAGAGACACAAGTGGACCAACCCATAGGCTCCAAGAGTTTGTGGACGCGCTCGGACTGATAGATGTGTGGCGCTCTAGATATCCGGCTGAAAGACAGTACACATTCCATTCCATTATGTAGTCGAGTCTCTCCAGACTCGACTACATATTTACCCCAGCTACAGGGATGCTAGGCATGGTAGACATTAGACACCTACCTAGGGGTATATCGGATCACTTCCCAGTCCTCATTGCCTATGCACCATATACCCCACAAAGTCATAGACTGTTATCAATCAGACCAGGCTATCTTAAAGACCGTAAATTGAGTAAAGAACTTATTAAGGGGACGAAATGTTATTTTGAGGAAAATCAGCACTCAGTTCCCTCTTCGACGACCCTGTGGGAGGCCTATAAAACGGTGCTCCGAGGGCATGCCATTTCATTAATAACGGGGAGGAAGAAAGAACACCAAAAACATATGGATGAACTAGAATCAGAGATGGAGCAGGCGGAGATGGCACAGGCAGTCGACATTACAGACGAAACGACACATAGACTCCACTTGGCACAACAGGAATACTGAGTGTACGCACGAGAAGAGGTATCTAGTAGGCTCACCAAGACACAACACATGATCTATGAGCAGGGAGACAAAGCAGGCCGACTACTGGCCTGGTTGGGAAAGAAGGAAAGGGCGAGTAACTGGATATCCCAGATAAGGTCAAAAGATGGGGATTTGGTGACCACACCACAACAGATCACTGAAGTGCCAGCACAACACTACAAGGCAATTTGCACACCAGCTGCCACCGCAACGGTCGAGGACAACCTTGCGTTTATACATGACATACGTATGCCCACACTAGACATAGATTCCACAACCGCCCTAGATGAGGATATCACACCGGAGGAACTTACACAAGCAATCAGGGCGCTACACACAGGAAAGGCACTAGGGCCTAATGGGATCCCGGTCGAATATTATAAGGTGGGCGCTCCACAACTGGTGCCGCACCTCCTGGCTATGTACAAAGCGAACCTTGACAACAGTGCTCTGCCAAGGGACCAGTGTCTTGCCACTATAGTCGCAATACATAAGCCCGGAAAGCCGGCACACAAATGTACATCCTATAGACCGATCTCCCTCCTGAATGCGGAGGCAAAAATACTGGCTAAGACCCTAGCCACTAGGTTACAACCACATTTATCTAAAATAATCCACCCGGACCAGTCCAGATTTATGCCCCAACGTAATACGGCGCTAAATCTTAGAAGGCTGTTTGGCGTGATGGAGCTTAGATCGGCCATCAAGGGGGACGCGGTCATACTCTTCTTAGATACGCGCATGGCTTTTGACCTGGTGGAGTGGCCTTTCCTCTTTGCAGTCCTGAAGCGCATGGGCTTCGGGCCAAAATTATGTGTTTGGGTCTGCCTGTTGTATACACGACCAATGGCGCAGGTAGTAGTAAATGGTTATCTGTCGACTTAATTCCCACTGGGGAGAGGGACAAGGCAGGGATGTCTGCTGTCACCCCTACTTTTTGCAATCGTGCTAGAGCCTTTGGCGGCATGGATTAAGCAAGACCTCACGGTACGGGGACTGCGATGGACGGATGGCCGGGAGGATCGTATTTCGCTATATGCGGACGATATTTCATTGTATTTAGCGTCCCCAGCGAGGTCCATCAACTGTCTCTTAGATATATGTGTTGCCTATGGACGGGTGTCAGGGTATACCATCAATTGGGAAAAGTCACTACTGTATGTCCTGCAGGGCCTCCCGCCATGGTTAACAAGGGGGTGTGCTCTCCAAATAGTCACGGATGGATTTAAATACCTTGGGATATTTATAACGCACAATCATGCACACTTCACCGACAAAAACTTTATCCAACCCCTGGCACGATTTAAAAAAGACGTCAAACACTGGCGCACGCTCCCTCTGACACACCTCGGCCGATCCGTCCTTTTCAAAATGGTGGCACTCCCCGGGTTCCTATATGCCTTACAGAACACTCCGTTCCCAGTCCCCCCGCATATTTTGCGGCGGTCAATGTGGAGGTGACAACATTGCTTTGGGATGGCAAAACACCCTGCATAGCACTGCACAAACTTACCAGAAGCTGGTATGATGGTGGGATCACTCTTCCTGACATCAAAGTATACTATTGGGCTTCCCAGTAAATCGCTATTAACCACTGGCTTCATGTTCCTCAAGAGGCCCCGGCTTTCCGGTTAGATAGACATCTTCTAGCACCATCGGGGATCGTGAGTGCCCTATTCAACAAAAAGAAGAGGCACAATATCACGGGGCCAACACTGCACACGATACGCATTTGGTTTGAGGTGCAACGAACACTTGGTTTGGACGGGGTGGTCACACAGGCAATGCCGCTATGGGATACGAAGAAACTTGGGATGCTGGGCAATACCAAGGTATTCCTCAAATGGGACATGATAGGGATATCACAAGTAGGAGATTTATGGCAGAAGGGAGGGGTGGTTGCCTTTACCCAGTTACAGGCCACTTATGGCTTAGCAACGACGGAACTGTTCCGCTACATGCAGGTTAGACATGCATTACAGTCCCTGCTGCAACCAGATGCAAGCCTTGAGGAATCCTCTCCGTTAGAGGATAGACTCCTGACGGATCATCTCCAAAAAAAGGCAATCTCGCTGACAAAAAATGGCAAGATAATCAACAATCAACGGAACCTCACAGTGATCTTGAAGACCGCATGGGAGCGTGAGCTGGGAGACATTGATGAGATAGATTGGCACGAGGCACTTGCATCCCCTAGAGATGCAGCAATTCCATCAAGACTTAGGCTAGTGCAGTTAAAAGTCCTGCACCGCACATACTACACTATTGGTGCTGCCTCTACGTCTTTCTTTCAAGTTCTATCTGGGAATCCAGTGAGACCGAACCACAGCAGGTCTTGGAGGTTTGACAGCACATGACACTGAACATTTATGGGACTTTGAAGTAGAGGTGCTTATTGATTGGTCCGCTGTGGTGTTCTTTTTTTACCATACTACACTAGAACACTCCTGCATAAGATACACCATACAGACACACCGCTATGTCTTCGGCAATGCGGAGAGGCAGGAACATTCTACCACACAATCTGGACATGCCCCAAAATCGAAGGTTATTGGATGGCGGTGATGAGAACACTCTCCCAGGTCACACGAATTACCACACTATCAGACCCGAGATGCTGCCTACTAAATATATGGGAACCAACAGATTTGAATATGCTGGCTCAGGACTGAGTAACTTTAGGTATGACAATAGCAAAACGTACTATTGCATAGTGCTGGGGATCTGGCACTAGCCCCACTCTCACTCAGTGGTGTAATGACATGGATACGGCTATGGTGGCAGAAAGATCAGTATATATCCACGAGGTTGCCAGAAAAAATGGGGGAAGGTTTGGGGAGGATGGAATACCTACTGAGGCGAGATATGTGAACCTCCTCCGCCGGAGGACTCGGACTCTGATGCTAGTGTATGATTGAACTATGCCCACTTGTCTTACCTATTTATGGGTGATGAAGAGATACGAGGGATATATTACTGCAGATTTATGTGAACGTGCCATGCACACTGTACTGTCATTGAAATGCTACACAAACTGGTTAATAAAAATTGTTTACAAAGGCAAAAAAAAAATGCTTATTTGAATGTACTAAACTGCATTTCGTATATTTTAACGTGTAGTAGAAAAGTGAAAGCAATGACGCACGTGTTATGAAGTTTATAACAATCCTCATTAAAATAACAATGTGTGCGAAGAATTAATAAAATTCAGATGGCATTATTGGTGTATTTCAGGAGTTTCATATTTGAACTCCATGTTTTGCCTTTGTGAAAATGGAGAAAGAAAGGTGCCACATGATTGTAATAAAATCTATTTCTTGAAACTTCTACAGAATAATCTTCATATATGTACTAATGAGAATTAATAGAAAGATTTACTTTTCTGTGTTTTGAAATATTTGTATACAATGATGCTTTTAAAATGTAATGTACCATAGTTACACGTGCAAATTGCAATGACACTAAAAATGCTTTATGAGTGCAAATTAATTTAAGGGAGGTATGTGAATTCCCAGATTCTAATTGTAATGCATAGTTCATTATTCAATATTCTGTCTTTCATAAACTAAATTAACTTTGGGCCTGCAATTCCCTTACTTTGATTAATTTCTTTCCCAGGGAAAGGCTTCTGAACCTACAATGTGAAAAGAAACTATGGGGCATATTTAAAACAGATTGGGGGATTGCGAAGTTACGCCAAAATAGGTAACGCTGCGCTCCGACATTCTGAAAACGCAGGGATGCGCAGTATTTACAATAATACAGCGCACCCCTCGGTTTCCCCTAGCATGGCGCTAAATTTAGCTGCTGAGTGCCAACGCAGACACCCTTGCACCATAGTTAAAGGCTGCCTGCATTGCAGGGAATGATTGTTCATGTGCATTAAGTTTTCCCTTCCTGCACATGAACAATCACTAATGGCGAATTGTAACTTCTATGTGTGCTGCAGAATCCAGCACATATACAAGTTGCAACTCGTCATTATCTAATGATTGTTTATGTGCCGGAAAGGACACCTTCCTGCAGATGAACAATCACTGATAGTGATTTGCTCTCTCTATGGGTGCTACAAAATGTAGCACCCATAGAAACAGCAAAAACGAGGAGAAATTATTCAGTTCTTCTCGTTGCGCCAGTGTAAGACCAGATTTTCCCTGGTCTTATTTTTGGCGCTGCCTCAAATTTATGCCAGCCCTGTAAATAAGTGGCAGCTTCAAAAAGCTATGGGGTTTGTGGTGAAACGCCCACTGCAACACCCATTGCTTCGTGAATAGGGGCATTATTTACTAGGCAGTGTTAATCCATGTTAAGTGGCTTAACGCTGCCTTGTAAATAAAGTGAAGGGGTTATTGCCGCCAGAATGTCAAACACAAAATGGTGTTCTGGTGGCGATAACCCCTTGTAATGTATGTTTCATATAGTGTTCCCATGCGCATACTAGGACTGCTTGCAACTTTCTTGTTACTTTAAGAACATCTGCTGTGAGAAACTGTCCTCTTGAACTCACTCATGTGCATCTGCAAAGGAATAATTGTTGAAAATAATATACACTAGATAGTTCAGCTGCTTACGTGATAATCACCACCTTTCTGCCATGCCTTTTCTGCAAGTGTAGTACATGTTTTACCATTCTCCCTTTGTTGCCGTTCTGTGTCCTTGCCATGAAGCATCCCAAGGACTACCTTTGTGACAACTTCATATCCTCCACAGGCCTACTGGCCACCCTTCAGAGTTTCTTGCTGCAAGCAAAATGGTGCTGGCCCCACTACGCTGCCGATGGGTTTGTGACCTTCCTACTTCCCGGGCCTGTCGACCCGTTACGTACAGGCCAGTAGCTGGAGGTCCTCTGCGATTTTGCGTGGGAATATATCCATACCATGCCCTTGCAAAAATTGCTTATAGATTTATTGAGCTTCTCCTGGATCACTTGGCCGCACCATGGTTCTCAGTTTCTCTCCATTCAAACGAGTCTATGATTTCTGACCATAATATGTCCACAGGTCAGTCCATCCTGGCCACCTCCATCAAGTCCATTTTAGGTTGACCCTAGGCAGCACACATGCGCTGTCTGCAAGACCTGTTGTAATCCTAAAAATGACTTTGATCCCACCTTATGCTTACCATACGTTCACTCCAGTGTAGCTCTACTTTCCTGCCTCCTAATTCGTTCGCACGCCCGATACCTCACTTCCGTTTAAGGCTGAGGAGCACCGACAAGTACGGTTTTCTTACGCTTTCCTTCTTTAGCTGTTGTGTGGGAGAACTCTTTTTTTATTGTTACTTTCCGCTCATTGCTGCATGTTCTCATTAGCCCATCCTGCTTTTCATTTGCTTTCGCTGCTTGTTTTTATTAGCCTGTCCCGCTTTTCATTTGCTTTGTCTATCCTATCATTGGCTGCGCATAGCTTTCGACGATTGTCATTTACACCTTTACTGCCACTCAATCTCCCCCATGCTGCCCCGACCAGCCACCTCCCCTCACCCCTCTCACAGCCAGCCTTTTCTCAACCTGAAGAGATCAGAACGCTTTTCATGACCACCAGTTGCATTACAGATGGACACATTCCATTTTCAGACAAAGGGAGATAAAATAATGTACGCACAATCACGCTTGAGCCGATGCCAAGACTCAAACCTGGTTCCACAGCTTCAAGGTCGGCTGCTGTGGCCATTACCCCACATATGACTTCTGCACAATGTTCTTTTTACTTTGTGCATGGGCTTAATCAAATGCTCACGGCTGCCGCTTCATTTGCTGTGGTGTTTGCTTCTGTGATTATTAAGCTTCTGTCGCCACTTAATCTCCTCATGCTGGCCTCCATCCCTCCTATGACACTGCTTTTTTATTCTTTTGCAGCATTATATAGTGCGAACTCAACCCAAAAGGATCAACAAACTTTACATGACCACCAGTTGCATTACAGACGGATACATTCAATTTTCAGGTACGAGGTGATTAAGTAATTTGTGCACAATCACAGGATGCTTGAGCCAACGCCAAGACTCGCACCTGTTTCCTAGCTTCAAGGTTGACCACTGTGCTCATTATTCCACATCCAATCGCTGCTCCCTCCTCTCCTGTCCCTCCCTCTTTCCTCCTCCTCATGTAGTCACTCCTTGTAGGCATGCTTCGCTCATGATTTGCCAATGCTTTTTGTTCTTTGGCACACAACTGACACACACTAAACTTCTAAAAAACGGTGATATAGTATTCTAAAGGAGGGTTGCTACAGGGGTTTCATCTTGCTCCCCTGTCCTCATGTAGCACCGGCCAGCTTGTTTTAAAGAGCCCAGCAGCGCTATAGATTCAGGTTTTTATTCGGGTTCAGTTCGGGTTCAGTTCTCTCCATCCTTTACCACGAAACCATTACAACGCGGTATGGTTACATCGTGGTTTTAACAACGCAAGTGGTTACATCGACTTGCACTAGAGGGCGCTCTAGACTAAGGAATAGTATGAATTACTGTTCCAACACCTTCCCTACTGTAGGTAGACTGGAGTTGGAATAGTAATTCACACTATACCTAAGTCCAGCGCCCTCCAGCGCAAGTCGATGTAACTACTTGCGTTTTCAAAACCGCAATGTAACATACTGCGTTGTGATGGTACGCGTTGTATCATCATACATCCCTCTCCATTCATCCCTCTACCTCTCCCCCTTACTTCTCTTCCCATTTTCCTCTCACTCCTGGTGTCTCCCTCCCTCTGGCTCCTACCATGTGTGCCTGTGACCTTCTATGTTCTTCCCAGAAGTATTTCCATTAAGACTGTGGCCAAGAATGCAAACTACTCCCAAAGAACTCCTCACTCTCTCTTCTCCCTCTATGCACCAACTCCATCAGCTCTCCCTTTCATCCATTCTTCTCTAGTCTCTTCCTTACAAACGTGCAACCTCCCTCTGCTTTCTACTCTCTCTCATAACCTTTTTTCCCTGCCCCATTCTTCTCTAACACACATATCCTGCTTCGGTATCACGCTCTCTCCTGTCATTCATTATCCTGACCCTTTACAGCAACTCCTTTCCTATTATTTTAAATCCTTTCTTTATTGCTGTCGTTTATTTTCTACCTTCCCTCCCTCATAACCTATTTCCCATTGTCTGGTTCTCCAGCGCTCTGAGGTCATACAAATGGCAATAGTGCTATGCAAATATGATCAATCCATTGCAAAGAAAAAAACGAAAGTAAAAAACATTGTCATTTACATCGCCAATAGCTCTAACTTTCAGCAAATGTGAGACCGTTTGCATTGAAATGCTTCTTCTCTTCTGTCAGCAGTGTTTGCCTGCCCAGAGTCATGAGGTTGTTGCCCCTCCCCCCGCTGAACCCCTATGGCATCTGGTCAGCCCCTCTGAAGAACCGGGTTTTCAAGTACCAAGCGGCGTCAGGGACACGCCCAGAGTCCTCTAGGTTCCCTTGCCTTGGTATACAGAGACACGGAATACTTGTAGGTGGCGTCAGAGATCAAATTTATTAGCTGCAGCTAGTAGCAGAAATCCCAGCAATACAACACGGTGTACAACTCAAGAAACTGCTCAAATTTACTAAGGCGAGACATCCCTATTTATACACAAAAAGGTACATTTAAAATGCACACCCCTGCACCAAAATTCAACCAATAGAAAGTACATGACACCACACAGCATCATACTGTAAAGCTCATTTTACAGTGTCCCAACCCACAAGTTAATATTTAGGCATATCTAAATAATAATCTGGAAGGCCCGCACAAACCCTTAATTGAAAGCATAACCCATGAAATGAAGAAATAGTCGAGAAAAGTAGTTTCAGATAATGTGCCAGATAACAAATACGTAAAGAAACTTTAAAAGTTAACAAATGTCTTGAATAGTGATTGGAAAAAGTAAATAACGATCTTGCAGGGAAATTGGCTTGGCAGGGTCAATTACTAGGTGAAAGGCCAGCTTCTAAAATTAACTCCAGCGCACAAAGAAATCCCTGGTTAATGTGTATATGTGATTCACAACAGGTCAGACTGCTTTGCTCACAAACTAACTTCTGAAGCCTACATAAAAAGTAACACTAGATGGCAGTCACGACACATAGCAAAAACCCAAGTTTCAGAAAAGAAAGTCTTTAAGGAAAGAAACCATTTAGATGTTGTTTAAGATAACATATGCGCAAAAGAAACTAATGGTTAACAAGGTCCTGAACAGTGATTGAAAAACTCAGACAACGATCAGCTAGCGAAACTGGTTTTGAAAAAGGTCAGTTTCAGGTGAAAAGGGTTACTCTCTCTGCAGTTCATTCAGAGTCAAAGAAACCCAAATTAATATATGCACGAACTCAGAAGGCAAAGCCACTTGTTCGTTGGGCCCACTCCACTGGCCTACGTGAAGGCAAGATTAAAATGCAGATAAGGTTTGAGAATTTCAGAACCACAGACCCTCCTTTTGCCATTACGTAGGCAATAACCTAAACTCATGTCAATCTGAATCTAGGTCTATATCTATTCTCATCAGGTCATCAAGGTGTTGCTGTAATATCATCTTATTATCCTTCACTTCTCTCGGAACTGGTCTTCTCACACTGATCGTAGCACAAAGACTACAAATGGCGGGACCACACTGGATGCATAAACAACACGAGAAAAGGATAGCTAACGCCATACCAAGGAACGTCAGAATCTTCCATCCCCATTTGGACAACGACTCCCATAACCATCCCATCAACGACCAGCCTCCTTCGTCCACATGAATAGACTCAGAGATCTTATGTAGTCTAGAGATGGCTTGGTACACTGTCGGGGCATTATCTGGTATGAAAACGCAGCAACTAGATCTAATCAATTTGCATACCCCACCTCTATCTGCCAGTATAATATCCAAAACAAAACGGTTCTGTAATGTCATAAGGCGATCCGCTTGAAGCTCAGCTGTAATATTGCTAAGGGCACCTGCAGTCTCATTTATAGTGGCCTCAACCACTCTCGTAAGCTGACGAATATTCCTACTATTAGCCATAGGACCCCAAAAGGGTAGGAAACCCTTAAAAAAGTCTCCAGCGGGGGTGGAGCTACGACATCAACCAAGATGGCCGCATAGTCTCCCGGCTCCGCTGACCTCCGTCCTACGCTCGCTTATCCTGTCGAATATCCTGATCTCCTGCCCCGGATTCGTGTGGGTGAACTAATCGGCACCCCGATGGTGTGACCAAGGAATTTTTCGGATGATCTGGGGTGAAGTAACATCGAAAATGGTTTGAGGCCTAACTCAGACTGGAAGCCGGGGTCTCGATTGCTGGTCTACCCGGGTCCAAAGTGAACAACAACGGACTGAGGAGAGTGGTTGGGTCCGGTCCTTGGAGCTTTTGAAAATTTCTCTGGACTATTTCGCAACCATCTGCTGCCTGGTGCTGTACCTGAGGTGAGGTGACGGGTGGCGCGCGGTGCTGCGTCGCTGGGGGCCCCGGCCCGGAGGCCCGGCACTAACACCGCTGGTGCCCCGGGGTGGGGGTCCCGCCGCGCGTTGCTGCGTACTGCTGGCCCGTCCCTCGCGGCTTGATTCTGCTCCGGCGTATCCTGCCCCGGAGGAGGTGCCTCTCCGTGGGGATCGTTATGCCTGCGGACGTGTTGAACTTGGCGGAACGGGCTCAATGTGGCCCTTCCTTGCGGATGGTAATGGCGGAACTTGCGGCGCTTCGCGCGACGATGAGCGCCCAGGTCAACCGTTTGCTGTCGGCAGCAGATGGGATCATAGGACCGGGTGCAAGCCCTGATTTGATTTTTGAGACCCGGCAGCCGACTTGCCTCCTGTTGGGCACCCTAGTGGCGCGTCTGGACCCGGTGCTGGAAGCTGTGCCTGCCCCCGAAGAAATGGAACTCATCGTGTGTGCTGAGATTAATGACTCTCTTAAGTTCTCGGAAAGATCGGTCCTACAGTTATCGGAACATTTCACTGCTTCCCCCATCCTGGACACTGTTGGCCTACACTACAATCTGTATCGGAACGAGTCGCACCCCCTCCCCAATCGGTCTCGCAACATGGCGGATGTAACGATGCTTGGCGTCGGAGACGGGGAGGGACATCGTTTGTGCAAGCCGTGTGTGTTGGGATCTGCTATTCCTCTCCCATTTGCTGGCCCAAGCTTTGGCTGCTACTGTGTGACTCTTGACTTTCCGGAGATGGGGCTTTACTTATCCGAGGGACACGGCAACTTTGATAGACGGGGCCAAGGCTGAAAATGTGGGTTGAATTGTTTACGATGGATCTATTGGTAACGGGACTGCTTCATTAACAGACGGATTCAGGGGTGGGGGGTTTGTGGTTCTCCCCGGGGTATTTTCGTAGGGTGGTCAACTTTAATCGTGCTGGCTTAGGGGGGTCCCCTTTGTTAGGGCGGGGGGAGAGACCGGGAGCGCAGAGACTATCGCCCTCCTCCACTTCCCCGTTGGATGGGGTTTCCTTTCTTTCTTCTTTTTCTCTGTTTCTTCTAAATTTCGGGTTTGGTTCTCGGGCGACAGGCACACTGCTGGGGGGGGCCGTAGTCATATGCAGGGGTGCAGGGTGGGGGGTTGGGGGAGGGGATTTTTCGTTTTTATTTTGTTTCTATGGCCTTTGTTCTCTTCTCTTATCTTTCTTTGTCTTTTTCTTTTTCTGGGTCAGTGCAGTGGGTTTCCTTTGGTATCGATCACTGCTTTTTCATCTGTGCCTCAATTTTCATGGTGTTCTCTGGGTCTTAGGGCAGGTGACTAGCAGGCGCGAATTGACCGCAATATTCCTTCATATCCTGAACCGCTTGTTTCAGCGCCATTGATTTGACCGATTGCAGTTTACTGTTGACATGTTTACTATTCTGCCTGCCTTTTTTCGCTGCTGGGAAATTGTTCGGCACCTGATCCTTCCATCCTATATTATAAAATGAAAACCTTTTATATCCTGTTTTTCTAATTGTGCTGTTCAGTGACCAAGAGTACGTTAGCATGGTGATTCTGCTCCCCGAGGTGCTGCATGTGATTTAAAATTTGTTCTCAGCCAATCTAACTGCTTAGCGGCCAGCCCCGGGGGTTGTAGGCCCATGCTTGTATTTGGTTGAAATGCCAATAAAGGTTTTCAAAAAAAAAAAAGTCTCCAGCTTCTTGTGCGACAGTATCTTTCGCATCGATTACACCTCTACCATATCTTGTCTTATGGTAGTCGAAAACAGCAGTGTATGTAGGGGGAAGCAAAAATGCCACATAACATGTGCCAGAAAAATCAGATGGCAACCATGTGTATGCTCTATCGTGACAAACAAAATACGTGCCTTTAGCTGGCACGAATGGAGGAGATTTCTGGGACGTATAAACGTATGTGTGAACACACACACTCTTACCAAGCTGAGCTCTCGGATTCTGACCATTACCTTGCAAACAAAGATGACCTCGGTGGGGTACAATCCAAATAGGAGGAGACCTTCGCTGTCTTTCTTTCTCCGTCAAGCTAGCACTATATGTCGTCTTATTCCAACCGACATATGCTCGTACCTCATCTCTAGGGATAGCGTTATACGCATCGATATCTCTAATCATATCAACTATTCCCTGTATCAAGGCATTATTACTTGCATTGTCTTGGACGGAACGTACAGGAGAGGCTTCATTCGCATAGATAAACATTGATTGGAGTGCCCAAACTGACCCGTTAGGCGAAAAAGGCAAAACCAAATATGGCATTCCCTTATCTGTAGTATGTGGCATAAGACCACACACCCAACAATTTGTGGTATTTATGACTAGCTGATGCTGATGCAACATCTGTATAAACGAATTGTGCACAAATTCTGATCTTCATGTCTGTTCATGTTCAGGTAACGTATGAAACTCATGTGAAGAAACAGTAGAAAAAGAAAGAGTAGGTTGAGAAGTTGGTGCAGACATCAATTGTGTAGAAGGAACAAACCAGAATATAGTAGCTAATAGAATACATAAAAGTATTAAAATAGATAAAGCTATACCACACTTAGAGAACAACATTCTATAATATCGTTTTTTCATCTCTTGCTTTTTATCGTCATTCCTCAATACAATCTCCATTTTCTAATGTCGCTCAAGCAATCTTGACAGAGTACTTCAGCTGTGATTATTAGCAGGTCATAGTGACACTGCAAGTCCTGCAGACCTACTGCCACTACTCAGGTCACAAACTGAACCGTTGGTACTCCTACGTGACCCTGCAACTGGCAAATGGTAACCAATCAAAAATTTAACAGAAAACCATAATACAATTTCAGAAAAAAAAGCAAGAGAAAAAGAAAAACAAAAGTCAAATGCAAAATACTTGAAGAAATTGTCTCTTTTTGATCTCAGTGTAAAATAATGTTCAATGTCCCTTTATTTATTCCGAGATCGGAGGTTGTAACGTGATTTAGTCGGCACAGTTTGGTCCGTAAACAAAAGTTCTGGATTGGTGGTGTCAATCTTCAGATGAGGAGGCACAGCAGCTTGCAGAACATCATCATCCTCGCGTTCTGACCGTGTCCATGTCAAATGAGCATCACTAAAAGGCACAAATGTGGGGACTCGCTCGCAATCTGTATCAGCTATACCATACCTCACCCACCCTATCATACGGTAAAGGTAAAGGAACTTTTTTGTATGGGTGGCATGCACCCAGTTTTTCTTGCCAGCTACTCTAACAGCAGTTCGAGTCACTAACAAAACTAAATGCGGTCCAGTCCACCTCGGCTCCAAATTCTTGGTACGCTGGAAATTCTTGATGAGGACGTATTGACCAGGTTGGATTGAATGTCCTGGATCTGTAGTAGCTGTCGGCAAACTGTCATGGACCTGTTGGTGGAGAACACGTAATTTAGCAGTCAAGTCATGTAAGTAATCCACCAACATAGGGTACTCAATACTGCAGTATTCTTTAGGACGAGGCACACCCCAAACATTCGCAGGACGACCAAGCACAATTTCATACGGACTAAGTCCCACTCGAGAATGCACAGTCGTTCTTGTTGACAAAAGAGCCAACGGCAAGGCATCCGGCCATGTAAGGCCAGTGCTCGCTTGTACCTTAGCTTCAAGGTACCATTGTAACATTCAACAAGTCCAGCAGACTGGGGGTGATTTGCTGCATGGAACTTCTGATTTATTCCCAATCCAGCACACACTTTCTTCATGATTTGACCCACAAATTCACTCCCATTGTCCGACCATACGATTCTCGGCAAACCATACCTAGGGAAGTACTCTCTCAGCAAAACCTTGGCTGTAGACAAGGCAGTATTATCCTTTAGGGGGTAGACCTCTACCCACCTGGAAAAGGCACAAACAACCACAAGGACATACTTCAAATTGTTGCATCTCTCCATATGTATATAATCTAACTGTATCACCTCAAACGGATACGTAGGAGGAGCAAAATGACCAGCTGGAGTTGGAGTTCCCTTACCAGGATTATACTTCAGACAAATCATACAATGTTTCACCACGTTCTCTGCACATTTCGGAATTCCAGCATTCTGCCAAACTGGAGCCTACAACTTGCATATTCCCTTCAAACTTATGTGAGCCATTCCATGAGCCATTGTAACCACTGGGAGCACATACGCATCTGGCAACAGCCATCGCTGGTGTTCTGACAACTCAACCCAACAACCTGTTGAATCGTAGTTTCTCTCCAAACACTCACTTCTTTCTCAGTCGCTTCAGCCTGAATCATTTTCACACTTTCTATTGTGTCTTCACACATTCCAACAGCCATAATCCAATTAGCTGGGCCTGCAACATACATAAGGCTCATCATATCTTTCGCTGTTTCCTTCGCAACTTCATCCGCAAACGCATTCCCTCGACCAACGTCGTCCACAACTTTCTTATGCGCACTACACTTCATAATTGCAATCTGCTCTGGGAGAGTGAGGGATTCCAAAAGTTCATTCACCAACTGCCCATGTTGAATTTTCGTACCATGCGATGTCAAAAATCCTCTCTCTCTCCACAAGCGTCCAAAACTATGGGCAACTCCAAACGCATACTGGCTGTCGGTGTAAACATTCACTCGCTTTCCCTCTGACAACACGCATGCTCTAGTCAATGCAATCAATTCTGCTGCTTGCGCAGAATTCTGTGGTATGCGTGCTGTCTCAACAACTGTATGTAAAGTTGTAATAGCATACGCTGCAGTCGTTTCACCATTCGGAAGCTTAAAACACAAACCATCTACCCATAGGGTACCATCAACATTCGCAAGGGGAGTATCCCTAAGGTCAACTCTAGCTTTTGTTTCTTCCTCTGTACAAAGAAAACAATCATGCTGTTCTTGAGGATCCGTCTCTGTAGAGATCGGTAACAACGTAGCTGGATTCAGCACATTACATCTTTTAATGTGAACATGACTAGCCAACAATGTCAACTCATAACCTGACAGACGTGCACTAGTAAGGTGCTGTGTCTTAGTCCTGTTTAATAAGGTATCCACTGCATGTGGGACCATCACGATCAACGTGTTGCCCAATACCAAACCAGCAGACTGTCGGATAGAAACAGCTGCTGCAGCTGTAGCTCTCAGACAACTCGGCAACGCCTTAGCAACTGGGTCTAACGTAGAGGAGAAATACGCACATGGACGCTGCTTGTCCCCAAATGGTTGTGTCAACACTGACAACGCACAACCTTCTCTCTCGTGCACGTACAACGTGAAAGGCTTGCTATAGTCTGGAGTACCCAACACAGGAGCCGAACACAATGCATCGCGTAGTTCAGAAAAACTTTTCTGACATTCGTCAGACCAAGGAAGAGGATGCGGAGTATCTTTCAGAGTCAATGCTAACAGAGGTTTCGCCAACAGTGAAAAATTGGGGATCCACTGTCTACAATATGATGTAATACCTAAAAAGACAGGTGTACTAATACATTCACAAACGAACACACTGACCACTAAGAAAAATGAAAGCAAATTTTTACTCAAATACTTTCACATGTGAAGACAAATTACTTCAATCACTGTCCCAAAACGAATATTTAAAACATATATGGCACAAAACCTTTGTGCTAAAGCATAATACACACTAAAAACAACAAGTAAAATGTGTTACTTCATATACGTTACTTACCTGCTGTTACAGGTAAGTAACTCATTTCTTATCCAGTATTAGGGGTGTCTTTCATAGATTCACATGCCTGAATCAGAGTAGGCCACAAACAGTTGTGAAGATTTTCTGAAAGCCTTAGTTTTGTCTAGATAGAACTTGAGACACCTCTTGAGATCCAAAGAATGTAGTGTTCTTTCTGCTGCGGTGGAAGGGTTCGCAAAGAAAGACCGAAGGACTATCGGTTCATTGAGATGAAAGTCCGAAGGCACTTTCGGTATGAATTTAGGGTTCGGTCTCAGCACCACCCTGTCCTGTTTGAACTGCATAAATGGTTCCTGAATGGACAGGGCCTGTAGCTCGCTTACTCTCCTGGCAGATGTTAAGGCGAGTAAGAGCGCCGTTTTCCATGAGATGTACTTGATGGATGCTCGATGAATGGGCTCAAAAGGATGCCTCATGAGTTGGTTGTGGACTAGATTGAGCTGCCACGTAGGAGGGACCTTCCGAGGTCTTGGGAAGGATCTATAAAGTCCCTTCAGGAACTGTTTTACCAGTCTACTGGACCACAGCGAAGGCCCTGTGAAAGTTCTGGTGAACCGTGAGATAGCCGCCAGGTGAACTTTTATGGATGCATGCGCCAGACCTGACTGTGCCAGATGTAGGAGATATGGCAGTACCTGCTCAGGTGTGACGTGCAGCGGTCGCAGGTTTTGCTCTGAACACCAAATGCAGAATATTTTCCATTTGAGAGAGTAGGTTTTGTTGGTACTGTCTGCTCTCGCTTTTGCCAACACATCTCTGCATTCTTGCGGAATATTCAGGCTACAGAACTCTCTGTGCTCAGGAGCCAGGCGGATAACTTGAGCGACTGCAGGTTCGGGTGTTGTACCTGCCCGTTGGACATCGTTAGGAGGTTCGGGTGCTGCCGCAGACGAATCGGTGTCCTGATGGAGAGTCGAAGTAGAGCCGAGAACCAGTGTTGTCTCGGCCAGAACGGGGCAATCAGGATTAGGGTACAGGGCTCCGCCTTCATCTTCCTGAGGAGTCTCGGGATCATCGGAAACGGAGGAAAAGTGTACGCAAACACACTGAACCAACTGATGGAAAAAGCATTTCCCAGTGACCCTCGTTGGGGATGCCAGCTTGCGTAGTTTGGGCATTTTTGGCGTTCCCCTTGGTGGCAAACAGGTCGATTCTTGGGACTCCCCATTGAGAGAATATGTGAGTCAGTGCGCTGTCGCTTAGTTCCCACTCGTGGGAAAGGGATCTTTGCCTGCTCAGGGCGTCCGCGATGGTATTGTCCTTGCCTGGTACATAGTCCGCTTTGAGCGTGATTCCATGTAGTACCAGCCAGTTCCAGATCTTCTGCGATTCGCGTGATAGCGTGAGCGAACGCGTTCTTCCCTGTTTGTTGAGATAGTGCATCGTCGTGGTGTTGTCCGTTTTAATGAGCACCTGGGAGTTCTGGACGCGTGGTAGAAAGGCCTGCAGTGCCAGATACACAGCTCTCAGCTCCAAAAGGTTTATATGGAGCTGTTGTTCCTGAGTGTCCCACTTGCCGCTGATCTGAAGGTCCTGGAGGACAGCGCCACATCCTTCCAGGGAGGCGTCCGTGGTGATCACCAGAGGTGTCGCCGGAAAGAGAAATAGCAGCCCTACGGTTAGATTTTTGCGGCGCCTCCACCAGTCCAGACTCTTGGATATTATTGGCGTTATCCGTACAATGTCCTCGAAAGAACCAGTACTCTGAGTCCATTGGCTCGTGAGAGCCCCCTGCAATGGGCGCATCCTGAGTCTGCAGTGAGGGATGAGGAGTATACAGGAAGACATCATGCCCAGGAGAGACTTGTAGGTCCGGACTTTTAGGGTCGCCTTTGACGCCACAGCCGTGGCCAGAGATAGTATTTTGTCTGTCCTTTCCTTCGAGGGGAAGGCTTTCGCGCACTCCGTGTCCAAGGTCGCCCCGAGGAAGGTAATGTTTGTCGTAGGGATAATGCAGGATTTCTTGAGATTGAGAGTTAATCCCAGCCTCTGAAAAAGATTGGTGCAGGCGTTGGAGGATTCGGTTGCGTCTAATGCTAAGGGTGCCTTCACCAGCCAGTCGTCTAGGTAGGGGAAGACCTGGTGGCCCATTTGACGCAGGAAAGCTGCCACCGGTGCAAGGCACTTTGTGAAAATCCGCGGCGCGGACTTGAGGCCGAATGGCAGGACCTTGAATTGATAATGTTGTCCTGCAACTTCGAACCTCAGGAATTTTCTGTGACACTTGAGGATGGGGATGTGGTAGTAGGCATCTTGGAGATCCAAAGATGTCATGCAGTCTCCTTTTTCCAGAATGCCTAGTATTGCTTGAATCGTCACCATCCTGAATGATTGGCTCCGTAGGAAAGCGTTGAGCGTCCGGAGGTCCAGAATGGGCCTCCATTTTTTCTCTTTCTGGCGTACAAGAAAGAAGTGGGAATAGAAGCCTTTTCCTTTCTGAGGAGTTGGAACTCGCTCGATTGCTCCCTTCTTCAGCATCACAGAAATTTCTTGGAGAAGCAGGCATAGGTGTTTGTGTGTCCGTCTGCGGGGAGGTGTGGTAGGAGGGATGGAGGTGAATTCCAGGGAATGGCTGAATCTTATAATTTGGAGAACCCACCGGTCCGTGGTGATGCGTTGCCAATTGGTGAGGAAATGGGTCAACTTTCCTCCAATTTGTAATGAGGGATAGGGTGGCTGGACTGGCTGGAGTAATAGGTCACTGGCGGCCGCCAGTGCCCCTCTTCTGATTTTTGCCCCTGTAGTTTGATCTTCCGTACGAAGACTGACGATTTTGTTGTTGTTTGTGTTGGTATTGATTTTTGGTGTTGTAGGAATACGAGGATCTATTCTGATAGGAACCTCGATAAGAGGATTGACCTCTGGATCTGTTGCCTCGAAAGGACTGGTTCCGCGTCTGCAAGGTACCCAGTGCTCTGGCAGTATCGGTGTCCTTCTTTATGGTTTGTAGTGCCTCATCGATCTTGTCCCCAAAAAGGTGCTGGCCGTCGAAGGGCATGTCTAGCACTTTTGATTGCACCTCCTGTCGGAACGACGTCGCCTTAGGCCATCCTTGACGGCGTAGGACTGCAGCTCCAGCAAGTTGACGAAAGCCTGTCATGGCTGCATCAATAGCACAGTCAATTATTTCCGCTGCTGAGGTTTGACCCTCCGAAAGCAGTGCCTTGACTTCGCCTTGGACTGTGCCAGACAGTTCCGCCAGATATGGGGCTATGTCCTCCCAGAGTTGGCGATTGTAACGCCCCAACAGAGCTATGGAGTTGGCCACCTTGATGGTCATGGCCGAAGTTGTCGTGAATCGTTTTCCGATCGTGTCCAACTTCCTGCCTTCTTTGTCCGGAGGAGCTGATAGAGGGGAGGAAGGGTTGCGGGAGTTCTTCTGGGCCGCCTGTGTAACCACCGAATCTGGTTTCGGGTGGCCATTGAGGCACGCTGCCGCTGTAAGCGGGGCTTTATATTTTTTGTCCAGGCACGGAACAACTGCAGGTACAGAAGCGGGCGTCAGCATTAGTTTCTTGCCTTGCTCCCATAGGAATTCTATTATCGGAATAGATTTCGTTGACTTCTGCGTCTGCTCCTTGAAATCGTGTAAGAAGCATTCAGTTTCAGTCGATTCCATAACCATATGGAATTGCTTTGCCGCTCTTTCCACAATTTTATGGAAGACGCCAATATCCACCGGTGGTGAGTCTGCCTGGCGTGGCTGGGGCGAAGCTGGGGAAGATGCTACATACTCATCCTCCTCATCATGGTCAGAGTGTATTTCCTGGACCTCTCCTTCTTCCAATTCCTCATCATCATCATCTTCGTCTGACAATACTACCACTTGAGGTTGGATACTCTCACGGTGGGCTTGAGGGAGAGGTCGAGACTGTTTTGGGACTGACGCTGACGCTGGGTTATTTACTGCAGGCGTCTGATTCCCACCTTCCATTGTTGGTGTTTCTGGGAAGCGTTGCTTGTAATCCTGTACAAGGAATTTTAGGTTATTGACAAGAGAAGCCGGCAGGCATATCATTGGGGTGACCTCCGTGCGAACACTAGTGCGGACGGAGTGTTCTTGGTAAGTCATCTCCTCCTGTTCCTCGTCTGTGCTCTGGCATTTGACATGAAGGTCCGAAATGGAGGTAGCAGGATCCAGGAGGTCTTCCTCCTCAGATTCTTCACTCTGGAAGATTTCTGAAGGTAACTGCGTTTGCACTTGACTCGGAGACGTGGTTTCCGGCGTAATTTGCTGCTTGGTAATCTTGCCAGACGCAGAACTTGATGTGGAAGTTCCTGTTGTCGTTACTGGAGTCGTTGCCGTTACTGGAGTCGTCGACGGTGGTAGCGTGAGAGATGACACTTCCACGAGCTTGGATTTTTTCCACGGCTCAGAAAAGGACATTGTCGACGACGAGTCCTCCGTCGACTGTGTTTTCGTCGATGGTAAGGTCTTCGTCGACGGTATCTCCGTAGACGGCATTTTGGTCGTCGACGATGACCTCGACGTCGGTGTTGTCGTCGTCGGTGCACTCGTCGTCGACGTCTTTGTCGTCGACGTCTTCGTAGTCGACGTCTTCGCCGTCGAAGCCCTCGTCGACGTCTTCGTCGGCGGGATCGTCGACGGTGGGCTCTTCATCGACGTCGTCGTCGTCGACAGTGGGCTCTTCATCGACGACGTCGTCGTCGACGGTGTAATCTTCGTCGTCGACAAGGTTTTCGACGTCGACGACGATTTCAGCAGTATAACAGATGAAATAGGTCTACCTGCTGACGACGAGGATGGAGTTGTCGTCGTCGACGGTGAAAGTGACGACGCTGTCGTCGTCGACACAGTGGTGGTCACTGAGGTAGTCCTCTGGGTATGTCTGCTAGATGATTGAGCAGGCTTCTTAAAGGTCTGGGAATCTTTGGCAGACACTGCAGATGTCGTAGATCTTGCCTCTGAAGACTTCTTTTGTGCCTTCCTAGGAGGAGTGTCTGAGGGGCCAGGGGAAGCTACCCTTGGCCGCTTCTGAGAGACTTCTGAGGTCTTAGAAACACTACCCTCCGAAGATTCCAGGTGGTGTCTGTCTTTAAGCCTGTCAAGCCAGATGAGAAGACGACCTTCCCTGTCCTTTACGGTCTTTTTAGGGAAAGACCTACATATTCTGCAGTCTGCAGGGACATGGTCTGGATAAAGGCACTATATGCACAAGGCATGCTTATCTTCCACATGGAGCCTTTTCTTCCCACAAGAAGAGCAGGCCCTGAAAAGGGCTTTCTTCTGGGATTCAGACATTGTAGAAAGCAGTGGATAGAAAACACTTACTGCAGGAAAAAGTGGACAGAAGTAATCCCTGACGAGACGGAGAGTGAAGAAATCACTTCCAAAAGTTAAGTAGATGGTTTTGAAGGAATCCTGAGGAGAGCTCAGGCTGGAGACTCCCTAGCACAACGTGCGGTAGAAAATCTGAGGGACTGAGGCTCCTCCCAGGAAGGTTCTAGAG
The DNA here is from genome assembly GCF_964263255.1 of Lissotriton vulgaris. Taxonomy (NCBI): domain Eukaryota; kingdom Metazoa; phylum Chordata; class Amphibia; order Caudata; family Salamandridae; genus Lissotriton; species Lissotriton vulgaris. The sequence continues at coordinate 397,121 of NW_028252384.1, read as the reverse complement.
GGAGGTCATAGCTGATTGGCTGACTCTAAGAGTTTGGTCCTTTTTACATAAGGACAAGGAAAGGCTACTAAGGTCAGGCCCTTAGGCCTATTTTCTCTATGTATGTCTATAGGACATTACTTTTTTATGTACCGGAGGCTCCCGTCTCAGCGACGGGGAATGATTCAGGCATGTGAATCTATGAAAGACACCCCTAATACTGGATAATCAACAAGTCATCAACGTACTGAATAAGAGTAGCACCAACAGGTAACACAAAACCGTCAAGCTGAGTTTTCAACACCTGACTATAGATGTAGGGACTTTCACAATAACCTTGGGGAGCTCTCTTAAACCGGAAGCTTCGGCCTCCTAATGAGAAGCCAAAAATATCCCTGCTCTCCTCGGCAATAGGAATACTGAAGAAAGCATTCTTCAAATCGATGACAGAAAACCAAGCTGCCGAAGCAGGAATCAAAGTCAACAAAGCAGTGATATCAGGTACCACAGGAAACTGTGGCACGACTATCTTGTTTACTTCTCGAAGGTCGATCACAAACCGGTACACAGGTGGCTGAGAAGCATCAGTACGTTTAAGGATAGGCAAAACAGGACTGTTACAAACATTACCTCTCGTTTCCTCAACTACACCCTTCTCAACCAGATCATAAACAATAGCTAAAAGAGCTCTCTCGCCATCGCTCGAGATCTTGTATTGTGGAATACGAGGTAGCCTAGCATTTGACTTAAGCGTGACAACATAAGGCGGAATCTGCAAAAGACCAACATCATTTGGACCTGTAGCCCAAAGTGTATCAGGAAGCGAACGCAATTCCAGTGGCAAACAATCCTTAGACAAATACATTGGGGAAATCACTTTCTTACCAAGGGTAAGTTGTACTCCTGAAGGAGAACAATGTAATGTCGCATATAATCTTTTCAGCAAGTCCAAACCCAACAGATTCTCACCACAACCAGTCGTTAAAATAAGTGGAGCTTCCAATTCACAAGGGCCAATCGAAAGGGACAAAGGACTAGAAACCGGATTACGAACTGGGGCGCCTAAAAATCCTACTGAAACATTGATAAAGCCAGACAAAGGTGCGCCAGGAAGTTTAGAGTGCATAATAGAACTCTTCATCGCACCAGTATCCAAAAGAAAAGGTTCTACCACACCTGATGCATTCACTTCAACATAAGTTCCACTCTGGTCTACTGGAACTGACACTACTCCCTCACTTTGTCCTTGGCTGTCCTAGTTATCATTATAACCAGAACTCTCACCTTCGACATAGTAATCCTCAACATAATACTGGGCAGACCGACCACTCGGCACATTCTGTCTGTCAAAATAATTCGCAGAATTCTGTAGGGAAGAGGAACGCTCATTCTGGGGAAACACACCACGTTCCCTACCCCTAGGAGCTTGCTGAAAACTACCACAACCTCTCTGACCAGATACACCATTTGCACGCTGTAACAAAGCCGGGCAATTATTCTTGTAATGACCTTCCTCTCTGCAATAAGCACACTGATTAGGGCCAGGAAAGAATCGCTGAACATAAGGCTCGGGCTTCTGTAACAATCTCTGAAATTGTGGAGGTTGCTGAAACTGAGGCTGATTCTGACGAGGCGGATAAGCTTGCTGCAAAAGAACTTTCGTCTTTAACTCTTTAGTTTTCTTCTCCACTTTATCCTTCTCATCTTTATCCCTATTCTCGTAATATTGTGCAGTAGCCAATATCTGGGCCGACGAAGAGACAGCCCATGAACTCTCAGAGTCCTTTAACTTATTAGAAAGTTCGGGAAGCAAATTAAAGGCAAATTTATCCACAAACAACCTTTGACCACCCTCCGTACTCATATCCTGACCACTATGATCAATAAACGTTTCTTCAAACCTAGTGAAGAAATCAGATACACTCTCGTCTTTCTTCTGCTTACATGCTGCTAACTTATCCCAATTCACTCGTAAAGCGGGCATCATTGTTTTCATCAGATTAATAATTCTACCTGGTAATTCTGAAACTAGAGGTTAGTTAGCACCTCCCTCCTGTCTACCATCTGCAGCAACAATATTCGCCCAAGTATCACCTAATTCAGCAGCATGATTCTCATGACGAATCTTTGCCCACAAGGGTTGAGGGGCTACATTACCCATCAACATATCGATGTCAGCTAAATTCATAATAAACGCTTCAACAGTCTGGGACAACTCCTTGTAATAACCAGCAGGATTCTTACGAGGGTCAGGTAAGGTCTGCTTAAGAGCCAAGACCTCTGCTCTCTTCCAAGGGACATGTACCCATACTCGCTGAAAATGAGCCGGAGCGGCCTGAATACCCTGATTTACATTACCCTGAACTGCTTCTTTCCATACAGGAGGAACTTCTCTCATAGGGTACTGTTTCACTTTCCTCCTAACAGAGGAATCAGGTTCATACAATGTCTGAGGCGAAAGCCTAGATCTGAAAGCAAGTATCGTCTCTACGGCATCTGTAACATCAGATTCCACTATCTTCCCTTTAGCAAAATCTGACTGAACATCAAGCACATCCTGCGGAATCGGACCCAACTCATTATCTTCCCATTCCTGACGCAGAAAAGTACACATTACATCAAAAACATACCTTTGCTTAGGTGGTTCCCACTGAAAGAAAACATCCATAACTGCTGGCAAATTATACCTCGAAGCATTTAAAATCCACCTACGAGCCAACAAATCCAACACTGTCCGTTCTTCAGAACTAGGAAGCTGACTACGACTCTGCTTACGTTCCGTAACCCAAACAATGGTGACAACAAATTAGAGACAGTTTCTGTCATTCGTTTTCGAACAGAAGGAGAAGAAGCAGACATAAGAACAGGAGAATAAGTATTCTGAGGCAAGGAAGGTGTAGGGACAAGAACAGTAGAAATCGAAGATGCAGAAGCAGAAGGCAAAGGAGTTTGAGGCAAAGCTGGTAGCAAGGCTGGCGACCCTAGAATGGGTTGCGCAGGAGAAGGCAAAACCATCTGTGGAGCACCGGGTTTCTGAACAATAGCAGGAGGTTGAACAACAAAGGGTGGGACAACTGGGGGTAATGGAGGCGCAGTAGCACCCTGCACATAGGGAGGAGGCAATCTCAGTAAATGAGAGATCAAAGGATCTTTTTCAGGGTCTTCCATCACTTTCAGAGGAGAAGACGGCAAGGCCGGATAACATTTATCTATGGCCATGCAACGCTGTCTATCTAAGACTTCACTCGCACGCTCTTCTCCATCTTCCTTAAACTGTCTAGCAGCTTGTAATACTGACATATTTTTATCTTTCCTATCTCTCTTTGCTTGCTTAATTTCTCTCTGTTTGGCTTCCTTACGCCAAAGGCGGAAAGAGTCAAACATTGCCGGCCGGGCTTTCTTCTTAAATAGCTTAACTTCTAGATTGTCTAAAATCTCTGTTTCAAAACTACCATGTGGGGGCCATTGTAAAACACCATCCTTTTTAGTGTAGCGGACCCATACTTCATTATAAGTAATAGGGCCCACTCCGTGTCTTGAATAAAGTTCATAAGTCGGAGTTCCAACTGGAGGTATCGGACATGAATCCTCCAATCGGGAATCCCTGTTACTACCACAAATAAACCAATTACCAAATTTACCAAGACCAAGCATCTTGCTCACTAATCTGGTTTCAAACTTCAAAGGGAATCAAAAAATGATACACTTGTAAATATACAAGCCCTTTCGGCTTTGGACACTGCAGCAGCCAAATCAAAAACAATCTAATCAAAACCAAGGAACCAGACAAAGTTGTGGGAGCGACCCACTTATACTTAACCAAATATCTGTCACGCCACTAGAAGACCGTCTATCGCCTTGCTTTACAAACATCAATCGGAGGGTCCAAGACAAGGCGACACTCAGGGCAGCAGTCCTTCGCAGCCGTTAGAAAGCGGGAAGCCTCGCAGAAAAGTCCTTTGGTCCACGCCGACATACAGGGGTCGATGAAGTGGGGGCCCTCCTCCAGAATTTCCTCACGTGGCTCCTCGCAATCTTCAGGCTTGGACCGGTACCACTGAAGTCGGCCCGCGTTGGTCGCGCCAACTGAAGAACCGGGTTTTCAAGTACCCAGCGGCGTCAGGGACACGCCCAGAGTCCTCTAGGTTCCCTTGCCTTGGTATACAGAGACACGGAATACTTCTAGGTGGCGTCAGAGATCAAATTTATTAGCTGCAGCTAGTAGCAGAAATCCCAGCAATACAACACGGTGTACAACTCAAGAAACTGCTCAATTTTACTAAGGCAAGACATCCCTATTTATACACAAAAAGGTACATTTAAAATGCACACCCCTGCACCAAAATTCAACCAATAGAAAGTACATGACATCACACAGCATCATACTGTAAAGCTCATTTTACAGTGTCCCAACCCACAAGTTAATATTTAGGCATATCTAAATAATAATCTGGAAGGCCCGCACAAACCCTTAATTGAAAGCATAACCCATGAAATGAAGAAATAGTCGAGAAAAGTAGTTTCAGATAATGTGCCAGATAACAAATACGTAAAGAAACTTTAAAAGTTAACAAATGTCTTGAATAGTGATTGGAAAAAGTAAATAACGATCTTGCAGGGAAATTGGCTTGGCACGGTCAATTCCTAGGTGAAAGGCCAGCTTCTAAAATTAACTCCAGCGCATGAAGAAATCCCTGGTTAATGTGTATATGTGATTCACAACAGGTCAGACTGCTTTGCTCACAAACTAACTTCTGAAGCCTACATAAAAAGTAACACTAGATGGCAGTCACGACACATAGCAAAAACCCAAGTTTCAGAAAAGAAAGTCTTTAAGGAAAGAAACCATTTAGATGTTGTTTAAGATAACATATGCGCAAAAGAAACTAATGGTTAACAAGATCCTGAACAGTGATTGAAAAACTCAGACAACGATCAGCTAGCGAAACTGGTTTTGCAAAAGGTCAGTTTCAGGTGAAAAGGGTTACTCTCTCTGCAGTTCATTCAGAGTCAGAGAAACCCAAATTAATATATGCACGAACTCAGAAGGCAAAGCCACTTGTTCGTTGGGCCCACTCCACTGGCCTACGTGAAGGCAAGATTAAAATGCAGACAGGTTTGAGAATTTCAGAACCACACCTCACTTCTTATGCCTTCCCCACCATTGGCAGCAGTTGGGCCAATCTCATCCCTGGCTTGCCCAGCCAGACCAAGTTCATGTTCTGCAGCCATATCCCTTTGTATTGTTTCCGTTCTTTCACCCAATGCTTGGCCCTTTAAATGTATAAGTTCCCAACCAGCCAAATTGTCCGCTTGCCAGTCGCAGTTCCTGAAAGCAGAGAGTAACGTTTGTGCCTTAGCAACCGTCTGACCTGTTGTAGGTCCTGAATGCCTTAGACGTCCACCGACCTAGTCTTTTAATTGTCTCCATCCCTTGCCATGGTTTGCTGTTGAGGTAGCCGCACCAATGCAGAAGGAGTGGGTCCCGAAATGCCCCGGGTCCCAGACATTTACCAATTTTAACAGACACAGAATATTATGTTCCTGCAGTTAAAGACTCCTTACAAAAGTTGAAAAAGGTTAAAGAAAAGCTACTTCATAACCTAGATACTGCTAAATAAGGAGCTCAGGCCAACCAATATAGACGGCCTGTTCCAATCTATAAAGTAGATGACAAGTTCTGGTTGCCTTCCTTAAACCTACTACAATCTATTTGTTAGTCAACATTTTCTCAGAGACATGGTGGCAGTGGCAGCTCCTTCGCTAAGGTGGAAAAGGATAATAACAAGAAGTTATCATTTTATTTTTCTTTGCGACTTACGCCAGGTCGGACGGGGTGGGGCTGGCTCACCGCAGAGGGAGCCGGAGTGGTTTGCAATCCCTCCCTATGTGCCCATTACTCTTTGACCGGCCCTCAAGGGCCAGTCAAACCGTCATGCGTACTTGGCATGTTCCCCATTGGGCTGTGTTGCACTGCGCTGTGGAGAACACACCTAGCCTCCCCAGGCACTGCCTGAGCGGCAAGACAGGCTTCTTAGACCAATCACAACGCTGCTCCTGCAGCGTTGTCATTGGTCGGCAGAGTCAGGAAGCCTGGGTGCTTCTTCCAGCAGAGGAGAAAACAAAGGAGAGACGAGAGAGAGGCGTGCGGTGGCGGCAGCGATGGCCAAGAAAGTAAGTAAATTTATTTATTTTTCATCCCTCACCCCACCCTACCACCCCTGTTCACAGACAGCCGCCACCGCATTATGGTCCTTTTGAAATCTCTAAGAAAATAAATCCTGTCATAGTACATTTAAAGTTTCCTCCCTCTTGGAGGATTCATCCTTTCTTTCATGTGTCCCACATAAAACCTTATTTTTTTTTTGGATGTCAATCTGTTAAAAGGAGACCTCCTCCTTTACTTCTAGATGGTTGACACGATTATGAAGTTCAAGAGATTTGCAACTCTCGATATTTCAAAGGAAAATTGCAATACTTGATTTATTGAAAAGGTTATAATTCATGTGATCGATCCTGATTGAATCTGGGAGCCTGCAGATCAGGCCTATGCTCTCGATTGGTCAGACTATTCTATTTGAAGAACACTCATAAACCTGGAGCTCCTAGGAGGAGGCAGAGTGTAAGGAATTTCTCTTTACCTTTTTTCCGCACGCGACTGCTGCAGCAGGTTACGGGTCCTGCTAGAATCCGCAGGGCTTCCTTTTCTTCGACGAGGACCCAACAACTTCCTCCCCCAGCACCATCTTTTGCTTCTCTTTGTGCACATCCGGTTTCCCAGTTGTGCACAGGATTCTGGGGAAAGTTTCCGGCATGCTGGCAGCTGGTACATGCCACATGCCATATGCAGGAAATTAACTTCAAAGATGCATTCGAGCATTTTTTTAAAACACAATTCAAGCAGCACTTCATTTATGTTCCCAGTTTACACCTTATTTATTATTGTATGATTTTGTTTGCCATGTTCTTTTTCCCCAATCCAAGATGCCACAGCATATTTTCCTAGATGGGTGACTTTCTGTTTTTCCACTATAACAGGAGCTCTAATTGGTTTTCACGTTGCTTTGCAACTGTTTTGTGCATTATTGCTTACTCACTGGTCTGCTTGGCCTTCTCATCTCTCTGATTCCAGCTTACTCTGTTGCTTGGCCTGGTTAATAGGAAGGTATTTTCTGGTCTCAAGTTTGTTCTCCTTTCCTGGTTTCCTTGCCTGCGCCGGGTGTTCCGTGGTCAGTGTTTGCTCAGGCCCTTCAAACTCCTTCGGTACTCGTCAATCAAGGCGGGCTCCCATGCTGGCAGGTGTTCCAAAGGGCTAGTGTCCCCACAATGGCAGTAGACTGCAGGATCGCCCAATGTGGGCGAGTGCTGTAGCTTCAGGTCACAGCCAAGTTCCACAGAGATATGTGGCAAACCCCACAACGGCGGGGCATGACAACCACAGATGCCGAACGCCTGCATACTACTCTTTTTGAATAACAAAGTCCCTGCCTCTTCCAACTCTGATTGACCCGTTCAATTTGGGCCAATACCAATTGTGCTCATGGGATTTCCTGTACGCCGAACCGCTAACCAAGCTGCTGGTGCAGAGGGGCAGAAGTTGTTTTTCCAAGCCCGCCCCTCTCCCAGGGGCGTAACAAACGCCCCCGCAGCCCCCGCAGTACGGGGGGGCCTCACTCCCTTCATTAAATAAAGGGGGCCCGGCTCCTCTCAGCTCTTCTGAGAGCTGTGAGAGAGGCTTGCGCTGAAGCAAGCCTCTCTCCGTCTCGTCTGAAGCAGGCGCAGCCTGCAGCCTGCTCGGATCCCCTCACCCCCTCCCTCTGACTGAAGAGAAACAAAGTATCAACATACATTGTTTCTCTTCAGTCAGAGCGGCGAGGCCCGGAAAGAGGATGGGGTAGGGGCCCCAGAGAGCAGGAGGCAGCACCCATTGCTCAGGGCCCTGACAAGGGTGGGAATGGGGGCCCAGAGACAGCATTCCCCACAGATCAAGATTTCAGGTACACTGAGCGACTGTGGGGCAAGGCATAGCCAGCGGCTGTGGATCCAAGAATTTGGGGTGAATGCTCCCAGGATGTCTGTGGGTTTTAAGTCCCCAAAATTGTAAATCTCTGCAGGTATTTTACAAAAACTCGACAAGCCAATTCGGACAAGCAGGCCAAAAAAACCTGGGATTTCTTATTCTTCGAGTTTGAGGTGACATGGCCGGGCAGATTGGGTTGAAATGCCCTGTTCAGGCAGGGCCAAGGCTGATTTCTGTACGACTAATCCTTGTGTGTCATGGCACAGATGGAGCTAAAAACGACGGAATAGAATTCAACGTGAGTCATTACCAGTGTTTTTAGTGAGTCAGAAGACCATACATTAACTACATCTCTCATCAGCCAAACATATGCTACTCAAATACAAATACTTTTATATAAAAAGATAGATATTCAACATATGTGGAATGTACAGAATGTGCCAAAATTAAAACCCTTCTGCACAGATAGAATGAATGAAAGGCTTCAAGTGTTATATCTTCAATAAACAGGATACACATTAAACAAATCTCACACATCGCCTGCTATAAGTTAATGTACTCATGTTAAATGTAACCTATTTTCCACTTTATACTTTGTGTCACACAGTGCCTTAAATGACGTCTCTTGTGTTCAGGCTTGGCCATAGCTTACTATTTCTCCATTAATATGTTTTTCAAAAAAAAACTCAACTCTGAAAATGTTTATAGCCACAACCTTTCTAATGATAAAACAATTCCTCCATAATTACAAAAATTCTGAACTTCTCTACCCTTCCAAACAGTAAGAGTTTTCCAACTCTTCCTTCTTGAAAAATAAGTCTGGTCATTAACGAGCCACAGACAGGGCGTTACGGGGGCGTAACAAACGCCCCGCGGTGGGGGGTGGCCACTCTATTTGGTAAATGAAGGGTGCAAGGCAGAGGGGAGAAGGGTGCAAGGCGGAGGGGAGAAGGGTGCAAGACAGAGGGGAAAAGGGTGCAAGGCAGAGGGGAGAAGGGTGCAAGGCAGAGGGGAGAAGGGTGCAAGGCAGAGGGGAGAAGGGTGCAAGGCGGAGAGGAGAAGGGTGCAAGGCAGAGGGGAGAAGGGTGCAAGGCAGAGGGGAGAAGGGTGCAAGACGGAGAGGAGAAGGGTGCAAGGCGGAGAGGAGAAGGGTGCAAGGCGGAGAGGAGAAGGGTGCAAGGCGGAGAGGGGAAGGGTGCAAGGCGGAGGGGAGAAGGGTGCAAGGCGGAGGGGAGAAGGGTGCAAGGCAGAGGGGAGAAGTGTGCAAGGCAGAGTGGCGAAGGGGAGAAGGGTGCAAGGCAGAGGGGCGAAGGGTGCAAGGCAGAGGAAAGAAGGGTGCAAGGGGGAGTGGAGAATGGGGCAAGGCAGAGGGAGAATGGTGCAAGGTAGAAAAGGGTGCAAGGCGGAGGTGGAGTAGGGTGGAAGGCAGAGGGGAGAAGGGTGCAAGGCAGAGGGGAGAAGGGTGCAAGGCAGAGGGTAGAAGGGTGCAAGGCAGAGGGTAGAAGGGTGCAAGGTAGAGAAGGGTGCAAGGCGGAGGAGGAGAAGGGTGCAAGGCAGAGGGGGAGAAGGGTGCAAGGCGGATGGGGAGAAGGGTGCAAGGCGGAGGGGAGAAGGGGGCAAGTCAGAGGGGAGAAGGGTGGAAGGCAGAGTGGAGAAGGGTGCAAGGCAGAGGGGAGAATGGTGCAAGGTAGAAAAGGGTGCAAGGCGGAGGGGGAGAAGGGTGCTAGGGGGAGGGAGAGAAGGGTGCAAGGGGGAAGGCAAGAAGGATGCAAGGCAGAAGGGAGAAGAGTGCAAGTGGGATGGTGATGAAGTTAAGAATGTGCCCCCCGCCCCCTGAAACATTTCTGCGGACGCCCATGGCAACGCACACTACTTTGTGAGAGAGAGTGGAGTGAGAGAGATAGTGGAGTGAGAGAGAGTGGAGTGAGAGAGAGTGGAGAGAGAGGGAGAGAGAGTATATAGAGAGAGAGTAGATAGAGAGAGAGAGTAGAGAGAGAGAGTAGAGAGAGAGTGGAGAGAGAGACAGTGGAGAGCGAGAGTGGAGAGAGAGAGAGAGTGGAGAGAGAGAGTGGAGAAAGAGAGAGTGGAGAAAGAGAGAGTGGAGAGAGAGAGAGTGGAGAGAGAGAGTGGAGAGAGAGTGGAGGGAGAGAGGAGAGAGAGTAAAGAGAGTAGAGAGAGAGTAGAGAAAGAGAGTAGAGAGAGAGTGGATAGAGAGAGTGGAGAGAGAGAGGAAAGAGAGAGTGGAAAGAGAGAGAGTGGAGAGAGAGTGGAGAAAGACAGTGGAGAGAGACAGTGGAGAGAGAGTGGAGAGAGAGAGAGTGGAGAGAGAGAGAGCAGAGAGAGAGAGAGTGTGGAGAGAGGGAGAGAGAGAGTGGAGAGAGAGAGAGAGAGAGTAGAGAGAGAGAGTGGAGAGAGAGTTGAGAGAGAATGTAGAGAGAGGGAGTGGAGAGAGTAGATAGAGTGAGAGACAGTGGAGAGACCGTGGAGAGAGAGGGAGTGAAAAGAGAGGGAGTGGAGAGAGGGAGTGGAGAGATAGAGAGTGGAGCGAGTAGAGAGAGGGAGAGACAGTGGAGAGAGAGACAGTGGAGAGAGAGTGGCGAGAGAGTGGAGAGAGAGAGTGGAGAGAGAGAGCGTGGAGAGAGAGTGAGAGTGGCGAGAGAGAGAGTGGGGAGAGAGAGAGAATGGAGAGAGAGAGAGAGAGAGAGAGAGAGAGAGAGAGAGAGAGAGAGAGTGGAGAGAGCGGAGAGAGAGAGCAGAGAGAGAGAGAGAGTGGAGAGAGAGAGTGGAGGGAGAGAGGAGAGAGAGCGCAGAGAGAGAGTGGAGGGAGAGAGGAGAGAGAGAGTGAAGAGAGAGTGGAGACAGAGAGAGTGGAGAGAGAGAGAGAGAGAGGGAGTAGAGAGAGTAGAGAGAGAGAAGGGAGATAGAGTGGAGGGAGAGTGGAGGGAGACAGTGGAGAGATAGTGGAGAGAGTAGAGACAGTGGAGAGACAGTGTAGAGACAGTGGAGAGAGAGACAGTGGAGAGAGAGTGGAGAGAGAGAGAGAGAGAGTGGAGAGAGAGAGAGTAGAAAGAGAGAGTGTGTAGAGAGAGGGAGAGACAGTGGAGAGACAGTGGAGAGAGAGAGAGAGTGGAGAAAGAGAGAGTGGAGAGAGAGAGTGGAGAGAGAGAGCGTGGAGAGAGAGTGAGAGTGGCGAGAGAGAGAGTGGGGAGAGAGAGAGAATGGAGAGAGAGAGAGAGAGAGAGAGAGAGAGAGAGAGTGGAGAGAGCGGAGAGAGAGAGCAGAGAGAGAGAGAGAGTGGAGAGAGAGAGTGGAGGGAGAGAGGAGAGAGAGCGCAGAGAGAGAGTGGAGGGAGAGAGGAGAGAGAGAGTGAAGAGAGAGTGGAGACAGAGAGAGTGGAGAGAGAGAGAGAGAGAGGGAGTAGAGAGAGTAGAGAGAGAGAAGGGAGATAGAGTGGAGGGAGAGTGGAGGGAGACAGTGGAGAGATAGTGGAGAGAGTAGAGACAGTGGAGAGACAGTGTAGAGACAGTGGAGAGAGAGACAGTGGAGAGAGATACAGTGGAGAGAAAGTGGAGAGAGTGAGAGAGTGGAGAGACAGTGGAGGGAGAGACAGTGGAGGGAGAGACAGTGGAAAGAGAGTGGAGAGAGACACAGTGGAGATAGAGTGGACAGAGTTGAGAGAGAGTGGGGAGAGAGTAGAGACTGATTGACTCAGAGACTGAATACTGACTGACGGAGAGACTGACTGGCTGAGAAATTGACAGAGAGAGAGAGAGAGAGACTGACTGACTGACAGACTGAGAGAGATAGAGAGACTGACAGAGAGAGAGAGAGACCGACCGACTGACTGACAGACTGACAGAGAGAGAGAGAGACTGACAGACTGACTGACTGACACACTGACTGACTGAGAGAGACTGAATGACAGAGAGAGAGAGACTGACTGACAGAGAGAGACTGATTGACTGAGAGAGAGAGACTGATAGACTGAGAGAGAGAGACTGATAGACTGAGAGAGAGAGAGAGACTATGATGGAATTGGGGTTAAAGTGTGTATGAAGCTATGCAATGCCTCTTAAGATTGCTATTGTCTACTAATAAAAATGTATTGTCAAAATGTGCTCTTTGTAGTTACATCTGCTTTTGAAATACTGCATTGTCGCATTGTCTAATGTTTTAAAACGGAAAGGAGAAGGAGCAGTGGATGCGCTTTTGTCAAAACTGAACGATGAGTGGGCCCGATGTTGTATATCATGACAGGAGTCTGCATCAGGAAACCCACCTAAAATTGGGCAAACTTCCCCGGCGTACTGATGGCAGGGATCCTGTAATGAATGGACCACCACCTATGATAGCCTGCTGGCAGACTACGCCCAACCTTTAACTCCACCATCCAGTGTTACTTATAACGGCTGTATTGGTGACAGTGGCGTAACAATAGCCCGCATCCCCTGCAGTATGGCGGGTCGCTGGCCTGAGTGCTCTAGACTGGCACGAAGGATGGGAGGGGGGCCCCCTCCATGTAGTTTGCAGGGGGGCCCCCTCAAGTTTCGTTACGGCACTGCCCTCTCCCCTTCATTTGCACTTGATGCTGCCTGCTCCACTGCCTCACCCGCGGGCATGTTAGCCACGGCACCTCGATTGTCCGACTGTGCCTCGTCTTCCAATAAGGACACTTCCTGGAAGGTTGTATAATTCACTGAATCACCAATAGCATGAGGTGAGTGAGTAATGGTCCTCTAGGTGGGACCAAAGTCCACCATTTGTATATTATGAAAGCATTAGTAACACTACATTGTGTGGACAACTGTGCTGCCAAGCCAGACCTAAAAAAGTACCCCGCAACAGACATGTTAGCTATCAAGCCTTAAGATAAATAAGCGAAAAGGTACAGCACCAGTCCACGCACAGCCACAAAATACTCACACCCTTTAAGCTGAATGATGTGGAAGTTAGCATTTTAAGTTAGTGTTTTTCTTCTGAATTGCTTCAGTAACACTTTGAACTGCTGGTGTGCCTGAATCAGATGTCTATCACCATATTAGCTGAAGATGAAGCTACCATCCCTACACCAGGACCAGGACTAAAATATGCATATCTCTTTTATTGAAAAATACCACCTCAAATCTCAGTCACTAACTAAAAGATGCAAACATATTTATATTTATGTAAATAAAATAATTGTGTAGAGAGGCCAAAATATGTAAGTATGCTACTAGCAGCACCAGTGACTAAAAGTTGGCCAGACCGTTAGGTTGGTATGCGTCACGTCCAGGTGGCTTGTTGTCCAGCTCTTTGCATTATACTTTGCTGCACCTTAAAATGGCATGCTGTAGGTTTAGGCCTGTTTTTGAATCTTGCATATGGTCTGGATACCACTTCTGGGATTTGTATCCCTCCTTAGATTCACTCTGAAAGAATCCTCTCTGCTCAGAGCTTTTATACGTCATCTTTTGGCACCCTGAATTCCTCTGCCTTTGACATCATCCATCACTCTACCTTGCTACAAAGACTGAATAACATAGGAATACATGTTACTGTTTTAGACTGGATTTCTTTCTGTCAATTCAATTCAATTCAAAATTTCTTTATTCGACTGTATAAAATTCAGTCATAAAAGTGCAGAAAATAAAATACATTTGTAAACAATTCATTAATTAAAAAGACAAATCGACAAAAACAAGGGGTCACAAGATAGCATGTAGTCTCTCGAGCAAATATAAGTGTGCTATTTATCAGAGACATATATACATAGGTAACATAGTTCTGATAAAGATTAACCTTCCATACTTTTCCTAAATTTCAGGGCTGTTTTTAAAAAATTACAAGTAAAAAAAGTGCTTTCGTAGTGCAGCATTTGAAGATAAAGTAGTGCTGGCTTTATTTGCACAAAGCTCCGTTTTTTAAAAAGAGGTTTTAAAAACATTTTTCGTGGTATCATGTAATAGGAGCATATGAATAAAAAGTGAGCCAGGTCTTGTGGAGACTTATTGTCGCAGCCGCAAGCTGGCAACACTTGTCCCCTATGAGCTCCACTGGGCACAGCTAGCATCAGGTGAAATAGATCGAAACGAAATCTAGTCAACAGGAAGCGCTCATATCTGGAGATGGGCCAGGATAGGTATGGTTCAATTTGTATACATGATTTGGTTAAAACATGACTCATCACACTACCCTTCTTCAGTTCAGACTCTTCCCTGGCAAGCTGTCGAGTCAGCAGAAAAGTGTCCTTTACAAATGATACATCATGCTTGGATACTTGCTGTGGCGTCAAGAAGAGATCCAGCCTACCCAGATCTTGAAGGCAGTTTCTGATGTATTTTATCCAGGGTATCTTGAGTTTACCTTCCCAGTTGAGTGCCTCAAGAAGGATGTTTTGAGTGAATGGTATTTCATTGTTCAGCCAGCAGTTTAGCCAGCACAACAGGGGGTTTACAGCAATCTTATCCCCTAGGTGTGGCATGCCCAGCTCCTCATGGGTGGAAAAATTAGCTATGCTCTTCGGTAGACATAAAACTTGTTTTAAGAAGTTATTTTCAGTGGTTACGAGATCGGCCGCTGGTAAAAAGCCCCAAAGATCACTCCCATAACAGGCGACAGCAGTACTTTTGGCTTGATATAGTTTCATCAGGGCAACCACTGGGGTGTTACCCATTTTGCGAGCAAAGTCAATTATTGCAGCATTGGTCCTTGTTAGTTCTCCTTTCTTTTTTCTTAGTGCGGGACCCCATGTGAGTTTATGGTCAAACAATACACCAAGGTATGAAAAAGTTGTTGTTGTAGGTATTTTTTCCCCATTAACAGAGAAGGGGTAGGACTTTTTTGAACCAGATCCTACCTTCATAACAAATGACTTGGTGTTGTTGATACTCAGGCCAGTGAGTTCATAAATTCAAAAAAGGAGTCTAGTAAAATCTGAAGGCCAAGTGCGGTTCTGGAGATAAGGACGGCGTCGTCAGCATAAAGCAGGACAGGAACGCCTTTTTTCCCTATATATGGGTAGTCCGTATTGGTTTTTAAAAGATGCTCCTCTAGACCGTTTATATATAAATTAAAAAGAAATGGTGCTAAAATACAGCCCTGCCTAAACCCCCGGTTTATTTTGAAGTCTCTAGTTACTTTCAGATCTTTGGTATAGCGTACATTTGCTCGTGTATCACTGTGGAGGTCGGCCAAAAAGCTGATCAAATTTTTTTCAACCCCCATTTTTAGCAGGACATCCCAAAGTTTACTTCTGTCAACGCAATCGAAGGCCGAAGAAAGGTCCATAAAGGCCATGCTTAATGTTCCGTTTCTAGCCAGGGTGTACTTGCCACTAATTAGATATAGTTTCAGGCATTGAGTTATTGTTGAGTGCCCTGGACTAAAACCGTATTGAACGGATGACATGACTTTGTTGTTGTTGGCCCATATGGTCAGCCTGTTTAAAATAATCCCTCCAACAGCTTTAGCAACTGAATGTATCAAGGAAATTGGCCTATAGCATGCCGCGTTGCTTCTGTCTCCCTTTTTGTAAACGGGTACAATAGTTGACGCCCCCCATGACTTTGGGGTCCCAGTGGCAGCTCCAGCGTTGACGACAGCCGTGAGGATCGGGCCCAGAAGGAGATATTTGATTTAAATAAGTCTGGGGGAAGGCCATCTGGACCCGGGGCCTTGTTACTACTTAGACAACGGATCCCCTTTTCCACTTCTTTAACTGTGAAAAGCAAAGGAGCTTCTTCTGGAAGTTTAGGTGCTTGTATCAACCGGGGATCGTCACTCTTAAAGATTAGGCTAAAGTGGGAAATCCACTCGTTTTCAGGTATGGCAGTTCCAAGACCAGCAGCATTAGGGTCGTCAAACATCGGTTTATAGATTATGCTCCAGAACTTGGAGCTATTGCCCAGAGTTGAAGGGTCAAGCAGAGACTCCCAGATGTTCACCTTTATGACCTTTTTGCGGAATGCCAGGGCAGATTTATATTCGTAACGCAAGGTTTTGATTAGAGCGGAGTCCCTTGGTTTGTTCTTAAGAGCCGTTTTCAGTTGTCCACTGGCTGCTGAGCAGGTGTGGTCAAACCATCTTGGCTGTTGATCAGTTGGGCCTTTTGATGGTACAATTCTTCGAGTTAACACAGCAAAGGCAGATAAGATGAGTTCAGAGGGTGTAGTGTTGGATGCACCAAGATTGAGTTTTTGTTCACAGCTCGTTTTAACGGACTCAAGCAAATCGTCACTGTTAATTGAAGTCCATTTTAGGCGGCGGTTTCCGTTGATCAGTTTTAAGACACCCGGGTCCTTATGGTTTTTTCGTAGTTCAAAAGGACCGTTTTCTACTTCCACTGTGATTGGATTATGATCACTGTAAATGCTTTCGTGAATGTTGAAATTTATAGCTGAGTTTGCCAGCTCGGCAGAGAGGAGTATATGGTCTATGAAGGATCCTTGTTCTGAACCTTTGTAGGTCGGTGTTTCAAAGATAAAGGAATCGTCTTTCAGAGACATTGCAATACTCAAGTTCAGGCCGTCTATTAGATTGTTCATGTTTGAACCTCGTGGGCAGTGCGCGAAGTGAAGACCTGACCTGTTTCCACAACCCAGGGAGCCCAAAGTTGACATTTTCGGGTATCCACAGATATGCGCGTTAAAGTCACCAACGATTATTTTGTTCCGTGGTAGTTTTGCCAGGTTATCATGTAGGTGGTTGTGGAGTTTGATAATATTACATTCTCCTGATGGCGTTACGGAGTTGTAAAAATTGACCAAGGTTAGTGCGTTTTTACCCTTCCTAAGCACCAGGGTCTGGATGTTCCTATTGTCCAACTGCTTATTTTTTATCTGGGAGACGAGAGAGAGGCTGATGAATGTTGCCAAGCCCCCCTTTGCCCTTCCACTAGGCGAAGGAGATGCAGGGACAAAGAAGCTTTGGAACCCCTCGATAAAAACGTTATTGTCAGTAAGCCAGGTTTCCTGGAAGCACAATATGTTATAATTTCTGACGAAAGCTACCCACATCTGATCGTTAGCTTTTGCTGCCAGGCCTGCGATGTTCCACGACAAAAAATTTTGGGAGTTGGGGTTATTTAGACCTTTCTCTACCTCTGGGGTCGTGTTAGGAGGTGGGTGCAGGTTTAAGTTAAAGTGACTTATGGTATCTGTCTGGGGGTTTCTATTGCTAGCTGGAGAATTAAGAGGTGTAATAGTGGAGAAGCTGCTTATTTCAGTAATGAGGGGGATAGATACACATTGTGAAGAGAAGCTTTCAGAACAGGGTGCTGTCAGCTCTGTTTTAAAGATAGCTGGTGCTGCACTAAGAGAAGCAGAGATACTTGCTGGTTTATCAGTAGTTATTAAGTTGAGATATGCTTCTGAGTTTAACTGGTCAAATGAGGAACTAGGGGGCGGAACAGATGGCAGTCAATCCACCTCGTCCAAATAATCGTAGGTATACAGAGCATCATATCTGTTTGATGTTGGGATCTCATATTGGTTTTGAAACTGGTAGGGGTGTGTATGGTCTTGTTTGTATGGATGATGGACAGGTTCTAATCTCTCATACATTAATTGAGATGGATGGTTATATGCTCTGCCTTCCCAATACTGGGCGTGTCGTTGCGGTTCTAATTCCAGAAACAACCCCTGGTTGGGAGCTAAGGGGGGAGCCCATGATTGGGGATGAGGTAGACGGACCCAAGACCCCTCTTGACCAGTATGGCGTTTGGGGTTTTTCCTTTGACCATCAGGGTTGTGTGGGTAAAAATAACTTAAACCCATTGTGCGAATCAGACTGTTTGTGGAGGTACTCCTCCAGTTGGCAATAAATTTGGCAGCTCCTCTATCTTTAAAGCTGACCACAATACAGTCTCCCTCTGTTGATTTAAATCTTGAGCCCACCCAGTCTACTCTCCTCACGTAAGAGATGGCCCCTGTTATGTGGGAGGTAAGTGGTCTATGAGTAGTTAGCCATTGCATGACCTTGTTCTTTAGTTCCACATAGGTTTCCCCCCTGTTGTCAGTCAGCTTGGGTACCCCGATCATAACTATTGTGTAAGCGTTAGACTCAGGTGGAAGATTTATATGGGTAGCTGATCTTGACGTCATGGGTCTGGGCTGATTTACCCCTGCTGTCTTAGTGGGAATATTCGTGGTTGGTATAATGGGGTGCCTTGTTGTTTCAGTATTGGCTATGGCTGCATCAGAGGGATAACCCTCCGCAGCCCATTCACTCTCTTCGGCTTCCTCAGGTGTGTATGTGATCTGCGTGTTGTTTGTCGGTGTAGCTACTAGCTTAACTGAGGTGGATACTACTTGTGGGGTTGATTCAGAATTAGTTGTGACAGGTGGTCCCTGTTTCTGTGTCATATTCTGTTTAACAATACTATTCGCTGGATTACTGATGTTATTATTTGCTGTTTTCAAGTTGTTTACATTAAGGGTTGTGCTCGCAGGCACAAAGATGGAGGTTGTGTTAGTTATTTTCAGCATTTTGAGGATGCTAGAGGATACTTCGTTTTGAGCTCTCTCGAATTTTCCTAAAGCCTTCTCAATGTTGACAATCCGTTTGCTGATAGGTTGTAGGAGGGTTTTAATCAAATTTTCAATTTCACTCAGGGATGGCATTTTCATTGAGAGTATCTGGCCTGTGTGCCCTGTCTGCTCTTTGGCCTGGATGCTCTCCCCATTGATCTTATAATTTCGAGATGAGTCTGGGTCTTGGGAAGGAATCAGAAGGGGCCTTATTAAAGTGTTTTCAGTGGGATTCCCCTGTATAAGTTTCTGCCACATATCTTTAATTGAGCGTTTCGGCTTGCCAACGAGGCAGTGAGTTTTTTTCGTAAGATGTTTTGTCTTGCGTTTATTCTTAGTGCGCTTATTTTTGCTTGTTTGTTCAGGCGTTAGCGTCAATGCTGATTGAGTGGCAGATATGTGGCTCTCAATTAACTGAACCTCAGGGTCTGGAGACGATGTATGCAAACAATTTATGTTGTTACCACAGTTGGTTAAAATCGAGGGGCTACTCTCCGTTGCGTTCACTGTAGGGCAAGTGAGCAGGGATTTTGATGTGTTATCCTTGATGTGCGATCTTGGCAGGTCTGTAAAAGATTGCATTAATAAGGATTCCTGAGAGTTAGAGGTGTCGTCCATGATATGTGTGTTGTTAGTGGTATGCATGGATAGATTTGGAAAGCACATATCTGGTGTCAGAGAGAGACGTCTCTGTGTCCTGGATGGCATCCGCCACTACACTTATCGTTTTTTGCAGCATTATATCAATGGCAGTTATGGTTGGTAATGGCGTACTCACAGATTTTAGTCTCGTTGTTGATCTTGTTGCCATCGGAGTTTTCTGTGCTTTGGTCATCTTCAGACCGTGGTTATGTATCCACACAGCGTGTGTTGTTAACATTTATTTCCTTGTGGCGGGGTATCCTCGCTGCAGATGTTAAGGGGGTGGCCCGTCCCGGCCACTTCGGGCCCCAGAGGGCCACAGAGGGCCCGCCCTTTGCCCGGGCTTCGCCCCGGGCGCTCCCGCGACGCTGGGGTGATGCTCTCTTTATGCGCCGCCAGGCACGATGTCAGCGCCGTCTCCCGCCGCAAGGCAGGGCGGGAAAAGTAGTCCTGAGCCCCCCTCCGCTCGGCGGCCGCTTTCAAGATGACGGTTGCGGCGGCGGGAGGGGGACTTAGACCAGCAGGCTCCAGGGTCCGCGGGGAACAGCGTTTGCGAGGTGGGCTCTCGCAGATTGAAGCGTCCTGGGGATTATCTTTGGCACAGTGTCCTCAGCAATAGCACGGCGTCACCCGCTCCACCGGGGTGACGCTCTCTTTATGCGCCGCCAGGCGCGATGTCAGCGCTGTCTCCCGCCGCAAGGCAGGGCGGGAAACGTAGTCCTGAGCCCCCCTCCGCTCGGCGGCCGCTTTCAAGATGACGGTTGCGGCGGCGGGAGGGGGACTTAGA
Source organism: Lissotriton vulgaris (assembly GCF_964263255.1). Lineage (NCBI taxonomy): Eukaryota > Metazoa > Chordata > Amphibia > Caudata > Salamandridae > Lissotriton > Lissotriton vulgaris. Next base: position 377,188 of record NW_028252384.1, on the reverse strand, counting down.
CCAGCAGGCACCAGGGTCCAGGGTCCGCGGGGAACAGCGTTTGCGAGGTGGGCTCTCGCAGATTTTTAATTTTTTTTTTTTAATTTGTGGAAACCTTTATTGTGCAACAAAAGCTTACAGGTACGGGCCCACAACCATTCAGGCCGGCCGCGAAATCAAGTGGTAGCACAATAGGCAAAATCAAAACAGCTCAGCAGTCCCTGAGATGAGGAGCAGCAATTATCCGAAACATCACATACTGGAAAAAGGGGGGACCACTGAGTACAGGATAAATGAGGTTAATTTTTAAAGTTATAGGTAAGAAGGATCAGACGCAATCACTTCATCGATAACACATGGCGGGCTATGATCCCAGCGGATTAGCAACAAACTAGGCAATAATTAGAGGATCATCAGAAGAACTTGAGGATAATAACAAACAGTAGAATACTTGCTGGTCAGTACCCGCCCCATGATCGTGGAACATCTTGACTAACGTTAGTGGAGAGACCAACAGCAGAAACAATAAGCAGCGCTACACCTAACCACCAAACTGACCCAAAGGACAAAGGAAAGAGTAAGAAGAGTCAAGAGAGAAAGGAGAAAAATAAGGCCCATAGAACCAAGACGAAACAAAAGACCCACCCCCAAACCCCCCACCCAGCACGCATGCAGAGGCTACGGCCTACCCCCCCCCCCTAGCAGTGTGCCTGTCGCCCAAAAACCGAGTCCCGAAATATAGACTCAGAAAAGAGAAAAAGGAAAGGAAAAAGAAGACATAAAAAACAGTGGAGGAGGAAGACCATCAAAAATATAATCTCGCCCGCCCACTCCCGGACTCCGCAACCGATATGACACCAACAGTCAATTCAAGCAATGTCCTGCTTATCCCACTTAGTCCCAGCAATACAAGCAGTAGCAATCCAAGAAACGTCCTTAACCTTGCCCCCTGCGATCAAGTTGGTCAATGGAGTCCAACAGTCCAGCCGGCGCCACGGATGATAGAGGCGCCCGGGATGGCCAACACAGAATGGGGGGTCGTCCACCAAAGTCCACGAAAACCATTGCTGCTTGACCGAGAGTGGCACAAAGAGGATCAAAACAAAGCAACAATCCATCGGAAGCAGCAGGCCAGAGCGAGAACATCAGCTCCTGGAAGGGGTGAAGAGTCGCGCCACCAGAACACAAAGAAGACGGCAAACATGGCGTCCAATGACGATGCACCATCCACTGCACGAAACCATGAACACCAGACATCTTACGAGCCACTGCGGTCATCACTTCAGCTGAATCAGGAGCGCGCTCAGCCAACGCCTCCATATGCACCTGGGTAGGCAGTTTGCACTTGGGGGCAATCACGGCCACCAGGAGAAATAGCGTTGAGCCTGCTTACCAGATCTCTGGCATTGTCGCAAAAAGCGATTCTTACAGCCTCCAAAGCGCCTAAAACATCGCAGATCCCCAGCGGTGTCTCAGGGAAAGAGGATGCAGCAGTGTCCGTCACCCAAGGCTCACGGACGTTTAGCAGTTCTGGAAACTGATCGCCATTTTCACTCACCGACCACGAACCACTCCGATGAACCGCTAAGCACCGCTGGGCCAGAGACGTAGGGGCAACTGATTGCATTGCAGCACCAGCTGATTTGATTCCAGCGAGCATCCGGACCCCCAATCGCGATCTGAGGACTCCAATGCCGGGCACTCAATGTGCGATGCAGAAAATGGCGACCGTCACAGAACAGGAGCAACAAAGAAACTATCCGGGCCACTTCCAAGCCGGGAAGGATACAATGTATTCTCCCCGGGCACAATGTATCCAAGCACGCAAAATCACTGAGCGGGATGGGGCGCTGCAGCGAGAGGCACAGCGCGACAGTCTCCCGCCGGTCGATCGACTCCGCCTCCTCTGCTGTGGCCGCTGTTGTTGTGGCCGCGTCCGGCCGTCCCCACAAAGACTCGGTGTCGAACCCACGAAGAGCCGGAAAAGAAGCAAGGACGCCTCGCCGCCGCTACCAGTCGAAATGAGACGGGGAACACACCATTGTGTTCAGGATCGTTTCCCCCGTTCACTCGCTGGGTTGAAATACAGGATGAAGGACAGGATAATGAAGTAAAACGCGAAGGTCGGCGGAGCCGAGAGTCTAGGCGGCCATCGCGGCTGCAGGCTAGGCTCCTCCTCCGTCTCTCGCAGATTTAAGCGTCCTGGGGATTATTTTTGGCACAGTGTCCTCAGCAATAGCACGGCGTCCGTTTCTTTCTGTCTTGCTGACCAATTATCCCTAATCTTCATCATTCAACAAGGTTCCATTATCGTCCCACTCTTCTTTAACGTGCACCTCTGAACCACCTCCCATACCTCACTCGGACCCAGATAAACAAAAGGCTTGCTTCAGGTTTGTGTTACTTTTCTAACACTAACCCAACACAAAGTGTTCAAGCGGGATTTGATAGTAACTCAAAGTAACGCAAAGTTGCGCAATGGTCTGCCCTGCTTTACTTTGTGTAGAGGGCTTTCCATGGCTGGTACACGGGTATTCCCATGGAACCACCCATGGGTTTTTACACACATCTCTAGCTACAAGAATTACAGACAGGAATTTGCACCAAAAATCCTGGGCCTCCTTTAGACAGGCGTGATGAGGAAAAATGTTTTCATTTCTCCTCATTTTTTCCACTTTGAATGTGTGCTGTATTGAACAGAACTTATACAAAGTTGGCAAAGCCATAAAGCTTGGTTTTGGAGTGGAGACATGCTTCCACTATGGCTCAAGCCTGTCTGTGTTAGTGCATGGCTGCCTAAAGTGCAGCAGCGCAGGGAGAGAGCAAAACAGTGCAACTTCTTAGTAGATATGGCGCTGTTCTGCGCTCTCCCGTTCACATAATGCAGCAGCGCAGCTTTACTTTCTGCCCTGTGTTGCATGACTTTTATGTAAATCTGGGCCCAGATTCTTCAATCTGATCTACTACAGCGAGGCTGATGACCCCCAAATCATTCTAGCCCCTTCCGTGCTCATGACAAGCTCAGATCGTCATGAGGCATGGTGGCCGTGTGCTCATGACGAGCTGAGCTCGCCATGACATGCGCGGCGCTCACACGCGGGGCTAATTCCCCCGCGGTGCTGTGTGTTCTAACAAACCGGCGGGGTCATGACGAGCTCAGCTCGTCAAGAGCACAGCGCCACCATGCAGCGTGACGAGCCGAGCTCATCACGAGCACTGTGGCGCTGTACGCTCCCCCCTCTCTCCCCAGCGCCGCGGGGGAATTAGCCCTGCGACGAAGGTGTTAAAGCTTAAACACCCAGTAGACATTTCCTCTTATGATGTAGACTAGTGCCTTCAAGCCATTGATAACGGGATAATAATCAACCACCTGAAACTTAATTTGTCAAAAACTGGCATACTTGTGGAATTTGGATCAAGTAACCCTAATCCATTTGTCCAGATTACCAGCCCACCCATACCCCAATCATTTTGGGATTGATTGACACCAACTTCTCACTTGCAGCAAGATATTAAAAATAACCTTAAATTAAGGTTCAAATGCAGCATGATACATCGTGGGATACATATGCCTCATGCCTAGGTTTCCTTCATAGTGTGCAAGCCACAATAACCCCTAGTGTTTTCCTAGCATATGCCAGTAATATTTATAAGAAAGTAGCTTATTAATTGTGGTGGATGGTTGTCCTCCATTATAGTAAAGCCACTAATCTGTTAGGTCCAGCCACAGTGTTCACTAATTTAAACCTGAGCTCAACCCCTGGTAGGTATAGCTCTGAGCAGACAGGCTTAACCTAACAAAAATATGTAAAGCAAGACAGTTAAACAGTCAACAACACAACACAATAAAAATCCCACACCAAGAGCCAAGATGGCAGCTGAGTGAGACCTCAGTACACACCTCCGCAGCGCCAAAATGCTAAAAATCCAATTAAGGGAACTGGAGATTTGAGTTTATAAAGAATTAGGATAATTAATTTCAAGAAAAAGTAGAGTCAATAGAAAGTATTTTTTGCACATCACCAGGAACTAGGTGTGATTACAGGCCAATCGCAGTAGACTGCAGGTTGGATACGCCAAGCAGGTTCGCTCCGGTCAAAGTTTTTCTGTCTGACTTAGCTTCTGAAATGAAAGTCAAAATCATCCAGCGGTGAAAGGCAGCACGCTGTGTCTGGTGAAATCCCTTCGAAGTCTGATAGGCGTTGGGCGAGGTCCTGCTGAAGTCAACATTTTTGTCCAGGAAAGTCCTCATCAGCCAGATACTTTTGAAGGCTTTGCCGGACAAGATTTCTACTTTGGTCTCTTTTTGGAGCTCGAAGCAAGGCAAGTAGGCTGTATCCAGGAAGGTCACACAGAAGTCGGATACACTTGCAGCGAGGGCCAGCGGAAATGGATTTTTAGGTAGCAAAAGGCAGATTTTCTTGCCCAGCGAGGTCGCACCAATGGCATATTGACTTGGGTGGTTGGGCTGGAGGTCTGGAAGTCCAAAATGTTTCTATGTCTAAATTATTTAGAGATTTCAGAATAAGTCCTTCAGGACCCCCCTAAGGTTCATAGGACATCAGGGACAGCACTTAGAAGTCAGGACTAGCTCTGGCAGAGACTACCAGAAGCATTCAGTCCTCTTCCAGTTGTAACTGGTCTCTCTAGGAAAACGGCCTCTTGCAGTTTTTATGTCCATGTAGACACTCAAGAGTTCAACCAATTGATCCTTGGAGTCAATTTTTTTGCCCTGAGTATAAGTGGAAGCAGGTCCACCACTTTAGGTCTCCTTGCATGGTTAAGAAAGCAGGGTCAGTCCTTTTCTGTTCTTCTCAAGGTCCAGGAAGTGCCGCGAAATTTGCGTGCACAAAGCTCCTGCATACTACAACATTTTGGTAGTGTGGCGCTTCTTCATTCCTGCTGTTTGCCCGTGCGTGCTGCCTTTTCTTCTTAGGTAGCTCTCCTTTGAGTGCTGCCTCGTTGTGAAGGATTTCGCCTCGGAGCATTTTAAAATTACCAACAGGCAAGTCAGATCTGAAGGCAAATATACAATCCTTCTTCCCAGGGCATCTGCTTGCCTGAAAGAAGTATGTTCACTTTCGGTTTCACAGCATAGTGAACCTCGCATACTCCCTGTATGCTGTTTTTGATTGTCTCACTTAATGTCTGTCCCTTTCTTTAGTTCTATTGTTTATTTATTTAGTTGGGATTTTTATAACCCCCTGCCAGTAAATGTTTGGTTACTTCACAGGTCAGATATGATTTAAGCCTGGCACCCTCAGGCATAAAACACCCTAGTTAAAGCCCCCCTACTACATCCATTGCACGATAGGCACAGGCTTTGCATCTTCAGGTTTGGCACCCAACTCTAACCTCAGCATTCCAGTCCCTCACCAAGACATGTATGAGAGAGTATGTAATTTGAACAGCATTTCTGAAGTCGCTTGGGTAGATGAAAACAACAGATGCAGTTAATGGGGGAACTTCCGTGGTTCACCTGGGATTTCTAATCAATGTTTGCTTTCATCATTAGACAACATAACTGGTGTTTTTAGAAAACGATTTTGGAAGAGAAATTGTGACTGTCCACCGAAGACCTTCTGGAAAAAAAGTAGAATAATGACAATGTTGTAAACCATTTCTATATTTACTTGGACCAAAAAGTGAGGGATTTTTGGAGACTACTGCAGCACCTATCAGCAAAGGAATGAATGAATGAATGCCTTATTCGTCATATAATGATTTAGTATCCCACTTCGTGTAGCCCCTTCCAGTTCTGGATAATATAAATAATGCTGTTTTATTCATTCTGTGGTCTTTCAGTACAGCTTCTGTGCAAGCGGTATCCATCACTACCTCCAGTCCGGCTCCCTTATCTCATCGATGTTCAGAGAGGACAAAGTTTGATGTTTTCTTCTGAAAGAAGTAATATGATGACAGATATCAGATGACGGATGTATGACATTACAACGCATGCTTTTACCACGCATGCTTTTACATCGCAACTTTTACAACGCATGCCTTTACAACGCATAGTGTTGAGGGGTGCTGGATAGTGAATAGTTTAATTTACTATTCCAACTCCAGTCCCCGTGGATAGTAGGGAAGGTGTTGGATAGTAAATTAAATCTATTCCCTGTCCTAGAGCGCCCCCCAGCGCAATGCGTTGTAATGGTTTGCGTTGTAAAATTTGCGATGTAAAAGCACTGCGTGGTAAAAGTTGCGTTGTAAAGGATGTTTCCCTCAGATGACAATAGCCAGGAATTTTACCAACCATGGATATTTGACAACGTGGACCAGTTGACACAGACTTCTTTGGTGCTTACTCCACTGTATGCCACACCACTCCATTCTACGACACTCCACGATGTGCCACTCCACTCTATTCCCCTCCACTCGAAGACATTCCAATCAATGACACATCACTCTACTACACTCCAGTCTACCCCAATCTACTTCAATCTAACCCACTCCAATCTACCAGAATCTACCCCACTCCACTGTAATCTAACCCAATCCACTCCAATCCACCCACTCCACGTCCCCACAATCTACCACAATCTACTCCACTCTACCCCATTTAAAGCCAGTCTACTCCATCCCACTCCAACCTGCTCCACTCCACCCCAGTCTACCCAACTCCAATATACCCCATACCACTCCAACCTACCCCAATCAACGCCACTCCAATCTACCCCACTCTACTCCAGTCTACCCACATCTATCACACTCCAATCTACTCTACTACTTTCTACCCCAATCTGCCCCACTCCAGTTCCCACCAATCTACCCCAATGTATCCCAGTCTCCCCAGTCCACCACACCTCAATCTACCCAACTCCACTCTACCCCTCTCTACTCCAATCTACCTGACCCGCTCTAAACTGCCTCGGTCCACTCTAATCTACCCCATCCCACCCCACTATATCCCACTCCAATCTACCCCAATCCACTACACTACAATCAATCTACCCCACTCCACTCCTCTATCATTTATTCCAATCTACCCCACTCCACTCCAATTTACCTCAATCTACACTACTGCACTTCAGTCTACTCCAATCTACCCAACTCAACTCCACTCCAGTCTAGTCTACCCCACTCCACTCAATCTACCCCAATTAACCCTACCCCATTTCAAACTATCCACTCAACTCTACCCCAGTCTACCACATCCCACTCTTATCGACCTCATTCTACTCCAGTCTACCCCACCCACCCCACTTTACCCCTTTTCAATCTAATCTGCCCTACTCAAATCTTGCCAACTCCACTCCAATCTATCCCACTCCACCCCAATCGACTTGATTCCATTCCAATTTACCCTACTCCAACCCACTATAATCCATCCTATCCCTGTCCACTCCAGTCTACCCCTCTCCTCTCCAATTTACCCCACTCAAATCTACCTCAGTCTACCCCACTCCATTCAATCTATCCCACTCCAATCTACTACACTCCAATATACCCACTCCATTCCAATCTATCACAATCCAACCCAATATATCCGAATCCACTCCTATCTACCCCACTCAACTCTAATCTCCCCCACCCCTCCTCTTCAGTCTACCCACTTCAATCTACCACACTCCACTTAAATCTACCCCACCCTCTCTAAACTACTCCAAGCTACCCCACTCCAATCTCTACTCCACTCTACTCCTATCTACCCACTTTACCCTACTCCACTCTACCCCACTCCATATTATCTCAATCAGCCCCACTCCAAGCTACTACAATCTACCCTACCTCTGTTCAATATCTACCCTACCCCACTGTACTCCAAAGTTACCAAACTCCACACCAATCTACCCCAATCCACCACACTACACTCTTCCTCAATCTTCCTCGCTCTAATCTACCCCAGTCTAAACCACTCCACCCTACCCCAATGTACCCTGATCTACCCCACTCCTATCTTTCCCACTCAGATCGTCCCCAATCTAGCCCACTCTACCACAACAATCTACCCCACTCCAATCTACCCCACTCCATTGTACTCCACTATATACTACCCCACTCTATCTCAAACAACCCCACTCTACCCCAATCTACCCCACTCCAGTCTACCCCACTCAACTCCAATCCATCCCACACTACTCCACCGAAATCTACCACACTCCAATCTATCTATTCTGTTTCACTCCACTGTCCACCACTCCACTCCAATCTACCCCACTCTACCTCAGTCAATCTCACTCTACCCCAATCTACCTCACTTAAATCTACCCCACCCTACACCTATCGACCCCACTTTACCTCAATCATTCCCACTCTGCCCCAATCTACCCCACTGTACTCCACTCTACCCCAGACCACTCTACCCTACTCCAATCTACCCCACACCAATCCACCCCACTTCATTTCAACCTACCCTACTCCTATCCACCCAGTCTACCTCACTCCAAGCTACCCCACTCCACTCCGACCTACCTCACTCCAATCTACCCAACTCCACCCACTCTTCCCTAATCTACCTCAATCAATGTTTTTAAAACTATTTTCATTAAATCCAGGCTCATCACATAGTACAGATAATCAAAGCATCTCTTTGATCATGACACATGCTTGGCAGTGCCAAAGCGCACAGTACTAGTGGCTGGATACTGGGTACCATCAACAAGGGCACTTTTACGGCCCAATTTAATGCACGTGTCATCTCACAATTATCCCTTGAAGCACTCAACCAGCGGGTCCCTGCTCCTGTGTATCCAATTTCTTAAAAATCCCTGTATTCCTGCCAGGCAGCCCAAATCTTCTCCCATTTTCTCGGACAGCCTCTACTTTGGTAAACTATCTTTTCTGCATTCTGGCACCAACCTAGATTAACCTTCTATTCTCTCAGTCCTGCCCAACCTCCATGCCTTAGATAAGTTCCTCTTGGCAACTCCAGCTGCCAGCAGTAGCCAGAGTTTTTGATATTTTGGCCAGGATTCCTCCCCCAGATACCTCCAACAGGAGCCTCCTAGCTATCAGTGGGATTTCAGTTCACAATACACTGGACATAACTTTGGTGACAGCCTTCCAATCGGCCTGTATCTTTAATCTATTCCATTCTAAATCACTCCACTCTACCCCAATGTACCCCAGTCTACCCCCACTCCAATGTAGTCCACTTAAATCTATACAACTCCACTCCAGTCTACCACACCAATCTACCACACTCTACTCCACACCAATCTACCTGCTTCCAAATACGCCACTGTACTCTACCCCACCTTAATCAGGCCTACTCTATCCCAATCTACACCACTTCACACTATCCCACCCTACTCCAATCTACCCCACCCCAAGCTAACCCACTCCAAACTACCCAATCTACTACACTTCAATCTATCTCACTCCAATATACCGGACTGTACTCCACTCCAATATACCAAACTCTACCTCAACCAACCCCACTCTACCCCACTCCAATCTACCTTACCCCACCCAACTGAACTTTAATCCAATCAACCCCACTCCAAACAGCCCCAGTCTACCCCCACTCCAATATCCTCCACTCCAAACTACCCCACTTCATTTCAATCTACCCTACTCCAATCCACCCAGTCTACCCCCCTCTAATCTACCTCCCTCCACTCTACCCCACTCCACTGTACCCCGATCTTCTCCACTCTACCCCAATCAACTGTACTCCAATCTGCCCCATTCTAGTCTACCCAACCTACTCCAAACTAACCCACTTGACGGCACTAAATTTCAGCCATGATTAACAGCATCCACAATAGTGTTCAACATGGCTAAAACACATTTCCAACACCCATAGCTCTGGCATAGGCGAGACCTATTGGTTTTGCCAATGCTTGTCATGTATAGGATACTACACTGTGTGCATCAGCAGCAATAGCCGAGCCCTTCCCCAGCGTGTGAAACGAACGAACAGCAGGTGCTGGGCCGTTTACGGTTGAGGAGGAGTGTCCGTGGGTGCCGATGGCCTCAGAGAACTGCACTAAACACTGCGCGCGACAGGAAACCAGATAAGAAACTGCCAACGCACTTGTCTTCCGCGTGGTACAGGTTGAAATGGCGTTTCCAAGAAACAAGAACAGGTTTTTTAATATTTTGTATTCCAAAAATAACTTGTGCTCTTGAACTGCTGTGTCGAGGAGGGTCATTTCAGGGAGTTTGGTTACTGAAGTATAGTGCGATAAAGAGACAAGAATTCGTTTTGAATACCTGTCTTGTTTGACTTCTTTCAAATAACAAGTACTAAAAGTAGGCACACAGCAGAGGCCCTTATTACTAGAAATGATAAACCACGACTAAAAATGTATTCAAGCCAGGTACTGAGGGGCATATTACCAACAACTAGCGATAATTTTTGTCTCTAACTTGTTTAGAGACAAAAATTATCGCCGCACATCGGCGATTTTTATCGCAGATAAACCTTGCTATTAACAAGGTTTATCGCAAATGCGATAAAAAACGGCCGCAATGCATGAATATCGCTGAAAAGTCAGCGATATTCATGCATTACCGAGCTAATGCTCTTAGCCATGTTATCCACCTCCCATTGGATAACATGGCTAAGAACTGCTCAGGGCAGGTGTTAGCTTATGGAGATATTCACGCTTAGCGCGAATATCTCCAAAAGTTGGTAATAGGAGATAGCGATGTTAGGGACTGTTTCCAGTCGCTAACATCTTGGCACGCCCACTTTGCATGTCATTAGTGATAAATATCACTGACATGCAAAGCGGGGCCCAAGATGGTTGCTATCTCCTATTAGCTGTCACTAATTGGTGTTAGCGACAGCTTGGTAATAGGAAGATAATTTTATCTCCGCTTTCTTGGCTTTTAAAGCCAAAAAAGCTGAGATAAACCCCCTTGATAATATGCCCCTGAGTATTTTAAGATACGACATTCGTGACGTTCCTACGCAAGCAGTTCATAATAAGCAGGTAGAGGGGTACGAAGAGCACGGAAGAACGTACGGGGAAGGGATTAAGGTTGAAGGGGTTAACCATGTACTTGAATTACAAGAATGCACTTCCACTGCTTCATGTTTTGTTCTGGAAATGTCTTGGAGGTAAGTGCTAGAAGTTATAATGTAACTGTCACCAACGATGTAGGTAATTGCCAGAAACCCATGGATAAAGCTGCATGTAGGGAAACATTTGTCCATCAAAAGATCTGGACAGATGCGCTTTTTTAACTCCTCCCAAAACGTAACCTCCCACCATCTACCGCAGAGGCGGGTGAGAAGCATCTTTGTAACACTGAGCCTACCTTGGCCTTCGTTTTCCCCACGCGCCTTTTGATGCAGCTCTTTCCCTTCTTCCAGCTCAACATCCCCATTCTCCTTTGAATCCTGCCTCCCCTTCGCAGTCCGTGTTCCCGTGCACAGCTGATGACAGCAGTGAGAGATGAACACCTTACATAAACTGAAAGTAAGGATGTGTTATTGCGAATAAAGGGAGTGCTTTTGACCTTCCGGTTCTGAGTGACCTCAGTCAACGCAAAGTTTGCCCTCATTGTCTGTTTGATGTCACTCAGAACCTCCCACTGAAAAGCACGCCGATTACTCACAAGTATCCCTTTATAATTCTATCTTTCCATCTCCGTTGTCTCTTTCTCCAGACAATCGCCCTCTAGCATTTTCTTTCTTGCTCACTGATACACTAAAGTAGCTTCTCTGTGCCTTGGTTGCAGATCAGCAATGGCTGCTTCCATGCTCCAATCTTGTGTTAGCTTGTGCTCCACGCCCAATGCTGCCCACGTCAAACATTGCATATTCACCCTTCCTTTGCCCTGTCTCGGTTATATATGGTTTTTGACTTCCCTGTCAATTACTCTGCTTATTACCCCATCACAGGTATCTCCTATTCTGGACTAATTTTGACATCTGAACACCACCATGCCATCTCACTCTTCTTTCACCATCCTTGGATTCTGCATCACCCCCTCCTCATTTTAGTCTCTTTTGTGTCGATCTGACGAGGAGCAGGCCCAATTATGAAGCGTGAGACCCAGCTGGCTGGGTGTGTGAGGGCTCTAATTCCAAAAGCAGGAATTCCCCTTCCTCCCGCTATTAAGGGCCATATGTATCAAGCCTTTTGCGAATCGCAAACGGCCTTTTTGCATATTTCAGGATGTATGAAACATTCACAAAATAAGGAATAGCAAAGTTTTGCGATTCCTTATTTTGCCATAGCATTTAAGGAATTGCAATTTTGCGATTCCTTAAATGCTATGTATGTAGCATTTTAGTGTTGCGAATTATGGTTAAAAATTCGCAAATTACTACCAACTTGTAGTTGATGGTAACTTGCGAATTCTTCAAAAAATGCACAATTTGGCATTTTTGAAGGTGGCATGTGATGCACACACATGCCCATAGGGCATGTATGGGCACCATATGCACACACATGTACATTTAAGGGGTGCAGCAGGGTGTCTTTGAGACACCCCTGCACCCTTGAAATAATTCTCAAATTGCGATTAGCAAATTGCGAATTTGCAATTTGAGAATTATTTCGCAATCATTCCTATGGGCCTCCTGGCCCATAGGAATGCATTGGGAATTATTCCTTAATTGCGAATTCGCAAAATGCGAATTCGCAAATAAGGAAGATTAAGGAATCGCAAAAAAATAGCGATTTTCTTCATACATACCATTTTGCGATTCCTAACTAGCGATTCCTTAAAAATCGCTATTTAGGAATCGCAAAAGGGTTTTTTGATACATATGGCCCTATGTGAGAAGATTCCACCACTTAGCTGGCCCTACTCCCCTTTCCTTGTTAGGAAATGCATACCTTTAGTGTTTGACTTCATTTAGGCATGTATGCTGGACCTCTATAAAGCCCTCAGTCCCCCCTTTCTTGAGTATTTAACACATATGCAGCCATGAGTTAGGAGCAAGAGACATATGGCTGAGGCAGCAACATGTCAAGCAAATAGGTGTAAGGTCCTACCCGTTTGTTATAAATTGAGGTCTCGACAGTGGAATGGCAGCCGGAACCGTGAAAAGGCTCGTGTCTAGTGACGGGACAATATTATGAGTGTTGATAACCTCGAATCAGCTCAGGTGCGCATGAGAAGGGTTTGGGGGATATAACTGGGGTCGCGGAGTCTGAGTGAGTCGAGTTATGAGCCCAATCTATTCACTGTGCAATTGCGTCTGCCGCTAGAGTGCTGATTGTTGATCCTTCACCCAGGTGAGGAGCGCATGTGCTGGTTTGTGATGAAGAGTCTCAGTATTGATGGCAAACAGAATGAAGATTGCAAGAAGTCAGATGGCAGGGAGTCAGTATTGAAGCAAGAGGATCAATCCTCCAAGATCCAGAAAAAGAAATTAAAGGCTTCAGGAAAGAAACGAGATGCAAGACCAATTGCAGATGACATACTAAAGGAGCGAAGGGCAGTCATTTAGCAACTCCAAAAAGTGAATGGATCCCCGGCTCTGGAGGCCTGCAGCTGTGAGGAATTGGCTCTTCGTATGAGGATAATGATTAGCTACATTAGGTTGTCTGGCATGTGGAGGCTTTTGAGTGAGATGAATTTAAACCAATGAGATGAGAATTTACTAGCAAACATTTTATAATTAAATTCTCTCAAGTACCATGGCAGCCCACTTATATATTTATCACCCTACACATGGTATCCCTATATACATGCATTGATCACGATTTAGGCATACAGGCATGTAAACATTTCTTCAGTGACAAACTGATGCATAGATATGATCACTCTATGATGTTGTTACAGATGCTATGCTTTTGCCTATATAACAAGTTCTTTGTATTCAATGATGTTTGGTACTGCCAACTAGTTGGGACTGCTGTGGGAAGTTGCTTTGCTCCAAACTATGCCAGTACGTTTATAGGATAATGGGAAGAGCAGCACATATGGCCAGATGAGAGGTGGACTAACCACATTTTATTTTGGACTCTTCCATAGACAATTTATTTCTGAAATGGGAAGGTCCTGAATATGAACTATATGAATTTCTGTCACATATTGTAATTGTAATTGCATTTATATAGCACTTACTACCCGTGACGAGGTGTCAAAGCGCTTTTTCGGCAAATAGCACGTTACTCCGGAACCCATAAAGGATTAGTATAATGAAAATATGAAAGTAATTTGAGTGGTGGATATGTTAGTCAGCCAGTTATTTGGATTGAGAAGGATAGTGGAGGGATACAAAAGGGAAAAAGGTTTGCATTTATATAGTGCTTGCTACCCCTGATAGGGTGTTGAAGTGCTTTTTTTTGGCGAGGAGCATGCTACTCTGGAACCCATACAGTGTTAGTGGTGAATTAGTATAGTGAAATATGAAAGTAATTTGAGTGGGGGATATGTTAGTCAGTTATTTGGATTGAGAAGGATAGCGAAGGGGTAGAAGAGGTAAAAAGGTTTGCATTTATATAGCGAGTGCTACCCCTTATGAGGTGTAGAAGTGTTTTTTCGGCAAGTAGCACGCTACTCCAGAACCCATAAAGGATTAGTGGTGAATTAGTATAGTGAAATATGAAATTAATTTGAGTGGTGGACATGTTAGTTTGTTATTTGGATTGAAACGGATAGTGAAGGGACAGAAAGGAAGCATTTAGAATTTTCTTGTTTGTTTTGGAGCTCATAGCAGTAGGAGGAGGCTTGGGATGAGTAAAAGGGAGGTCGAGGGGGAAGAGTCAGAGGGAGGGTTTAGAAAGGCTTATTTATTTGCATCGGAACAGTAAAATGAGTTATGAGATGATGCAAAGAGGGGCGGAGTACCGAAGTGTCTCGAAAGGTTTTTTTTGGGATCACAGTCGTGGTATGTGGTTTGGGATGAATGAGAGAGTGGAAGTAATAGATATGTTGATAGAGGTATGGGTGAGAAATAGGGTAGTGCATTGGGAAGAGTAGTAGAAGGAGGTTTGAGATGAGTCAGAGTTGAGGATATATTGAGAGCGGAATAGGGTGGAAAACAGAGTAGTGCATTGGACATGCTGAATTGGAAGAAAAGTAATAAATAAGTAAAAGTAATACATATATAGATCCAAAAGTAATAAAGATATAGATCCATAAGTACATGGAAGGTATACAGATGCATACAGGAATCTAGTATATGTAAATTAAAGATGCATTAAATAAACATTGGCTTTCAAGTGTCGTACTTTAAAATCATTTTATTTCTATTACATATATATATATATTCACTGAAAAAACCATAGGCTTCAGAGACGTTATAGTTAGAAATTAGCATTTGAAAAAGCTTTGAAATTCAATGAAAAAACCATAGGTTTCAGAGATGTTATAGTTAGAAATTAGCATTTAAAAAACCTTAGAAATTCACAGATAAAAATCATAGGTTTCAGGGGTGTTATAGTTACCTGGCCATTTCACTCGTACAAAACCATATAAATTCCTCCGTTATAGTTAGTTCTGCTAACTATAACTCATGCGCCCGCAATGCACTGCTGATGATGTGACATATTACATCATTCATGACATGGTCAGTGATAACGTCTCTGAAACCTATGTTTTTTTTCTGTGAATTTCAAAGGTTTTTTTAAATGCTAATTTTTAAGTGTAATCGTAGTTATACCTATTTTTTGTACTGATTTTCTACAGATTTTTAACTGTTTATTTATAAATATTTTATTCATTAAAAACCATTTTACTGAAAATTGAAAAAAAATTAAAAACATTCAAACAGAAATATTGTTGATTTTTTTTATTTTTTATTTTAATATATTTATAATTTTTTATTTTTTACATTTGTTTTCACCAATTTTTTTTCGGATTCGCGCACCCAAAGCGTACACATCACGGTGGGTGCGCGGATTTGAACCGCCATTTTAGAAAAGTCGTGAAGGATCTGCGTACAGTATGGGACGGCTGCATGTTTTTCAGTTACATCATATACATTTAATATTATGTGATGTGCGCGATTGGTATGCGACCAGTCCGTGACTCCTGCTCCCGCACATTTGCGACACATTCCCATTACGGTACGTGACGCTTGCACGGTGGCGGGTCCCGCGTGACGTCATATACATGCTGGGGCGTGCGACTCCCGCAAACATTTTTTATGTTCGTAAATGATATGTATGTGTCTTTAATATACATATTCGGGCAACAGATTATCTAAAATTTTCATAAAATAATATATTTGTACTTATAATAAACCTCTATCATTTTAAATATATATTCGCGATGTTGCATCGGGTGCGTGCTTCGTGAGCGCAGAGTGCGCGGATCCCATGTGACCTAAAAAAAAAGATTTCATTGGTTCATAACATTTCCCACTGTAACTATTAAAGGGCCCCACCCATTTTAATCATTCTTGTTGGAGCATCTTTAGAGAGACATCTCTTTTCCTACAAGAACCTTTTTTGCTTGTTTTTTTTGTGGTATTTTACAAAAAATATCAAACAAAATGGCATCTGGACAGCAGCAGCAGAAGGAAGTATCTTCTGAAGAAGAATTCTTGCAGGAGGCACCACGTCCACAGAGGCCGGAATCTGTCATGTGGAAATGCTTCACTTTTCCACCTGGAGAGAAGAAAGTAAATACGAGAAAGGTGATGTGCAAAATTTTTGACCAAGTCCTGTCAAGAGGCAGTGAAAAAAATGTATCTTGCTGCACTGCTTCTATGTACAAGCATCTCAGGACCACACATCCTCTCAATATTGCTCGGGAGGAAATGAGGCGAGCTGCTTTGATCCCCTCACCTCCAGTGGCAAGTACGTCTGGAGCGTCCTCAGGAACACCTGCAATGGACATTAGGCCAGAATTCGCCTTTCTCGAGCAACACTGCGTGAAGTGTAAGAAACTTATATGCTTCGGTGAGTAGTTGGTGGATGTGCTGCGCAATGCAACCATTGTTGTTAATTTTTTTGTTTGTTTTTGGAATGCTAAGTAATTCCAAAAGTTTCCTGTTTTATTCGTTCTTTTTTTTTGTTCATTTTTTGAAAAAACACCCCCAAAAATACAAAATTGTAAAAAAAAAAAAAATACAAAAGAAATAAAAAGTTCTAATCAGAACTACCTTCTCTGTTTAAAGAACTATACTTGCAAGGTAATGTGTGAAAGTTTGGTTGAATATATGTATACAGCATGATTGACTGAAAGAATGCATTGGTAGTGTATGGTGAATTTATAGGCGAAGATTTATAAGGTAGTACTGCAGCGTGACACTGCAAGCTCTTTAGCTGCACTGCACTGTGGCACTTCCGAAGCACAGGGATGTGACATATGTACATGAATATGTTGCAACTCTGTACTTCCCTCTGCTCTGCTGCACAAACTGCAGCCATGTGGTGACACAGGCACCCTTGCACCATGGTGCAAGGATGTCTGTGTTGTTCAGAGATTGTTTTTGTGCAAGAAGGGACACCTTCCTGCAGGAAAACAATCAGTAAAGGCATTTTCCTCTTTCAAAGTATGCTGTGGAATGCAGCATGCATTGAGAGAGGAAAAAATGAGGAGAAATGAAAAAATTCTCCTAGTTGCGCCTTGGTACACCAACTCCAGGGTTTTGCAGCATTCACACACGTCTCCAGATTTACGATTTCGCATAAATCTGGAGATGTGTCTTGTTCTATGGGTGTTGCGTGGGAACACCCACAGCAACACCTATGGAATGCCCCTTCAACGCAAAGTTCTGTGTATGAAGGGGTAGTATTTACAAGGAGAAGAAAACCCACGCAGGGTGGCTTTTCCTCTCCTTGTAAATATGAAGGAGTGCCTGGCGCCATCACTACGTTACAAAAAGTGACGTACTGGTGGCGCAGGGGGCTTGTAAATCTGCCCCATAAGTGCTTAGGTATTGGCAGACTGATACAGTAAGAACATAGTGCTGGATGGGTGATTGAAGAATTGCATGAGACTGACAGGAGGTATCCTACGCTACATGGATACTACTTCAGTATTTAATGGAATGGACCAATAGTATGTATTGTTTTAGAGATTTGTAGGGATTATGCACAGAATATTTTATGTGTACTTGTGATGGTGCCTAGGTCATTTTATAAGAATACCACTAGTAACTGGAATTATGACAGTGCTGCAAACAGAGTGAACACTTAATTTATAAGTGCTTACGTATTGGTGGAGTGATAGGATAAGTAGATATTGGAGATAAGTGATTAAAGAAGTGAATGGGACAGACTGGAAGATTCCTACACTACATGAGTACTAACTGGGTATTTAGAAGAGTGTATCAATAGTATGTAGTTAGTTAGAGGTCTGCTTGGATAGTGCACAACATATTATAGCTGTACTTGTGTTAGTAGCTAGGCCATTCCATAAGTTCATGACTAGTAAATAGAATAATTCCAGTATTACAAACAGAGTGTTTAGTGAATTTAGAAGTGCTTTGGTATTGGTGGAGTAATAGGTTAAGTAGATAGTGCTGGATGGGTGATTGAAGAAATGCATGGGACAGACAGGAGGATACCTACACTACATAGGTACTAACTGGGTATTTAGAAGAGCGTATCAATTGTTTGTAGCTGGTTAGAGGTGTGCATGCATAGTGTACAAAATATTGTACCTGCACTTGTGTTAGTGACTATGCCATTTCTTAAGTATACACCTAATAAATGGAGTAATTTCAGTGTTGCAAAGAAAGTGCGTACTGAATTTATAAGTGCTAAGGTATTGGTGGAGTGATAGGATACGTAGATAGTGCTGGATGGGTGAATGGAGAAGTGCATGGGACAGACAGAAGGATTCCTAGACTGCCTAGGTACTAAGTGGGTATTTAGAAGAGCGTATCAATAGTATGTAGCTGGTTAGAGGTCTGCATGCATAGTGTACAAAATATTGTACCTGCACTTGTGTTAGTGGCTAGGCTATTCCTTAAGTATACAACTAATAACTGGAGTAATTTCAGTGCTGCAAAGAGAGTGCATGCTAAATTTATTGGTGCTTAGGTATTGGCAGAATGATAGGATACGTAGATAGTGCTGGATGGGTGAATGGAGAACTGCATGGGACAGACAGAAGGATTTCTAGACTGTATAGGTACTAACTGGGTATTTAAAAAACTGCATCAATGCTATGTAGCTGATTAGAGGTCTGCATGCATTGTGCACAGAATATTATAGCTGTACTAGATTTTGTGGCTAGGCCATTCCTTAAGTACATGACTAGTAACTAGAACAATTTTAGTGCTGCAAAGAGAGAACATGTTGAATTTATAAGTGTTTAGGTATTGGCGGAGTGATAGGATACATAGATAGTGCTGGATGGATGATTGGAGAAATACATGGCATAGACAGAAGGATTCCAACACTGCATAGGTATTAACTGGGTATTTAGAAGAGTGTATTAATAGTATATAGCTTGTTAGAGATCTGCAGGCATAGTGTACAGAATATTATACCTGTACTTGGGTTAGTGGCTAGGCCATTCCTTAAGTATATGACTTATAACTGGAGTAATTTCAGTGCTGCAAAGAGAGTGTATGCTAAATTTATAAGTGCTTAGGGATTGGCAGAGTGATAGGATACGTACATAGTGTTGGATGGGTGAATGGACAAGTGCATGGGACAAACAGAAGGATTTGTAGACTGCATAGGTACTAACTGAGTATTTAAAAGACTGTATCAATGCTATATAGCTGATTAGAGGTCTGCAAGCATAGTGCACAGAATATTGTAGCTGTACTAGTATTGGTGTGTCTATGGTTTCGAGAATGGTAGTCTGTATTTCAGGGTGTGAGGAGGTGCATCAGATGATCACCTGGATGTCATTTGAGATGTCTTCAATGATGTCACTGACCATGTCATGAGTGATGTAATATGTGATGTCATCAGCAGTGCATTGCGGGGGCGCGAGTTATAGTTCGCACAACTAACTATAATGTCCGAATTTCCCATTTTGTACGAGTGAAATGTACAACTATGAAGTCCATGAAACCTGTGGTTTTTTCAGTGAATTTCTGAGGATTTTTAAATGCTAATTTCTAACTAGAATGTCCCTGAAACTTGTGTTTTTTTCAGTGAATTTTATATATATGTATTTATTCTCCCCTCACTCTTACAAGGAAGGAATCAGCACTCAGGTTGTAGTTTGGAAGTATTTTATCTGAAAAGGACGTTATGCACGCGTTTCGACTCGTCCGAACATTGCTAACGACACAAGACGTCATTGTAGCATCCTTATTTAAATGTACAAATGCCACCATTTGCCAACATTAACAAAGGACTACATATTACTTTAATCCAAAAAGCAAGCGGCCATAATGGCCTGGTCACAATGTGAAAATTCAGATATTGATACAATAAAGAAAAGAAAACAAGTGTTAATATGCACACAATGTGATTTCAGCATATCTTGCCTGGTGATCGCCATACCTGTATGTTCGTCAACGTGACATATTCATAATAAACATACTTAGGATTGAAAACATCAACATAAGCAATGGACTACACATTACTTTAAAGTGAAAGGCTATCGGCCATATTAATCTGGGCACGTTGCGTATTATAATGGTTCTTACACGAAAGAAAAGAAAACAAGCATTGGAAATGCAATAGGTCTCGGATTTATTTGAGTTTGAGCTAATGGCATTGTAAATGGCGATGTCTTTTCGCCATGTGTTATGAAGTGTATGCATGTGGTGTGTAGTGGAATTATGTGGGTTGGATTTGAATTGTAGCAATGGTGTCATGCTACGCTTTACACCCTGCAGACTGGGCCCTGGACACCCACACACTGCTCACCCTGCATACTCACCCACTGCGCACCCAGCACACTAACATACTGCTCACCCTACACACCCACACACTGCTCACCCTGCACACTGACACACTCACACACTGCTGGCCCTGGACACCCACACACTGCTCACCCTACACACTCACACACTGCTCACCCTGTAAACTGACACACTGCTGGCCCTGGACACCCACACACTGCTCACCCTACACACTCACACACTGCTGGCCCTGGACACCCACACACTGCTCACCCTGCTTACACACACTGCTCACCCAGCACACTCACACACTGCCCACCCTACACACCCACACACTACTCACCCTGCATACTCACACTGCTCACCCAGCACACTAATATACTGCTCACCCTACACACCCACACACTGCTCAGCCTGCACACTGACACACTGCTCACTCTGCACACTCAGACACTGCTCACCCTGCACACTGCTCACCCTGCACACTCACACACTGCTCACCCTGCACACTCACACACTGCTAACCCTACACACTCACACACTGCTGGCCCAGGACACCCACACACTGCTCACCCAGCACACTAACATACTGCTCACCCTACACACTCACACACTGCTCACCCTGCACACTCACACAATGTTCACCCTGCACACTCACACACTGCTCACCCTGCACACTCACACACTGCTCACCCGGCACACTTACACACTGCTCAACCTACACACTCACACACTGCCTGCCCAGCTGCAGAAATAGAAAGAACCCAGTGTGAGTCTTCGGAGGACCGATCACCGTTGTGAGAGCGCGGCGGCCACTCACACACTGCTGGCCCTGGACACCCACACACTGCTCACCCTGCATACTCACACACTGCTCACCCAGCACACTAACATACAGCTCACCCTACACACCCACACCCTGCACACTGACACACTGCTCACCCTGCACACTCACACACTGCTCACCCTGCAAACTCACACACTGCTGGCCCTGGACACCCACACAATGCTCACCCTGCATACACACACTGCTCACCTAGCACACTAACATACTTCTCACCCTACCCACTCACACACTGCTCACCCTTCACACTCACACAACGTTCACCCTGCACACTGCTCACCCTGCACACTGCTCACCCTGCACACTCACACACTGCTCACCCTGCATGCTCACACAAAGCTCACCCTACACACTCACATACCCAGCACACTGACATCCACCTTGACCACAGGTTCTTACACACCACCGCCAAAGGATCTCAAACTATGATGACACCTTCCCCACCACTCCCGTTTCTCGGTCAGTTATCAAACGTGCCTAATTGAGCACACAGGGGTAGCGCTGCATGCCGGTGCGTGCTGTCAACAGACACTCAGGTGCACAAGATTCAATCTGAAATGAACACACAACTGTGGGGCGTATTAAACTCAGACTCACCTCGACCAGAATGCCCGGTCCACATACTGACAAACGTATGCCCCAAGCAAACAAGTGTGGGGGGATGCCTTTCAAAGGTGTACCTCGCTCTTTCCCTGGCATGTTGGTCATTTAGTGGGGTGTTCATCTGCTTAACATGAGACCGACCACACATGACTAGTATTCCCATTCTTTAGGATCAGAGATGTACCGAGCATAAAAATGGCTCTTTCTCGGCCCTTTAAATGAGTGCCTGATAGAAGTATGTATCTTTCCCAGCCCCGGCGCCCTTTCAGATGTGTCGGCCTATGGCGACATTTCCAGATTATTTCTGGAGGTTGGGAAGGGAACAGTCCGCGTTGGAAGCAGAGTTTCGAACACCGGTCACTGTGCTATTTCTGGACACTGGGACAGTCTGGCAGTTTCGCCGCCCTCGTCACTCAGCCAACATGGCGTGTCCATTAGGAGGCTTCTGCGAGGGCACAGCGCTCGGCTTGTCTTTTGTGAAGATGAATCAAAGGGGCTATGATCTGTTCTCCATGCCTGCTTCTCCTGGTTCCAGCTGACTCGGAAGCCAAAGTGGCTGTTGGCATGGGCCCTATCTGGCGGAGTGCCCTGCTCCATACATCACTCAAAGGGAGGGACAGCTTCATTAAAGACAGATTGTGCAACGTTGTAATTGTGGCTCTGCGTGCAGCAGCAGCGCTGTTGGGCTGCCCAGGGCCAGAGAGTAGGTGTTGCTGCTGTAGTGTGAGAAGTACTCCTTTTGCACAGAGTTCCCCTGCTGTCCTTGTCGGTGCCCCCAGAGTTCCGCTGATGTCCCTGCCTTTGCCCCTAGAGTCCCCCTGTTATCTGTCTGTGTTCACAGCGTTCCCATGTTGTCTCTCGATGACCCCAGATTTCCCCTGTTGTCACTGTCTGTGTCCCCATAGTTTCCCTGTAGTCCCTGCCTTTGCCTCCAGAGGTACCCTGTTATTCTTGTCTGTGCCCCCCAGAGTTACCCTGTTGTCCCTGCCTGTGCCCCCAGAGTTAACCTGTTCTCCCTGTCTGTGCCTCTAGAGTTCCCCTGTTGTCCCTGTCTTTGCCCCCTTGGGTTCCTCTTTGAAGTGCAGAGCAGGCCGTGATCTGCCAAAACACTTTTCATTTGAGTGTAAAGTAGGCCGAGCCCCGCCAGCCGTCGGGGGAGGCCTCAGCAGGAGCTCTGCGCCACCCCCGGAGGCATCTGACCAGACGTAAAGAACACCCTTACCCCCCCCCCACACAAACCCCTCCTCTCAGGGAGGAACAGCGCCGGGCCAGCGACAGCCTCAGCAGTGTGCACCGGCCTGGAAGGAGGAAGGAAGATGTTCACAGCTTCGCTGGTAATGGGTGGGTGGAATGATGGATCGATCCCTACTTTACAGAGATGGGTGACGGGTCCGGAGTCGTCTCGGGACACGATTGTGTGAAGAGACGGGGTAACCCCGGATACTGCGTGCAGTCTGGAGTTAGGCGGCAACCACGGCAAAGGGGCACACAGATGGCATTTATGTACACAGGGGGGAAAAGAACCCAAATGTGCTGCACTGGAAGCTATCGCTCTCGCGATCGCTATTACAAAAAAAAGCCAGCGAGTGGTGCGCTCGCGCGCGCCACTGCAAACATTTGTCTTCAATTATCACAGCTGCGACGGCCGCGATAATTGAAGATATATGGCCTTCTGGTGCGCGTAGCAGACACCAATAGGCCATGGGCGGAGCTACGCGACCGCCCATGGCCTATTGCGTGTTCTGTTTTAAAAACACACGCACGCTAAGGCCAATGGAAATTGTCCTACGAAATAAGACGCACGAGCTGCGTGGAATTTCTAGGTCCATTTTCTAAACCCCGGAAAAAGGACTCTTGCTGCGCGACACTGCATGCGCAGTGTACGCTAGGCCCGAGCCCTAAAAAAGTGGTGTTAATATACACACACTATCCCTAAATAAAGTTCTAGTGATTAAAGTTCCCTTCCATTCACAGTTCATTTGAGGTGTCATAAGTGATGTCATGAGTGCTGTAACTGACCATGTCATGAATGATGTTTTTTCTAAGGTCATTAGCAGTACATTGTGGGGGCGTAAGTTATAGTTAGCTCAGGTAACTATACCTGCTGAATTTCACTAGTTTATATGAGTGAAATCTGAGTCTAACTATACTGTTCCTATAATCTTTGTTTTTTTCAGCAAATTTCTAGTTTTCTTTTAACGTTAAGTAAGATGCATATCACAATGGATGGTGGAGGGTTGGAAGCAGGGCCTGACATTGTGCCTCCACCCAAGCTTGCTGCTCCTGCCTTCCCACCTCCTAACCATCCATTGTCCAAGTCCATGTCCCTGCTAACTTATTACAGCCCTGTGGGGCCGTTGTTCTGCCACTGGCCTTCCCGACTTCTCTGAACAGTTAGCTTGCTGCCCCATCCACCTCCTCCCTATCCTCTGTTGTTTGAATCCATGGACTTGCCTCCTCCCTCCTGCCATGCATGGTCTGATGTGCCGCCACTGCCCTCCATTTAGCATGATGTACCAGTCCACTCCTCCTGCCCTGCATTGCCCAATTCTATGCCCCATCATTGACCTCCTCTGTGCTTAGCTTGCTGCACCTCTTCTCCTTCCCCCTGCCCTCCGATGTCTGTGTGTATGCCCCTGCTCCATCCTTTTTGCCCATCATGTTCCATGGACCTGCCTATCTACTAATCTGAGTGTTCTGTTGAGCTGCCACTCCCCTCCCACCTGCCTAGCATTGTCAGATGACTGTAACCTGTCCCTGCCACCTCCACCCTGCCTGTCCACATTCCATGCCCCTATCCCCTTCCTCCTGTCCTCCATGGTCCATTTTACTGCCACACCCTTCTGCCCTCCCTGGTCTGTTGTGCTGCAACTGCTCCTCCTGCCTGCCCCGCGTGGTCTGTTGTGAGGCCCCTTCCCCTGAACTCACTTGTCTGTGCCCAGGTCCTGACCCTCCCTTCTATCCTCCATGGTCCTATGTGCATGCCCCTGCACCCTTCTTCTTGCCCATCATAGCCATTGTGCTGCCACTAACCCTCCCACTTGCCATGCATGGTCTTCTGTGCTGCCACAGCCCCTCCCACCTCCCTGTGTGGTCAGCTAGCTGCCCTTGACCCCCTCCCACCTTCCCTCCATGTTCAGTGTGTATGCCATTATAGTCTCACTGTTGCTCTCCATGGTGTGTCTTACTTCTAGTGCCCAACCTGCCTGACCTCATTGGTCATTTTGCTGCTCCTACTCTGCCCCTTTGCCCTCTGTTTCCATGTGCAGACCCCTATTCCTTCCCTCCTGGCTTGTCTGTTCCATTGTAATGCCCCATATCCGTCCCTCCTGCCCTTTATGGTCAGTTATGCTACAGCTTTCTCTCCTGTCTGTCTATTATGGTCAGCTAGCTACTATTGCCTCTTTCCCCTCTGTTCTCTGTTGTCCAAGTGCATGGTCCTGTCCCCTCCCTATTGCTTTCTATGGATTGTTGTGCTGCACTCCTGTCCCGCATGCCCTGTGTGGTGTTTTGTGCTGCTGCAAACCCTGAAGCCTGCTCTGTAGGGTCAGTTTGGTGCACCTCTCCATGTCCCTCCTGTCCTCTGTTATCCGAATCCATGTCGCTACCCCAATTCCTCCTGCCTTCCATGATCCAATGTACCGTACTTGCTAACATTTTGAACTTGGTAAGAGGGAGATTTTGGAAAAAAACTGGGGTATTGATTTTTCCCTTTGGCTTACATTGAAAAAGAGGAGATTGTAGACAGGAGAAATATCAAATAAAGCCCATTTGGGCTTAAGAACATTGGACGTTTCCTGGCTAAATCAGGCCTGTTGGCATGTATGGTTGTACTACCACTGCCTCTTCCTTCTGCCCACAATGGTCTATTATATTGCCACAGCCTCTCTTGCCAGTCCTGTATTGTTGGTTTGTTGCCCCTGCCCCCCATAGTCTGTTGTGCTGCCACTGCCCTTCCTGCCTGCCCAGTGTGGTCAAATTATTGCCTCTGCATCCTCCTACTTGCATACAATTGTCAGAGTCCGTGCCCCTGGCCTCTGCCTCTCAACAGTATCCTAATGAACAACTAGATTGCTAAAATTCTATATTTATTACAAAAGTGTGGAACGCCTGATGTCATCTTGATGTAATCAAAACTAATACCTAGAGCACTTCTTTTAGAATTACATATATGAGAGGGTCTTATTTGCATCAAAATTATGGTTAGTGCTCTAAAAACTAAAATGAGGACATATTTTCTGAGTTTTCAAATAGCGACAAATCACTTTTAAATGATTTGTTATCTTTATGTTTTTTTATCCAGTTGACCACTTGATTAAATGTTGCACTTAGGGGAGAGGATGTGGTGATACTTCCAGAGCTGCAAACTTTAAAACTGGGGAGCCAGGTTGGAGTTTCTGCTTCAGCTCGACATTCTGTGATTCTTGTCAAATCACTTAATCTCCCCATGTCTACAACCAAAATGAATTTGTTCTTGTGTGATGTAACCAATGCTCATGTAAAGCCCTCCAATACCTGACAAGTCTGCATAATATAAAACTGCAAAAACACAAAAAATAAAAAGTGTTTTGCACACTTCTGTCATTAGGCTACATGTGGGCTACATCTGGGTGATATTTGTGCTACATTTGGGCCCTTTCTTTTCTCTGGTGGCCATCGTGGGAGATTGATTTGTTATGAAGTTTCCAAATTTCCTCATTTACCGCCGTCTCCTCAGTAGGAAATGCTTTCAGTTTTTTACTTTGATTCCATCAAGAAGGTATTCAGATATGTCACACATTTGCCACAAATTCTGAATGTTAGCACTCTAGTTGCTCATTAGATCACTGTAGTAACGCTACTGCTCACCAGGGAAGTCTGCTTCTGGTATTCAAAGTGCATGTTTCACTCTGCATGTCAGAATTTTTTTTATGAAATAGAAGATTTGAGAAGTGAAAATGTGCCCTAATTTATCTTTCTGCAGCACTAATCATAAATTTTATGGCAAAATGAACCCCCTTATTTTGTTCCTTTGCAAATTAAATGTTTTAAATGTTACCATTTTATTCCAATAAAGATGGCTTCAGGTGTGTCATACTTTTGTCATAAGTAAGACTGTTAGCGCTCTAGTTGTTCTTTATAACACTCTGGAACATTCTGTCATTGGGCTATACTTGGGCTACATCTGGGTGATATTTGTGAAACATTTGGGCTCTTTTGTCTCTGGTGGCCATCTTGGGAGACTCATTTGTTATGAAGTTTGCTAATTTCCTCATTTACTACAGTCTCCTCAGTAGGAAATACTATCAGTCTTTTTACTTTGTTTCCATCAAGAAGGCATTCAGATGTGTCACATATTTGCCATAAATTCTGAATGTTAGCACTCTAGGTGCTTATCTTACCAGGGAAGTCTGCTGCTGGTATTGAAAGTGCATGTTTCAGTCTGCATGTCAGTATTTCTTAATGAAATAGAAAAGGATTTGAGAAGTCAATCAAAATATGCCCTCATTTTTCTTTCTGCAGCACTAATCATACTTTCTATGGAAAAATGTACCCCATCAATTTGTTCCTTTTTAAATTAAATGTTTTAGGAGTTACCACTTTATTCCAATCAAGATGGCTTCAGGTGTGCAATACGTTTGTCATAACTAGGACTCTTAGCGCTCTAGTTGTTCTTTAGAACACTCTGGGAAGCTGCAGTAGAACACAAAATAATCAACTGACAGTGTCTGCCAATGTTGGATGTACATGTTTTACTGAGAATGTCAGACTTCATTCTCACATGACTGAGAAAGATAATGTGAATTTACAGAAAATATGCTCTCAGTTTAGTTTATAGATCACCTTCCAAACCTCTGTGGGAAAAGCATGAGAAAATAGTTTTCTCTCAAACATGATTCATGATATCCCAGCAGAAGGCTTTTTCACCTGGTAAAATCACCTTAGAACACACCACGAATCCTAAAATGAGTATCAGACCATCAACACATTATTTATAATGCAACTAAAGTCTTAAAACCTTTTATTAACTGCAATGCTTTTTAATGAGATGCTATTGTGTATATTGGTCCCAAGATGGCTGCCAACTCTTCTTGGATGAAGTGCTGACAGCCAATCAGATCTCACGATGAGATGTGTGGTTAGGCTCCCCCCAGATATATATATTTCTTTTTCCATTATTTTTTAAAAACTACTGAACGGATTTACACCATTTAACAGAGAGTTCTTTCTGAAACAAGGGCTGCCTTTTTGCCAAATTTGGTGTGATTCTGTTCAGCAGTTTGGGCTGCAGCTGTGTCTAAAGTTTCCTACGGAAAATAACATGGAGAAAACATGTTTTGGGACCCCCTTTTTTCTTGGCCCCCACTTGCCGAATCACCCCAAAACCTTCAGGATAGGAGCAAACCGGAGCACCCCACGAGTTTTGAATATTTAGGGAAGATATGTAATCCGGCACCAAAGTTATTGGGAATAGAAAGTTGTGATTTTCCTTATGGTAACTAGGTCCTAACTATAACTAAAAAGATATACTTATTTATGCATTCACTTATATACATGTTAAAAACATAGAATAATGTAACTATCAGTAATATGTACATTTGTTAAGCAGAACTAATGAATATCTATATAAAATATTTTTTTTAAACATAAGTATTCTACACGTTTATACAAAGCAATACACTTATATAGGAACATATCTATAGTAGAAATAAATGTTTATATACAGAGATATACTGTATATTTCTTATACAGAGAGATATGCTGTATATTTCTATCTGTTGGCGTATGGTGGTTATGTGGGGAAGAGCCAATTCTTGAGTAGTTTTCTGAAGATAAGGTGGTTATCTGTGGATCTTATGTTGGGAGTAGAGTTCCATAGTTTGCCTGCTTGAACAGAGAAGGATGTGCCACCCATTTTTTTTTCTTTTATCTTGGGATTTTGAGGCGAGGTGCCACTCTAGAGCGGAGGTTCCTTTGTTGAATGTGCTTGGTGATTTTATTCCTGATGAGTGGTCACGTTCCATGTATTGCTTTTTGGGTGATACATAGCAGCTTGAATGTGGATCTTCTGGCAACCGGTAACCAATGGAGGGCTTTCAAGGTAGGCGAGATATGGTCTTGTAGTTTTATATGTACGAGTAGACTGGTAGCCGAGTTCTGAATCCAATGTAGTCTTTTCATGGTCGTTAAAGGTGATCCATGGTAGAGGCTATTGGCGTAATCGAGTTTGGACAAAACAAGGAAGATGGTAGTCTTATTGCTCAAAATGTTTTTAACTTGGCCTTTACACACAAAATCCACAACAGATGGATTTCCTTGACGTATCTGTCAAGGTAGTTGAAGGGAACATTAAAACCAGCCTATATCGCAAAGAGAAGGCTGGAAACAGCATTCTTTTCCTGCTAATAGTCACCACTCACACATATTGAAATGGAGTATTCCATATTGTGAGCTCTTGAGGGCAATATGGGCATGCAGTACCACACAGTTTCAGCGAGGCGGAAGGTCGAATGACTTCCAGATGCAGAGCCAGAGGTTATCCTTAAAAAATTCTGAAAGATGCTAGCAGTAAATCAGCCCCAGATATCTAGGCAACACCTGTTAACCCAAAACAGAAGAAGCAACAAGACACTTACACAGTCAGGTTGATTACATCTCACAATAGCGAATCAAGTGCCCAGAGAAAGATTTTTAATAAACACTGGCAATTGGTCAAGACAGAGCTCTTTATTAGTAAGGTTATGCCACCACACCCTTCAGTGACTTACAGGAAGTCAAAATCCTTGAAAGATTTTCTGGTACACAGTTACACTAGTAGCTTTACTGATCGGAGGGGCTGGTTACAAGAACAGATGGGTTTTTAAAAATGCGGGCGGTGTAAAGATTGCAGCTGCAGCACAAATAAAAGAGAGTACACACTGCTCACGAGACAAACACGCAGCATAAAGAAATTCATCACATGTGGCAATGATTATGTGGTGTATGTACTCCAGTGTCTGTGTGGGTATCAATACGTTGGGAGTACCATTTGCCCTGTAAAGAAGATGGAACTAGAACACCGCAGAGCCATCAAGAACATGGATGCAAACTACCCAGTAGCAAGAACTTGGTCTAGGGTTTACAACCAGGATGCTGACTTATTAGGTTATGTTGGCACAGACAGGATCCAGCAGAATGTGCGTGGAGGAGACAGGGAGAAGAAACCTAGACTGCTGGAATCAGAATATATCATTCTGCTTGGGAGTAAATCCCCAAGAGGCCTCAATGAGGCTGAGGAACTACAGTGCATATTGGCTGATGTGACATAGGATAAGTCCCAACTGTATATTTTGACCCCTGTTGTTTTCTTTGGCATACAGTCAAAAAGTCCTCCATTGTAATGGTTGGAAATTGCCTTTGTTTTCTATATGAATATTTTCTGATGGATGTTCTTTGAAAAATTCTGCAGTACTCACATATGATGGGAATTCGTACAGTCATGAGATAGTACACATTATTTGTGAACATGGTGCAGGTGTAGTTGTTATAGTCGACCTAGTGTGGTTGGGTGCATATGCCATTTGTCTTTTATTCATATAATTTCCTTTGTTGTTCTGTAGCAATGTGTTATGTATCTTTAATTAATGTCATTTGTTCTGGTTCTCAAGTTTTAAAAATAGTATGGGCTTACAGAACTTCTATATGTGATGCCACAGGTTACCCACCTTTTGTTCTTATGCGAGGTAGAAATCCTAGAACTAAATTTACCCCTGGTTGGCTTTTTAAGTCAAATGTTGTTAATTGGTCTGAAGATTTAGTTAATGAAAGACGTAATGCTGCTCACACCAAGAGTAAATATTGGTATGATAATAAACATGATGTGAAAGATATCAACATTGAGGTTGGACAATGGGTGAGAGTAAAAAAAAACAGGGAAAATTCCTAAAGAAGAAAGTCGTTTTTACGAACCTTTACAAGTTGTGAAAATTTTGAACAATTCTGTACATCTAAGTAATGGAAAAGTATGGAACTTTAAAAGAATTGCAAAATGCTCGGCCCCTTCAGAATCTTCAGAAGCTGCTACAAATTCTTCTTATTTATATGATTTGGATGACTTATTGTGTAATAATTCTTCCATTACTGATATGAATATCAATCATCAAAACATTGCTATACCAGGAAGTTCAAATGTTATTAACCAAGATGATTTGAATGTTTTAAGAAATTCAAAACGTGAAAAAAGACTTCCAGTATGGTTGGCAGATTACATTTCTGAAAGCTTTCCTTTGTAAAAAAAAATAATAATTTTGTAGGATGCATTTTATTTTATCGTTTTATTTTTTTTGTTTAGTTTGTTTTGTTTTGATAGCTTTATCTCCTTAGTTGCTTAAAAAAAATAGAAGGGGATGATGGTGACATATTTATTTGTTTTCAAAACATTTTTAATTGTATTCCGATGGGGCTGTGTTATGTATCTTTAATTAATGTCATTTGTTCTGGTTCCACATTCCATAGAATGTGTGATGTTGTGTTCCTTGCCTATGATGTTTCTTACTGGCCTTCGAGAGAGGCCGGTTACCTGTCTGTCTGTGTACCTGCTCTTCTTACGGAATAAACCACATTTCAACCTATTTACTTGTGTGATTTACTACACAACAAAATGTTTATATATTTTGGAACCACTGGGGCCTAAATTACTTTTATTTTAGATACTAGGATACACAGAAATGACTACTCAACCTCTTGGCTGAACTATCAATATAATAACAAGTTAACATCTAAGAGAGCCATTAGTTTTTAGCTCTGGAAATTTCCAGCAAGAGTTTTAATAGGTGTTCGAAATTTCTTTGTTCTTCGGCCACTAGGCCTATGCCTATTGAATATTTTTGAGAAACGCTCTGAAATGTGCCTACACTTTTTGATATGCATCTTGGTTTTGAGCTAAAACTATTTTGTAAAAATGTATTAGGATTATACTTTAAAATTTTCCTTGTATCAAATCATCCAAAATGAGCGATCAATATGATCATGAAAATTATCAGGTTATATTTTGTAAGCCTGGAAATACGACAATATTTATTTTAGATCTATGGCATTGCTCTCTTTTGTTGTTTTAAAGGTGCTTGGGCACTGTGTTGTGTAACTGGCCCTGAGTGAGGGTGAAACACGTTGCCGAAATAAACCGTCTGAAATCAAAGCTGTGGACTGCGAATCTTACTGGAGTTTATGGATTCACCCTGGTTTTTCTTTGAACATATATATATCACAGTGGCAGTCACCAATGTGTGGTTATATTATTAGGTCAGAGTTTCAATAGGATTCCACGTTATTTTGGTATTACCAGTTAAATTTCAAGTGGCCCTCAAACCATGTGGCAAGACTGAAGTCAGCAGATAAGTAAAAACAGATAGGGGTCTCAATGAACTAGTCAGTATTTAGACTGCTCCAATTCAGCCACTTACTCTTGCAGGATAATTTATATACCTAGGGTACTCTCACTCTGAGAAGAAAATTACTGCCATAGATACATTTATTACTACACTTAAATCTGTAGTATGACGTATTAAGTGATCCCGGCAAAACATTAGCAAAGGCGATTATTAGAAATGTGAACAAGACCAGATTAAATAACATTTTTGTCTTTTAATATAGTATGCATTATATTTTCTGATGATCTTGATAAGTGGACCCCGGCCTACTAGTTATTGTATATTAAGCAGGAGGTACATTGCCTCTTGGCTTGCTGAAGTGAGTGCACACTTCATGGAGGTAAGTCCAAGTTCATAAGCGGGATACTCTGCGGTCCAACAGTGTCCCCTTGCAATGAAGGACTTCACCCTAAGAAATGGACCCTAGCGTTCTATAAACAAATGTTATTATCTTCAGACAGTAAACAACACTATGTAGATAACTGGTGAACGATGAAGAATGCTAAAAGGAATGGAAAACATTAACAATATTCATTAAATATTTTTCATCTGTGTAAGCATTTCAAAACATCATCAACCATAAAGAGTTTATCAACATAAGCATCAGTTCTTAACATTACAAATTAGCTGTTGTGAACTAGATTTTGTTATCCCCCACCATAGCATACATTTATGGTCAAAGAGCATGACTGATGGGAAACCCCTGAAAATGAGTACACTTCAGTGACATCTTGGCTCTGTGAACTACAGGTGGAAAGTGTAAACATGTTACTATTGGCAGCAGCAATATGTTATTTGTCATTATTTACCTGTCAGTGCGGTTGATTCTGCATGGGCTCCACCCTGCTGGGCGTTTGGAAGCCCCGCCTCATCTCCAGGTATGGAGGGTGACCTTCAAGACGAAATGCGTTACTTACCTGTAACTGCAGTTATCCAGTATTAGTGTCTTTCATAGATTCACATGCCTGAATCATTCCCCGTCGTCGAGACGGGAGCCTCCGGTATATAAAAAAGTAATGTCCTGAGACATACATAAAGAGATTAGGTCTAAGGGTCTCACCTTAGTAACCTATCTAGGTCCTTATGCAGGAAGGACCAAACAGAGTAGGCTCCAGGGTCCCACCTTGGTAGCCTGAGTCCTTTTGTAAAAAAGGACCAAAGTAAAAGAAACAACCAATCAGCTACCACCTCCCTCTAGAACCTTCCTGTGAGGAGCCTCAGTCTCTCAGATTTTCGTACGCACCAAGTTGGTTAGGTGTAAACCTGTTAGAGAGAGGTGAGTCCTGCCAGGGGAGGCGGGAGGGTGCATGTGAATCTATGAAAGACACTAATACTGGATAACTGCAGTTACAGGTAAGTAACGCATTTCTTATCCAGTATTTGGGTGTCTTTCATAGATTCACATGCCTGAATCAGAGTAGCAAGCAATACAATATGCACATCCTGTGTTGATACAGAACATATACACCTGCAAATAAGGAACATTTGTGACTGTATAAACAACAGCATACAATGTCATGCAGAATCTAGTAATAAAGAAATGTGCATACCAGTCCAGGATGGTGGGAAGTAGGAGGGCTCACCTCACTGGAATAGATGGCGAAGCACCGCTCTGCCCACTGCTGCGTCTTTCGTCAGCTCAGCATCCAAGCAGTAGTGCCTGGTAAATGTATGCGGGGACTTCCAGGTCGCCGCTCTACAGATGTCCAGGAGTGGCACCCCAGCAAACAGTGCCGCAGACGTAGACATGGCCCTGGTGGAGTGGGCTTTGGCCCGTGAGTCCAGAGGTCGTCCTGCCTGTTCGTGGCAGAGAGTTATAGCTGAAGAGATCCATCTTGATATACTTTGCTTTGATAGGGGCATGCCCTTCCTAGGTCTGCTGAATGCGACGAAGAGTTGGGATGACTTCCTGTAGTGTCTTGTTCTATCAAGATAGAATTTGAGGCATCTCTGAAGGTCTAAAGAGTGCAGTGATCTCTCAGCCGGAGTAGATGGGTTCGGAAAGAATGATTTAAGAACCACGGGCTCATTTAGATGGAAGTCCGAAGGGACTTTGGGTATGAATCGTGGGTTAGTACGCAGGATGACTCTGTCCTCTTTGAATTGTAAGAAAGGGTCCTGAATGGATAGGGCTTGCAATTCGCCCACTCTTCTGGCCGAGGTTAGTGCCAGTAGGAGGGCTGTCTTCCACGACAGGAATTTGATATCCGATTTGTGGATAGGCTCAAAGGGATGCTTCATCAACTGGTGAAGAACTACGTTGAGTTGCCACGTTGGAGGGACTGGTTTTGGTCTAGGGAAGGACCTAAAAAGGCCCTTTAGGAATTGTTTGATGAGCCTGTCCGCCCACAGGGAAGGACCCCTAGAAGTTCGAGTGAACCTAGAAATTGCTGCCAGGTGGACCTTGATGGACGCATGGGCAAGGCCTGAGTGCGCCAGTTGTAGGAGGTATGGCAGGAGTTGTTGGGGAGTGACCTGGAAGGGATGTAGACCTTCCTTCTCACACCAGACGCAGAAGCGTTTCCACTTGAGAGTATAAGTCTTTTTTGTGCTGTCAGCTCTAGCGTTGGACAGGACGTCTTTGCACTCCTGCGGTATGTTTAGATGACTGAACTCGCGGTATTCAGGAGCCAGGCTGACAATTTCAGAGGGCCCAGGTTCGGGTGGAGAACCTGTCCGTGAGACATCGTGAGTAGCGTCGGGTAACTGTGTAGGCGAAGAGGTGGATGGACCGATAGACGATGGAGCTCCGTGTACCAGTGCTGCCTCGGCCAGGATGGGGCGATGAGGATCAGGGTGCAGGGCTCCGATTTCATTTTCCTGATTACCCTGGGTATCAGTGGGAATGGCGGAAAGGCGTAAGCAAACACGTTCTGCCAAGCTATGGAAAATGCATTCCCCAGTGTTCCTGGTTGGGGAAGCCTGCTTGCGAAGCTTGGGCATCTGGCGTTCTCCCTGGTGGCGAAGAGGTCTATCTGTGGTGTCCCCCACTTCGCGAAGATGTAGCCCAATGCACTCTCGTCTAACTCCCATTCGTGGGATAGGGACTGTTCTCTGCTGAGGGCGTCCGCCAGGACGTTGTCTTTGCCCGGAACGTATTCGGCTTTGAGGGTGATGCCATGTTGTAGAAGCCAGTTCCAAACTCTCTGAGATTCTCGAGAGAGAGAGAGAGAGCGAGCGCGTCCCTCCCTGTTTGTTCAGGTAGTGCATCGTCGTGGTGTTGTCTGTCCTGACTAGCACTGGGGAGTTTCGGATGCGCGGGAGGAACGATTGGAGCGCCAGGAAGACTGCTCGTAGCTCTAGAATGTTGATGTGGAGCTTGGATTCCTGTGGCGTCCATTTTCCGTTGGTCTGTAGTTCTTGCAGGACTGCACCCCAGCCCTCCAAGGATGCGTCCGTGGTGATGATATGTGGTTGCGCCAGAAGCAGGAACGGTAGTCCTTGCGACAGGTGTTTGGCTGATCTCCACCATTGTAGACTGTTGATCATAGGTTGTGTGACTCGAATGCGGTCCTCGAAGGATCCCGCCGTTTGTGTCCACTGTTTTGACAGTTCTTCCTGCAGGGGGCGCATTTTTAGGCGGCAATGCGGGATGAGCAGGATACATGACGACATCATGCCGAGGAGCGACTTGAAGATACGGACGGTCAGAGTCTTTTTGGATGCCACTGACCTGGCCAAGGAGATGAGTTTCGACTTTCTCTCCTGTGATGGAAAGGCTTTGGTGCATTCCGTGTCCAGGGTCGCTCCCAGAAAGGTGATGACTTGGGTTGGTGTTAGGGATGACTTTTCCTTGTTGAGAGTCAAGCCGAGGCGGCGGAAAAGATGCAGACAGGCGCTGGAAGATGCGGCTGCGGCTGCTCTCGACGGAGCCTTTACCAGCCAGTCGTCCAGGTAAGGGAAGACCTGGTGTCCTTGCTGGCGGAGAAAGGCTGCGACAGGAGAAAGGCATTTTGTAAAGATCCTTGGAGCAGATTTGAGGCCGAAGGGGAGGACACGGAATTGGTAGTGTGCCCCTGCGACTGCAAACCTTAGGAACTTCCTGTGTCCCTTGAGGATAGGGATGTGGTAATAGGCATCCTGTAGGTCTAGTGATGTCATATAGTCGCCTTTTTCCAGGAGTCCCAGGATCTCTTGTAGCGTGACCATCCGGAAGGACTGCTTCTTTAAGAACCCATTGAGAGCCCTCAAGTCGAGGATCGGACGCCATTTCTTCCCCTTTTTGTGGATGAGGAAGAAGTGGGAATAAAATCCCTCCCCCTTCTGGGCGTGGGGAACTCTTTCTATTGCGCCCTTCTGGAGCATGGAAGCCAGTTCCTGGAGAAGCAGCCGCAGGTGTCTGTGAGGGCGCTTGACGGGTGGTGTCCGTGGGGGGGTTGAGAGGAATTCCAGAGAGTGGCCGAATTGAAGAAGCTGTAGAACCCACCGGTCCGTTGTTATTTGCCGCCAATTTTGAAGGTAAAAAGAAAGTTTTCCTCCAAGTCGCAAAGAAGGCGATGGTGGAGGGGCTGGTCAATTGGTAGAGTCATTGGCGATTGCCTGCGGGTCTCTTCTGTCCTTTTCCTCTGTAGGATGATTTGTTGAAGGAGGACTGACGTCCCGACTGGTTTTGGCGCTGTTGAAACTGCGTCTTACCCTGTGAGTATGAGTAAGAGGACTTATTTTGATAAGAGCCTCTATAGGAGGATTGTCCCCTCCCCCTGTTGGTACGAAAGGACTGATTGCGAGATTGCAGAGTGCCTAGGGCTCTGGCTGTGTCGGTGTCCTTCTTGATTGCGGTGAGGGCTTCGTCAATCTTCTCGCCAAACAGATGATCACCATCATAAGGCATATCTAGAATTTTGGTCTGGACCTCCTGTCTGAAAGAGGTGGCCTTAAGCCAGCCTTGGCATCTTAGGACCGCGGCGCCTGCCAGCATCCTGAATCCAGTCATGGCCACGTCAATGGCGCAGTCGATCAGTTCTGAAGCCGATGTTAGGCCCTCGAGGAGGATCGAGTGTGCCTCCGCTTTAAGATCTTCTGGCAGGTCGGCAATGTAGGGCGCGATGTCCGCCCAGAGTTGGCGGTTGTAACGCCCGAGAAGGGCGATGGAATTGGCGATCTTCACCGTAGTCGCAGAGGTAGTGGAAAAACGTTTCCCAACTGCATCCAACTTCCTGCCTTCTTTATCTGGTGGTGTCGATAAAGGTGATGCAGGGTTACGCGAGTTCTTCTGCGCCGCCTGGGTGACCACAGAGTCCGCCTTGGGGTGACCCGTAAGGCATGCTGGAGCTGACGACGTAGCTCTGTATTTTTTGTCTAGCCTGGGTACGATTACCTGCAGGGAGGCTGGAGACTGCATGAGCTGCTTGCCCTGTTTAAGTAGATAATCAATGATCGGGATCGATCTTGTAGTTTTCTTTGTTTGTTCTTTAAAGTCATAGAGGAAACATTCAGTTTCCTGAGATTCCATGGACATATGGAACCTTTTGGCTGCCCTTTCCATGAGGTTATGGAAACCTCCAATATCTGCCGGTGGAGACTCAGAGGATTGCGGCTCCGGAGAGGCTGGAGAGTGAGTGACATAGTCTTGGTCTGCATCCACGTCCGTATCATCATCTCGGACTTCCCCTTCTTCATGTTCCCTTTCCTCTTCCTCGGACGAGACGGGGTCTTGAGCAGGGTCCTGTGTCCTAGGAAGAACCAGTGGAGGGGGCTTATGTCTTGGCACCTGCGCAGGAACGGTCACAGCTGGCTGCGGAGTTGGCGGAACAGCAGGGGTGGCTTTCTGTGGAAAGCGCACTTTGTAGTCCTGAACGAGGAAGCGCAAGTCTGAAACTAAGGAGGCTGGCAAGCACACCATTGGGGTCACCTGGGTGTGAACTTGGGTAGACACAACTGGAGGAACTGATTCTTCAACCTCCTGCTCTTCGTCCGTACTCTGGCACTTGACAATCAAGTCTGAGGGGCTAGTGGCCTGGGTAAACATCTCCTCCTCCGGTTCTTGGTCCTGTAAGAAGCAGGATGGTGTCAGCTGTTGGACCTTACTAGGCGATGTCATCTCCGGAGTAATCGGTATTTTGGTGATTCTGATGGAGACATGGGATGTCTGAGCGTCCATCGCATGTGATAGGAGCTCGGATTCTTTCCAGGTACCAGCAGCCGTCGATATGGTCTTCGTCGACGGTGCGTCCGTCGACGACGCTCTCGTCGACGGTGCCTTAGGTAACTTTTCCGCTGTCGACTGCTTCGTCGTCGGCGCCGTCATCGACGGAGCGCCCTTCGTCGACGGAGTGCCCTTCGTCGACGGCCTCGTCGACGGTGTGACTTTCGTCGATGGTGTCGTCGTCGACGTCCTCGTCGACGGTGCCGTCGTCGACGTCCTCGTCGACGGTGCCGTCGTCGACATCCTCGTCGACGGTCGTGTCGTCGACGGAGCGGAGGATGAAAGCGGTCTTCCTGTTGACGACGAGTGAGTTAGAGTCGTCAATGAGGAGGACGCCGACGATGCCATCGTCGTCGATACCGTCGTTGTCGATGTAGAGACGGTCTTTAGCGATGAGGTGGTCGCCGATTGCGCCGTCGTCACCGTAAGCAGTGGTTGCTTCCTGGGGACAGGAAGGTCCTTGCTAGACACGGTAGGCTTGCCCTCTGAAGACCTTTTGGACTTCTTAGGAGGGGTTGCTGAGTGGCCAGGCGAGGAAGCCCTAGGCCTCTTCAGGGAAAACTGTGAGGCGCCAGACATGCTCTCACCTTCGGAAATGAGGTCGCCTTCCAGTTTGTCCTTAAGCCTGTTTAGCCAAATTAGAAGTCTCCCTTCCCGGTCTTTCTGGGTCTTGACGGAGAACTTACGGCAAATCCTGCAGTCTAGGGACTGGTGGTGAGGATAGAGGCAATAAAGGCATTCCTCATGTTCGTCGTCCACGTGAAGCCTCAGTTTTCCACAGGAGGCACAGGGATGGAAAAGTGCTCTCTTCTTGACATCAGCCATAGCAAGAAAGTCGAAAAAACTGTGAAGTTAGAAGAAAATCCAATATTCCTGAGGAGAACTCAGGTGGAGACTCCCTAGCACAACGTGCGGTAGAAAATCTGAGAGACTGAGGCTCCTCACAGGAAGGTTCTAGAGGGAGGTGGTAGCTGATTGGTTGTTTCTTTTACTTTGGTCCTTTTTTACAAAAGGACTCAGATAGGCTACCAAGGTGGGACCCTGGAGCCTACTCTGTTTGGTCCTTCCTGCATAAGGACCTAGATAGGTTACTAAGGTGAGACCCTTAGACCTAATCTCTTTATGTATGTCTCAGGACATTACTTTTTTATATACCGGAGGCTCCAGTCTCGACGACGGGGAATGATTCAGGCATGTGAATCTATGAAAGACACCCAAATACTGGATAAACAATCCCTTAAAATCACCTGTTTCCAGTCCTGGTCTGTATTTTTTCAAATCATTACTTTCAGATGTGCTGGTTTAGTTGTATTACACAAAGTCCCATAATGCACTAATGTGGTAAATGGAAACAAGGAGAGGAAACAAGGTGTCCTTTAGTCGTGGAGATATACAATTTCCTCCATGTTTAAAGATCTATAATGTCTGGTTCTGGCCATAGTTGACTGCTAATTTAAGAAATAGTGGCCTTTTCATGGTTCTAATTCGTTGAGTTGACCTAGGCCAGTTTGTTCTCTTTCTTTCAGTGATCCTAGGAGAACGATTTGTGCTTCAGGATGCTGCCAAACAGTGCCATCAAAGACGAAAGGGATAATATTTTTCTACATACATCTTTGCACCTCATAAGGAGATGCAGACCAATTGCACACTTTACATCCTCAATCTACCGTCGGAGTTCAACTTTCACATTGTTGGCCTGAGACCGTGTTTGGAAAGAACACAACCACCACCTTTGACGATCTCCTTCTTCCTGCCCAAAACACTTAAGCAAGGGGAACTGTAGCATTAACCTACCTAACAGATTTGTCCTGCAATGTATTTCTCAACACTGCATTCCCATACTTTTAGTACACACCATCATGATGTACCATGAATCCCAACAGCTCTTTCTTTTTAGCATAGGTCTACATTCCTCCCAAATGTAAGTCAACCTTCCTGGGTGACTTCCTTGAACTTGCTCTCTATCTACAGATCAAACCCAACAACATTCTGATCAGTAGAGACTTTGATCTGTGGGTAAATAGTCCAGACATCAAGCCTGCTACCTGCCCCTCTCAACAAGATGCAGGCCCTCAACTTCAAGCAAGTAGTTTATGACCCAGTACACACGGCTGGACACAAGGTAGCCCTCGTTCACAACCTAAACACTGACTCTAGTCTAGGAAGATAAACTTGGGTATGTTTAGACCTCTACTTTGACCCTAATCTCACAACCTTAGCCTTCAACCCTTCCACCATTCAAGAAATCATACTCTTCCTCCCTCCTAACCAAATATCTCAGAAACATAAGCACAGAGATGCTTGAAGGAACATGGTGTGCTTCCAGAACCAACCATTCTACACCCTCAACATATTTTTGTCCTTGAAGTTGGAGCTTCTGTCAAAGCCAGAAATCCAAGTTGGGTCTCACAACCTCCAAAAAGTGGTTCAGTGGGGAATGTGCTGAGTTGAGAATTGACAGCCTGTAATGGAAATGGTATAAGTCACAGTCAGAAGTGGACAACATCCTCTGTTAAAGACAAAGGAGAGTTTAACACTAAGCCACCTTGACACCCAAAGTGGCTTACTTCTCTAAACGTTTCCTAGAGGCAAAGCTTTCAATTTGTTAATCCAGATGCCCTAAAAAGCTACCTTTCCATATTTCAACAACATTGCCAAGATGGTCTTGAGTTGCGCTAGGACAAAATTGCCATCCTATACAAATTTATCATCAACATACTAAAAGTGGCTGTTTAGATGCATATTTCAATTTCAGTGCTATACTCCATCTGCACTTTTAAACCCAAGGAAAGGTGATTGGCTATACAAATCTGCTGGACTGGATTGCAGTTAAAAATATAGTGGGAAAAAAGTGTACTGCAAAAAAGTTGTGTCAAAAAGGTTGCATACTAAAAAAATACAATAAAAAAGCTGTGGCTACAAAGAAAATAGAAAAATGTTGTGCCTTACAGCTGAAAGGTAAGTGTACTAGAAGCATAAGGGGATCATCCTGCCGAAGTTGAGAGAACATAAACAACAAGGTGTGATAGGGGAATAGTAAGGGGATATTAGCATTCAGGAAAGGGTAGTTTTGGTTTCACAGAAGGGTAGCATTAAGGGGTGGATCGGAGGTTTTAGAGTTTAGGGAAGGGTAGCATAAAAGGGTAGAAAGGGTTGGGGAAAGGTAGTAATAAGGGAAGTAGGGGTTTTTAGTTTTAGGGAAGGGTAGCATTAAGCAACAAAGGTTTTTAGGTTTTAGGGAGGTGTAGGTTAAAAGTGTAGGAAGGGGTTTTTAGGGTAGGGTAGCATAAAAGGGTAGGAAGGATTTTAAGGCGCAAGGAAGGGTAGCAATAAGGAGAAGTA
Source organism: Lissotriton vulgaris (assembly GCF_964263255.1). Lineage (NCBI taxonomy): Eukaryota > Metazoa > Chordata > Amphibia > Caudata > Salamandridae > Lissotriton > Lissotriton vulgaris. The sequence continues at coordinate 335,264 of NW_028252384.1, read as the reverse complement.
GAAGAATTTTATGGTCTGGTAAGGCAGTGCTACAGGATAGTAAGGGGTTTTTAAGGGTCAGGGAAAAGTAGCATTAATGGGAAGTAAGGGGCTTCTACAGTTCAGGGTTTTAGGGTTCAGGGAAGGGTACACTAAAGGAGTAGTAAAGTGTCTTCGATTTCTAGGAATGGTGTGCAAAGGGGTAGCAAGGGTTTTTAGGGTTCAGGGAAGGGTAGCATTAAGGGGTAGTAAGGAGTTGAAAGGGTTCAGGTATTGGTAGCATTAAGAAGTATTTGGGAGCTTTGAAGATATAGGTTTTATATAGCGCTAGCTAGACCTGAAGGTATTAGAGCGCTTTACATATAATGCAAGATCATTTGAATAAAGGACATGTATAAATACCAGCAAAGAAAATTGTTAGGCTGCAAAGATAGTTACAATATGCAGATATAGGAACAGCATGAGCTAATAGAGTACTAGACATAGTAGACAGCTGAAACAACAAATTTACTGCTGCATCTGGTCAAGTCAGAATATGTGTAAGCTTTGGGAACATAGCTCAGTTAGGGTGCGTGTTAAAGTATTTGTTGAGCAGTAGGTGCTTAAGGTCCCATTTGAAGCAGGAAATTGAGGGGTTGTAGCGCAGGTCTCTAGGGGATGAGTTTCAGATCCTGGGAGCATTTTCATAAAATGAGCGTGTCTGGGAGGATTTCTTTTTCAGTTTGGGAGGTATGAGAAGAAGTGAGTTGGAGCTCCTTAGAGATCTGGCTCTTCCAACTTTCAAAAGTTTGTTATCCAGATCGTTGGGGTTATGTGTGTGAAGGGCTTTGTGGGTGAGGCAAACAGTCTTGAAGAAACATCTTTCTTCGATTAGGAGCCAATCAAGGCTCTTGAGGGCTGGTGTGATGTGCTCAAACCATTTAATACCCGTTAGTAGCCGGGCTGCCATGTTGAAAACTGATCTTAAGGGGGCAAGGTAAATTTTCTGAGTTCCTGTGATGATGGCGTTACAATAATCCAGTTTTGAGAGGACTACTGATTGCACTACTGTCTTAAAAACTTCAGGGGGAATGAAAGGTTGGATTTTCTTTAGGTGTTTGTGTGTAGAGTGCTCATTTGGCTGAGTTCTTGATGTGGTCCTTCAGTGGCATGTTTTTGTCCAGGGTGATGCCCAAGGACTTAACGGAGTTGGACAGTGTTAGAGAACAATTTAGGGCGCCCAAATTCTTGAGCCAGATTTGGATTGGTAGAGGGTTGTTTTTCGGGGAGAAAAGTAGTAGTTCCAGTTTGTTGGTTGATATTAAGCCAAGTTTGTATCTTGATTAGAATGGCATTCAGATAGAGGATGTCACTGGGTAATTTAATTTTGTAATAGAGTTGGGTGTCATTGGCGTATAGGTGATATTTGACCCCTGCTAGATTCAAGATAACACTAAGGGGTTCCATGAAGAGATTGAAAATGGATGGGGATAGAGTTGAGCCTTAGAATACACTATGAGTAACTAGTGTAGGTTTTGAGAGACAGTTGTTGATTTTTATTTGTTGAGCACGATGTTGTAGGTAAGATGTGAATAATTTAGGACTGTGCCATTGATACCAGTGCGGTTCTTGAGTGTCTCAAGTAATGCTGGGTGATTTACGGTATTGAAAGCTGCAGTTAAGTCAAGTAGGATTAGCAGGCATGCATCACCTTTATCTATGGATCTGCGAATGTCATCCGAGATATTGAGCATGGTAGTTTCAGTGCTACAGCCTTTCCTGAACATAGACTGCGAGGTGTCATGGAGGTTGAATTCTTCTATATGTTACTTAAGTTGTTGTAAGATGCACTTCGCCAATGTTTTGTCTAGAAAGGAGAGGTTTGTGATAGGTCTGAGGTTATTGAGGTCATTGGGGTCAGCACCTGGTTTTTGAGTATGGGTGTGATTTGGCCTAGTTGGAGGGAATCAACAACACTGCCTGAGGAGAGCAATGTGCTGAGGATTTTAGTCCAGAATGGGGCAATGATATGGTTGAGGTTTTGTACTATTGTGGATGGGAGAGGATCCGTAGTGTGGGATGTGAGCTTTAAGTTTGCAATTATATTGAAGACTTCACCTCTGACATGGGTTTAAATTCGGAACAATTAGCTTTGTTTTTCAGTTGAAGGAGATCAAAGTTGAAATTAGTTTTTATAAAGGCCATACGGTCATTGTTAGATCTAGAGGGGTGGGCTGTCTTGGAGAGGAGTGAGGCAGAGGGGAGGTTGGTAGTGATATCAGATTTGTGACTTGGATGAGGGATTGATCAATTTTTGCAACTTTATCAGTGAAGAAGTTGGCAATTTCTTCACAGCGTTTATTGGTGGCTTTTGTTTCGTATGGGGAGGAAAGGGTAGTTTGACGTTTAATAATGTTGAAGAGCTCCCTGGGTCTGTTCTTAGCGCGGTCAAATTGGTTGAGAAAGAAAGTGGCATTTTCTCTAAAGATGTGTTTCTTATAGGAAAGCCATGCAGTTCTTAGGAGTGAGAGGTGCACTGTAGAGGGGTTTGGTCTCTATAACCTTTCTGACAGTCTGAGTTGTCTCTTCTCGTTGTGAAGATCTGAGTTGGATTTGGATTGTTCTAGCTTGTTTAAGTTTCAGTGGTGCCACTTGGTCAAGAACAACAGGGGACAGTATTTTTTTAGGGTTGCGGGAAGGCTAGTATTAATGAGTAGTACAAGGTTTTTAGGGTACAGGGATGGGAAATGTGAAGAAATACCAAGGGGTTATTAGGGAACAGATTGATAAATTAAAGAATGCATGTAATAAAACTACTTTTAATATTCAACATTTAACATTATTGGAATTGGCATAGGTAATTATGAATGATACTACATTATTACCTTGACAATTTCAACTGGTCCTTGATTTAGTCTACATTTTAAAAGCTGGCTGTATAACATACACCCCAAAAACAAACCAGGCATATCCTAAATTGCCTAAAGACCTGACTATCTACTAAAATCTGAGACTCCGGTGTTCCTTACCCAGCCCTGCTATCTGCCGTTTCCATCTGATTAGATTTTCTAAAGCGCCAGGATACCCGTAGGGTGGCAGCTTGCGCTATATAAGAGCAACATACAATACAATACAATACACTACAATACAATACAATCAAAGGTCAGGAATAGTTTGTTTCAATTATCCAAACACCTGGTATACTAAAGCCTACCTAAAGTACCACCCCTGTCATGTCTTCTTTTCAAAAGTACCTTCGCATAACGTCTTGGACAGTACCAGATTTAAACTGACCAATCTACTTCCACTTCTAAAAAGGCTCAGTCTTCAATTAACATTAAATCTTACCTGGACCATGTGTTTCTCTGGTAGAAGGAGAGTTTCTGGTGCTGAAATTATGTCAAGACAGAAAATCTAGTATTTGGACACAGAACTTGACCCACTACCCTTCAATTGATCCTCAAGTCTTGGTAGCTCTCTTCATGTTGCTCCTGATGGAGCAGGGGAAATACAAAGGTTTTTGTACCCCCTTCAAAGTTAACAACCTCATAACCTTAATGATTCTGTGTGAAGCATGCAAAATAATCAACAAAATGCACCATATATTTATACACTACACGTGTGAGGTAATATAAATTTTATGGTCAAGTCATGTTCCCTAGCGCGTACCCCACCAACTCCATGTACGAGGTTAAAGTGCATGTAACTTCCCTCCTGTGCCAGCTATGAAGACGCAAATACATTTGCGTCCACCGTTAACATGTCCTCTTTCAGACCCACCATGAATGGGTTGAATGGTCCGTTTCTAAGTATGCTATGCCAACGTCTTTTTGTAGTGTACTCCTACGTTTTCCAGCCCTGGCTGAAAGTAGGCCCTGAATCTCTGCCACCGAGCCTCTTTTCTGGCTCATGACTGCGAGGGCCTCTGCCCAGCTGCCCCCGTACCCGTGAACTCTGACTTACTTCTAGCGCGGCCCTCCGTGCTCGGCTCAGCCTGCTGCCTGCCAAGATTGACTATAACCTTCGAGTTATCTGTTTTCCTCCCCGAGAATACATTCCTGCCTGCTAGCTACAGTAAACATCCTTCCTCAGCTGCAGGGCTAAAGGGCCGACCTGTCTCCACGCAACTAATTCAAGTAATTCATAGCCTCCGTTGCCATGCTTCCATGGAAGGCCCCATGCCCCACGCATCTCATGCAGACACCCAGGCTCTTATACACGCACTCACTGTTAGTATAGAATGGCTTCTGCTCTAGAGACCTTTCTGCCCAGATAGCTTAGTTCCTAAACACCAGATATCAGATATGATAGAAGCACAAGTTGATCTGACATGCCAGACTTCTGTCTCTTTCCGTCAGTGTAAATGTCAAGTCCCCTGCACCCCTCCAGTTACACGTCATGCAGCTGCGCGCGCATTCAAGCTTCCGATTTCTGCTGACATTGCAACATTTCTGCTTGGTGCCACCCATTCGTGACACCCATCTGTGACGTATCTAGCACACACCTCTAGTTCACGCCTCTTGACTACGCACATGTACCACGTGCATTCTGTTATCTTGTCTTCTCTCAGCTGTTACGCCTCTTGCATTGTAACTTATGGTATGAAATAAGTATATAAGCTATGTACTGTTAATAAAATGCAGCGCGCTCTATCCCTTCTGACACCCTGTGTGGTGGTCAGAACATGATATCTTGGTCATGACCATTCCTTTTTGAGGAATAAAACCCCTTAGAACTCTAACACCACGGACTCTGTTTTCTTTCACTTCCGATTGAGTTATTATTGATTAAGTACTTACCTGCATAGAAATTAAGAGTAAATTATTTATTTACATCATTTTGGCGCCCGAATAGGGACCCCTCCCCCACCTCACGCGCCGGTTGGTGCGTTGCAACCTGTGTCCCCTGCCGTCAGTTAGCCGGAACATACGCGTATCGGCAGGATTTCCTGCATCTCCCTCTGACCCACGGAGGTGACGAAGACTGCGATCAGTGCCCAGACGAGGCGGTGAGGAGTGCGGAGGATCCCGACCAGAGCCCAGCCGAAAGAAGCAAGGTCCGAGGTGTCAAGAGGCCCACCAGGTTTCCGAAGTTTTCCGAAGTTCCGAAGTTTTCCGAAGTTTTCCGAAGTTTTCCGAAGTTCCGAGTCGAGTCCAGTCGAGTTTTCCGAGGCCTTCTGTTTCCGTGCTTCCCGGTGAGTACCATTGCTGGGACGTATCTAGACGGGTTTGGGTACACAAGTCCGGTCTGCACTGTTTTTAGGCAGTGTATCTGTACTGTTTAGCAGTATATCTAGTATTCCGAATTTCTGAATTTTGCACTGTTACCACAGTGTATCTGTACTGTTGAGCAGTACATCCGTTATAGGGGGTAGTCATCTGAGTCTTAAGATGTCTTTTTATGAAATTAATGTCGTGGTATGAATGTGACCGTTTTTTGTGCATTATTGTGTTTTCTTGTATAACTAGTTAAATTCAGAATTGAGAATCAAGGATCGAGCATTTCAGTATCAAGTAGGCACAATGCCGTTTTTCAACAAGTTAAAGCAGATAGGAACTAGGAAAGGGATGTTAGAGGAAGAAATCCCTATCCCCCCTAGGGACACTCCAGGCAATTTTATGTATAATAAGCATGGCATAGATGCCATCCTGTATCTAGAATTATGGACCGAGTATACCAAGCACCTAGAGGAAAGATACCGATGGCCAGTTAACGGAACATGGGATGCCGAGTGCATCATAAAGGTAGAAGAGGCATTACGGAAAAAGAAAGCCAGACAATCTCAGAAAGACGCCATAGAATTTTGGCGTAAGGAATCACATAAACGTGCTGAAAGAGCACTTCGTAGAGAAGACAGACTTAAAGAATCAGAAAAAGCCCGAGAAAACGAACTAGTCACTGAAGGAATCCGAGTAAAATCAGAACAAATAGATCGCATCCGAAATAGCCAAGTAAACAGCATGTATCTTTTGGCCGAGGGTACACCTGAGGCCAATTCAGAAATACCGAAAAATTTACCGTCACCATTAGTTCCAACTAAAGTAATGCACAAGACTACTAAAGACATATTCCTAAATTCATATCTAGAGGATGTAGCACCAGCTTACACCAATCTGCCTGTTCGTGCCCTGCCTACTGACAGGGACGGGGGTGGCACTCCACCCCCTGGTTCCGTTCCGCTGGTACCACAACAGACTTCTCCCGTTCCGCCAGCTCCGCCACTTCCTCCACTCAAAACAGACCTACCGAAACCACTTCTATCAGATCTTACTAAAAGACAGACTCAAATACAGATTGCACACAGAGATGATGCTCAAGCTTCCGCTTCAGGAGGTGCGACCGCGGGTCTTCAGACCCCGCCCTTCGCGCGCAGGTTATCCCTAGGGGACATGCGGAATCCCACCACGTACAAATCACCCCGTCTTGGTGCATTCAAAGGACAACTTACAATTTGCAGATATGATCCAGTACCCGGAAAAGAGGATAGAATGATAATGGCATCATTGCGGTTACGTGCCGCTACTGATTTTCTGTTAATGTTTTCCGGTATGAAAGAGCACCTAGACAGAATCTACCGGTTCATACAGACTGGAAAAGATCCCGAAAGTATTAAAGATGCCTTGGAGCATCAGAAAGTTGACACTCAAGCATATATATTACGTTTTTTCATAAACTGTCTAATAAGAGAGCAAGATAGGCCTGAGACAGATCAGAGTGAACTAGATGCACTCCACAGGTGGGGTCAAAATATATCGGAAGGTAAACATGATAAGCAGAATTGCATAGCCAGTATGTATAAGAAAATAAGAAAAACAGTAATAGAGATACACGAAAAAGAGAAAGACAAAGCTTCCTCCGAGGAGGAAGGAGAATCTGAAGAACCAGAAAGAACTGTAGGTACCATAGCATATGTAGGTAAGGGAAATTACCTTAGGAAAGGTATCCGTCCAGAAAGCAAGAGAGTTTTCTTCTCCGCCTTGACAAATCCGAATTCTGCCGAGCATCAGTTCCAGGAAACTGATAAAAGGCTCCGAGATCGAGTTGGGTACCATGTACTCAATTCTATGGATGAACAAGAACTAGCCCGATCAGCTGTATCTTGGGCCGAGAATGCAGACATATATGATGATGACACCGTAGCCCAGACATTTCTGAATCTCTCCCCAGACGAGCAAAAACTAGCAGGTGTATACATGATTCAGCACCTTCTCATCAAATACAGAAAGCACTATTCTGATCCAGGTCCCTTACATGAAACACTAGAAGCACTACTCATGGATAGATGGAGAGGTTTAAGCACCAAATTAATACAAATAATTCTAGAACAGCGACACAGATATAATACTTTTGTAAGTTCTGAATATGTTCCCGCCCCGCCTCCAGAAAGGAAAATGTACCACATGCAATGCGGTAGTGGCATTGAGAGTCAGAACCCATTACGAGAAGTACACCCAGTTATGGGTGAGGATAAAGTCTTGAAACGCGTGTATGTACACACGCCCCTGACTAAATTAGAACTATTAGAAATGAAGAAACTAGTCCCGTGCCATGATAAAGACCCTGCAGGTTTTCATAGAGAGCTCAAAGACATGTTACTGATGGGAGATTACACGTATGATGATATCATGAAAATGTTGAAAGTATTATTGCCCACGGGCATATTCGAGAAACTGAAGGAAAAGGAATGGGAGGTGGGAAACACAAAGATTGCGTGGGCAGAAATAGAGGACGAAGAAAAGAAACGAATCCCAGGGTTAGGCCTTGGGGACAAAACTAAAGCACTACCAGGTTTGATAGTACAGGTTCTGCCCAGATTACTGGCAACTAGAAAGGAAGATTGGGACGCGATCTCGTCCTGTAAACAGAAACATGATGAAGATACTAGTGACTTCTACTCAAGATTCGAGAAATGCTTTATCATTAATAGTGGTCTCAAGCCAAGTAGCGAATCGTACCCGCATCTTTTTGTATCAAAGCTAGTCGAGAATTCCCTACCGTTAGTTAAAAATCGTGTATACAAGGTCGAGAGTACATGGCAAGCAAACACGCCATCACAAATGTTACAAATGTTACAATACCATCAGAACAGAATTAGAGAAGAACAAGATCAGGAACAGAAACGTATGAAAGATACAAAGATGAAAATGTTAGTAGCTCAAACAGTCCCAGCTGATGGTCACAGAAAAGGTACGACCCCGACAAGTCACACTACAGCTACCGTTAAAGGGACATGTAATTACTGCAAGCAGCCAGGCCACTACGTACATGAATGTTCAGTTCTGAAACATAACATAGCGACAGGTAAAACTAAGGAAAGACCGCATCCGCCTAGACAGGACCATAACGAGCATCAACATTCACAGAATACACAGAATACGCAGTCTATGCATGCTTCTTCACCTCCAGCACAGACAGTAGCAGTACCACAGCCACAGCCCATTGCCGCGACTCAGCAAGTTTCACAACAGATGTATCAGTATGCCCAATCTGCATATCCCGAATATTCCCGATATACATGAAACAGCCTAGAGAGGGAAGGTGGCTTGCCTCTTATTGAGATTCCTGTAGATCAAGAAGGTCCTTATGTACACAGTCAAGTATTGGGAAAAGACAGAAAGTTTTTAATTGACACAGGGGCAAGTCGCACTACAATCAGCCACGATGAAGTTCCAGGGGCACCCCTCTCAGGCTCACAGAATGTTTCCCTTGGTTTTTCAGGACAGCCTATTGTAAATGAGGTATCGCAACCAGTTCCCCTGGCTGTGGGTCCGTTATCACGTGTTACAGACTTGTTACTTACTAAATCATGTCCAGAAAATCTGTTAGGAATTAAAACATTGAAGGCTCTAGGAGCTATAATATGCTGTTCCCCGGAGGGAGTTAGACTCTTTCTGCGGGATTTCAAGGGTCATTATGTTTTGCGTGAATTTGATGTCAGATTGAAAAATGTACCAGATTACCTGTGGGCAAAAGGCCCAACTGATGTAGGTTGTATGCACATTACACCATACCGTGTCACTCTCAAAGTAGGTGTAGTTTTACCCAGAATCAGACAATACAAGTTACCACCCGATGCTGTAGTGGCTTTACTGAAAATAATTGAAGAGCTCATTGCCCAAGGAGTGGTCGTCGAGACCGACTCCAACATCTGTAATTCACCCATCATTCCGATTCTTAAACGTACTGATCCCAATGCACCGCCAGTATATCGGCTGGTGATTGATCTTCGAGAATTAAATAAATGCATTATTCCACAGTATCCTGTGGTCCCCGATATCTCCGCCCTATTGACTGCCATTGATTCAGAAGCAACGTTCTTTACTGTAATTGATCTCAAGAACGCCTTCTTCAGCGTGCCTATTGATCCAGAGAGCCAATATCTCTTCGGATTCAGTTTAAATGGACGCAGCTTCAAATTTTCACGCGCACCTCAAGGATTCACAGAAAGCCCCAGCATCTATAGTCAAGCACTGAAAAGACAATTAGATTGTATCACAATGCCAGTTAACACCGCCTTACTGCAATACGTCGATGATCTGCTGATCACCGCACGAAGTGAGCCCGAATGTGAACAAGCATCACTGACAGTTTTACATTTTCTGGCCGACAAGGGACACAAGGTGTCTCCTTCGAAGCTACAATTCTGTGTTCAGCAAGTTGTGTACTTGGGTCACTTGCTGTCCAAAGTGGGGAGACAGCTCACTCCCGATCGCATTCAATTAATCATAAATATGCCGCAACCCCAGACACAAAAGGAAGTGCGGGCCTTTATAGGCCTCACCTCGTACTGCAGACAATGGATTCCTCAGTATGCATTTCTAGCCAAGCCACTCATCCAGCTAACGACACAGGAGGCAGCGACTTCGACTGCCCTCCCTTGGACTCAGGAACACACACAGGTTTTTGAAGAATTAAAGAAAGCATTATGCCAAGCAGCAGTTTTAGCAACACCATGTTACAGCAAACCGTTTACACTTTTTGTTACAGAACGTGATGGTACAGCGTTGTCTGTCCTCACCCAAGATCAAGCAGGTTCACATAAGCCTTGCGCTTATTTCTCTAGTACATTGGATTCAGTAGCTCAGGCACTCCCTGCGTGCTTAAAGTCCGTAGCAGCAACAGCGTTAGCAATAAGACAAAGTGATTCAATTGTTTTAGGTCATCAGTTGACAGTTCAAGTACCACACTCTGTAGAGGTTTTGTTAAACAGAACCCAGACTCAACACTTAACTATAGCACGATTGACAGGTTATGAATTAACACTATTCCAGCCACACATAGAAATCAGACGCTGCAGTATCCTGAACCCAGCAACACTGTTACCTACAGTTATGACAGATCCAGCCCCACATGATTGTATAGAAATCATTAATGCAGTAACAAAGCCTAGACGAGATTTAACAGATGTTCCATTGACAAATCCAGACCTGACACTTTATGTGGACGGTTCATGCATGAGAACAAGTACAGGAGAATTAGTGGCCGCGTATGCCGTGACCACTGACACTGAAGTTAAAGAAACACATCGTATTGACACACTGTCTGCTCAAGCAGCAGAGCTCACCGCTCTGACCCGAGCTTGTATTCTAGCCAAAAACAGAAATGTTAACATATACACTGATTCACGTTATGCCTTCGGAGTCGTACACGACTTCGGAGTCCTCTGGCAGGAACGAGGTTTCCTGACTTCTCATGGGGCCAAAATTCAACACGGTCCCCTCATTCAAGCACTGTTAGAAGCAATACATTTGCCCTCGGGCATATCAGTCATGAAGTGTAAAGCACATACTAAAGTTACAGATTCCGTTTCCCAGGGTAACGACCTGGCAGACCAAACAGCAAAACATACAGCATTGACTCACACCCAGATTACTGATGTGACAAAGACAATAGTACCGACAAAGTGTATGGCAGTTAGAGATCCCGCCCTAGACGTAATTGATATCCAGACACATGCTACTCCAGATGAAATAAAGAAATGGACTGAACTAGGAGGGATTCAGACAGATCAAGGTTGGATAACAAAGGAAAAATCTATATGGTTTCTCCCCGACTCAATGGTTCAGGTCATGATAAATACAGCACATAGCCCAGCCCATCTAGGAGAGAAAGCGATGTTAGACAGTCTGCAAAATTTCTGGTACAACAAACACTTACGAGCAGCAGCAAAACAGAAAGTGCGTACTTGCATGATCTGTTGTCAGTTCAATCCAGGTAAAAGCGTCCCTGTAGAGCAAGGTGGATTTCATCCTCCCGACCACCCTTTTGAAGTCCTCCAGATGGATTATATCCAGATGAACAGTTGTAGGGGATTTAAGTATGTCCTTGTAATTGTTTGTGCTCTGTCCCGTTGGACCGAAGCATACCCAGTTCCAGATTACACCGCTCCGACCACTGCCAGACAGTTGGTTCGTGAATTCTTCCCACGGTACGGTTTGCCCCGTGTCGTGTATTCAGATAACGGACAGCCATTCTCGTCCGAGTTGATGAGACAGGTTTCCCTCTTGCTAGGATATCAGTGGAGGTTCCACTGTGTCCGACACCCCGAAGCAGCAGGCCTTGTAGAAAGGCATAATCAGACACTAAAAATCCGCCTTGCCAAGATCTGTCAGGAAAAAGGGGTCGACTGGATAGTCGCCCTGCCCGTGGCACTATTCTACATGAGAATGGTCGCCCATTCAAGATCAGGGCTATCCCCGTACGAAGTGGTCTTTGGTAGACCACCGAATATGTGGGGGACGCCCATTCCAAAGAAAATAACCGATGTTGATTGCAATATGTTGACAGATTACCTTGCCTCCTTGATGTCTGCACTCCAATCATGTCGTTCACAGGTTGCCGCAGCCTTCCCTGACAACACCGATGTAAAGGCGCATGAGGTCCGTCCTGGGGACCTGGTACTCGTCCGGAATTTCGACCGGAAAAGTCCGTTGGAGCCCCGCTGGAAGGCACCGAAGACCGTCCTCCTTACCACCAGGACCGCCGTGAAGATAGAGGGGAGAAAGGGGTGGGTCCATACGAGTCACATCAAACTTTGCAATGAACTAAAGAACGGACTAATCCAGGACTCTGACTCGTCCACCCTCACCAAAGACTGTGTTGAGGAAAAAGACGTTACCGTATCCAAACGAGAAAAGACTCCCCAAGAACTATATCGAATGAAACTCCGATCTAGCAAGTCAGACAGTTTAATTGTTTAAGTCCTCCCCTAGGTGAATCGGTTAAATAGTTTTCTGACATGTATCCCCTAGATCGAGATAGAGAGAGAGAGAGAGAAGCTAAACGAATTACTTACCGCAAATCACTGCGCAGTCACTGTATAGTGACGTTGTTAATAATGTTTTTCCTAAGTGTTCTAATTATTATTGCCAGTATTCTGTTGCCTATCTATTGGCCTATTTTCAGGCGTGAACAATCTGCTTACAATGTCTCTGCTGAACACACTTTTAGTGAACTTCCTGCACACGAACTCTCTTACAGACTTGCGCTGCGCAACAATACATTCATTAGTATGTTACACCATTCCCATCAGACAAATAATGCTACAGACTGCTGGATATGTGGCCGACTCCCTCCCTACCAGAATTACAAGGGAGCTCTGCCCCTCTTTCCGTACCCGTTCACTCACAATGGCTCCTGTGGAGCATGGTTTAAAATAATTAATTCCTTAGATCCTGATATTGCTGTTTTCGATGGGGGCTGGGTTTGGGGAAACTTGAACTTGGTCCTACTCAACGTCTGTTACCCTGATAAAGAGGGACTTCCCACTCGAATAGGAACTGATCTAGAAAATGAAGTATATGGATTAGGTAATTACACAATTAGCCTTATGATCCTTACGGTTGAGTCAGAGACTGCTTCAGTTCCGCCCCATATGTTAGTATTACCAGTCACAGGTGAACTATGTGTTAGCAAGAAAGGTTCAGTACACGTAGGTCATAGTAAATGCACTACTGTGGTCAAATTCAGTGATCATGGTAAGTCGTCCTTTAAAGCTATCAGTCACTCCTATTTTGTTTGTGGTCATACCGCATACATACGTTTGCCTCCAGATTGGGATGGTACCTGTTATATTGCATTCCTTCTGCCACCTGTTTTCCTAGCTCCCCCTGATTACCATAGAAACACGAATCTAGTACAGAATAGACCCAAAAGAGATATTCCACTTGTCGACTACACAGAAACAGCATGGGAACAATACACTGATTTCAATAAAGGATTCTTCTTCTTTCTAGGACCCGTCCAGAACAGTAAATTAATACGCAGATTAACTAGAACACTTGAAGCCGTAGTACATGAAACTGCCTCCGCCTTAGGTAACTTAACAGAGGAGCAATCTGCTATGCGGGTTGTTGTCCTTCAAAATCGCCTTGTTATTGACGTCATCTTGGCAGATAGAGGTGGAGCCTGTAAGGTCATCGGGTCAAGTTGCTGTGTTTTCATTCCACAAAACGCACCATCTGTATATCAAGCTATTACCCGTCTGCATAAAATTGCAAATCAGATACATCAGAATCCAGGCACCTGGACTTGGTCTGGTTGGTTTTGGACAACGTTAACCGCTTGGGGATGGAAGATCTTATCATTCCTAGGCATTGGCCTTGTTATAGTATTCAGTTGCTGCCTGTGCCTACAGTGTGGGCCAGCGATTTGTGGACTGTGTGCCACATCCTGCATTGAGCATTCCAGTTGTCTTTCAAATAGTCAAAGAAAGAAAGATGAACATATAATGTTACAAGAACAGACTGATCGATTCATGAGGATTGATATATCATGAAGGGTCCGTAGGGAACAAGGAGGGAATGAGGTAATATAAATTTTATGGTCAAGTCATGTTCCCTAGCGCGTACCCCACCAACTCCATGTACGAGGTTAAAGTGCATGTAACTTCCCTCCTGTGCCAGCTATGAAGACGCAAATACATTTGCGTCCACCGTTAACATGTCCTCTTTCAGACCCACCATGAATGGGTTGAATGGTCCGTTTCTAAGTATGCTATGCCAACGTCTTTTTGTAGTGTACTCCTACGTTTTCCAGCCCTGGCTGAAAGTAGGCCCTGAATCTCTGCCACCGAGCCTCTTTTCTGGCTCATGACTGCGAGGGCCTCTGCCCAGCTGCCCCCGTACCCGTGAACTCTGACTTACTTCTAGCGCGGCCCTCCGTGCTCGGCTCAGCCTGCTGCCTGCCAAGATTGACTATAACCTTCGAGTTATCTGTTTTCCTCCCCGAGAATACATTCCTGCCTGCTAGCTACAGTAAACATCCTTCCTCAGCTGCAGGGCTAAAGGGCCGACCTGTCTCCACGCAACTAATTCAAGTAATTCATAGCCTCCGTTGCCATGCTTCCATGGAAGGCCCCATGCCCCACGCATCTCATGCAGACACCCAGGCGCTTATACACGCACTCACTGTTAGTATAGAATGGCTTCTGCTCTAGAGACCTTTCTGCCCAGATAGCTTAGTTCCTAAACACCAGATATCAGATATGATAGAAGCACAAGTTGATCTGACATGCCAGACTTCTGTCTCTTTCCGTCAGTGTAAATGTCAAGTCCCCTGCACCCCTCCAGTTACACGTCATGCAGCTGCGCGCGCATTCAAGCTTCCGATTTCTGCTGACATTGCAACATTTCTGCTTGGTGCCACCCATTCGTGACACCCATCTGTGACGTATCTAGCACACACCTCTAGTTCACGCCTCTTGACTACGCACATGTACCACGTGCATTCTGTTATCTTGTCTTCTCTCAGCTGTTACGCCTCTTGCATTGTAACTTATGGTATGAAATAAGTATATAAGCTATGTACTGTTAATAAAATGCAGCGCGCTCTATCCCTTCTGACACCCTGTGTGGTGGTCAGAACATGATATCTTGGTCATGACCATTCCTTTTTGAGGAATAAAACCCCTTAGAACTCTAACACCACGGACTCTGTTTTCTTTCACTTCCGATTGAGTTATTATTGATTAAGTACTTACCTGCATAGAAATTAAGAGTAAATTATTTATTTACATCACGTGGGAAACTAACTACTATTTTGCAAAAATCTAATTTATTAATAAAAAGTAACGTGAAGTAACAGATTGTGATTGAGTCGAAATAAAAGAGTAAATTGCATGTATTTCTGTGTTCGTAGTAGATTTTATTGTGGCATAGAATGCAAATGGTAAGTAAATGGGCTTTTAGTGTTGCTTTTTGCTAGGTAACACCTAACATGAGTTATTAGAATGAAAAAGCTATGAAGCGTGGCTAGGTTATACTTGGGTCAAACCAATATTTAAGTGGTAGTATGGTCAAATATCATGAAAAGTTGCTCCAGGGAACAAAAGGCAACAGCCACCCACGTCCCGAACAATCCTCTGTGACAAGCACAGCGGATAAGCAATAAACAAATTACTGATCCCGAGCAAAAGGCAAATAACAGTTAGAATCAGTCATATCAAATGATTAGAGCAATTACACATCCAATTTTGAAAGTTTCAAGTGATATCTTCTATATTTTCTGATTTCTTTTTGTTCTTATCACAGATGCAGAAATGTGATACAAGGATTCTTGATGATGAGTTGGTATAGTTGACATCACCAAATGTAGCCAAGCAGCCGACACGTGTTTCGTCTTGGGGAAAAATCACCCGATGACTTCATCAGGGCAAGAACAAATCTTAGTAGATACAATCACCACATTCCAGGTATGGCCTGTGTGTGGTCCTATACAACATGAGTCTAAAAATATATATATTTCTCCCGTATAGGGCACGTATCCTTCAGCCTTTTGACAGAAATATTCTGGTCCAGCAAGAAGAAGTATGTTCAGTTCAGGTAACAGAGAGTACTCCCGCCATCATCTTCAGCGCAAAAAGTAGGTGACCTACTTTTTGCGTTGAAGATAATGGCGGGAGTACTCTCCGTGACCTGAACTAACCAATACTTCTTCTTGCTGGACCAGATTATTAGTGCCTTATAAAGATATTTGGCCACATATTTTGTCAAAAGACTAAAGGATAAGTGCCCTGCAAGTATTGACCAAATACAAATGTGAACATTTTATGAATTCATGAGAACCCTTAGGATGAGTAAGCACTTTACGAACTGGTTTAAGCTAGGAGGACAATGAGGTGATCATCCCCACCCCTCCAATGGACCAATCAGAAATGAAATAGCCCCTAAATGTTTCAGATTTTGGGTGTAGAAAGTTGGTGAAAGGGTATAAGAGTCTGTGCATATGATGTGGAGAGCGCTTTTATTTTTCCCACCTTTGCTCAGCATGACATGCTGTCTGTTGGGATGAATTTTCTATGATACAAGAGACTTTGAAAATGTTGGACTTTAAACTCTGATGGGGAAAAGGAACGAGATTGTTGCAGGGAGGGATACGTTCCAGGAGGTTAGAGGGACAGTCATCTTGGGAATATATCCTGTGATCTGCGGTTCGTGGTCTGGTGAACCATTTCTATCATCGCCCTATGGCCAAGGGGTAATGAGTACTTTCTATTTTTCTATTTTCTTTGTTCAAACATATTTGAATTAATGCTTGAAATGTATATGACTAATAAAACTTATGCAAACTAATTTTCTCTTTAAATTGAATTAAGATAAAGTCTTGTGGAAATATAAACTCGAGTCTGTGGCTATGACAAATAAATGTTAAAGGTTTTAAATTGTGATTGAGCTGGACTTAATTGCCATCAACTGATTCCTACTAGTTGGTCCATCAACCAAATAGTGGAGTACCTTGATGATTTGGAACTGATAACTATTAAAATAAATGTATGTAATGTATATGATTAATGTATGGGTTAATTAGGTGTCCCCATGTCTTGAAGCTCATCTATTTATCACTGATTCAGGAACTGTGTGAATGTGTGTTTTTGCGGTGTTATGGGCCCCACCGATGAATAAATGTTAAGAATTTCCTGGATTAGTGACACAGAGAAAGGGTTTTAGGTTAGACCCGCTGCATCACTCCCCAAGTCAATGCATTGGCCAAGAATACAATCATGCAGCAGTCTGGTCTTCAAACCATACTCCCTATTCTCCACACCAAAAGGAGGTTGGGCGCACACTGCCTCACATCCCAGCACTCAATTTGCCCGTGCTTCCTGCACAGTGCATGATAGCACCTACTTCGGTAACAGTCTTTAATTTTTCACCCTGGTTGGTGTAGGCAGTACTGTGTATCTCTAGACACGTTATGAGGATAGTTGTCGTTGTTCAGTAGAGAGCAACAGATTCTTTTGCTGATGCTAGAAATGCTGGCCAAAGTGTTCTCATGTCTCTGTACCACTCACTGGGCAGAGGTGCATCTCCACTCCCACCAGAGTTGAGCTGAGTAGAGCCCTCGTCCTGTTTCACCCTAACTACTGCATCATCTTCTCTTCCCTTCCCAGGGAACCTTTTCCTAGGTTCAAAGAATTAAGAACCAACAAGCCAGAAAGTGCCCTAAACCCTTTAAGCAAGGCCATATCAAAACCGCCTTTACAGGACTCACTGGTTCCCAGTAGATGCTAGGATTAAATTTAATCTATCAAATGTAAGGTCTTGTTCATTATCTGCAATGCTTAGAAATGCAAGGCTCGGTATACCTGCAGCAGTTGGTACCTCATTATTCCTCAACTGGAGCCCTGTGTTCAAGGTCCACCCATCTGAAATATGGTGGAAGATCATTGGGTGTGCAAGAACCTAGACTCTGAACAAGTTCAGCTCGCATCTGAGATCTGAACCAAACACAGGCAATTCAGGAATCTTCTGAAAAGTGAACTATTCAAACTGCCCTTAATAAATCCAGCTAGCAACATGGGTAGCAATCACTATAATTCAGACATGGTTCTCTTAAGCCACCCAACTGATCTCCAACCTCCCCTCCCAAGCTGCATTTCCTTCTGTTAAGCAGTGGGAAAAATACATGAAAGGCGGACAGTGCATTATAACATTCCCCAATGAATAAATAAATTCATAGATGCATGAATGCCTTTTGTTGCAGGCCGCTGAACACTTTACATATAACTCATCAATATATTATCTTTTGTATTCAACCAATTACTATCATAGTCTTTCTACACCTCCAGGGTGGCTCAACCAATAGTCCAGATTGCAGGCATTCATATCATGTCCTTTTGATATACCTTAACCATAGCTTGCAAGTGGCCTAATACTGTGTGTGACACTATACCCACTCTTGCTTTTCAGCTAATCATATTTTGCCAAAGGGGGCAAATGTGGTTCATGTTACCATAGCTGTGGACACCCTAAAATGTGGACCTCAAAGAGGTGTTTTTTTGTCCCTAGATGAATGGACTTTGGATAACTTCTAAGCTATTAGGACAACTTAGATTTATTTACTCGTGTGACACCACCTCAGTTTGTGTTAAGTATTCAGATGCCATTGGGGAGGTAAGAGAGAACTACGCTTCTTTAGTGAATTTATAAGCAAAAATGATGGAAATAACTGTTCATATGACTGGTGTTGGTGGATGGCACCCAAACATAAAACAGACAGCACTTCATCTGCTTTCTGATTGGCTTACAATCATGGGGGATGTATGACGTTACAACGCATACTTTTACCACGCATACCATTACAACGCGGTATTTACAACGAATACCGTTACAACGCATAGCGCTTAGAGGTGCTGGATAGTGGTAAGTATAATTTTATATTCCAACTCCAGTCCCCGTGGACACTAGGGAAGGTGTTGGATATAAAATTATACTTATTCCCTATCCTAGAGCGCCCCCCAGCGCAATGCGTTGTAATGGTAGTGCGTTGTAAAAACTTCGTTGTAACAGTTGTATACCATCATGGGTGTACACAGTTAAAACAGACAGCACTTCAACTGCTTTCTGATTGGCTTAATATTATGGGTGTACACAGTAACGGGATTCTAGAGTACATACTGGAATTCCTTTTCAGTACAAATCTATCAGAATGTTTGTGTGTGAGAAATGGGGCCCATGGCACAACAACAGGCTCGTATAAGGTGCGGTGTGTATATTGGCAGCAGATCATACCAACAGCATGTTTTATTATTCCCCAGAACTGAGCTGCGCCCTGGTTTGACTTTGACATGGCTTGTTGGCCTGACCTATTGAGGAGGCTTCACCTCCACTGCCCAGTACTCGGTCTACTATTGCTCAATGACCCCTTTGTCACAATGTTCCTACTTCAGCAGGGCATTCTGGTCTGTTCGGGCAGTAACCAAAATACCTGCTTTCGTGTAAAACTATTTACTTGTAACAGTCATTTGCAAGACTCTGGCACCTTCCATGGACTCTTGAAAATGGTAAGATAAGCACTGCACGACCTTAAAAGCATTTTGTACAAGTAAAAGTGTATGCCAGTGGTCACTGTGGAACTATGCAAGGCTAAAAGTTCTTCTCATCGTTTAGTGTTTCACTACGTAGATGTTAGCCTCTAGATTGAATTGTCCATTACTGTTCACATTCTATGTTCCTCTGGTCTACCGTGCCAGGTGGCTTAGTGGACTAATGCGTCCACTGTAGGGGCCTGTGTTTGACCTCATGATCACAGGTCCAAATCCGGGGGGGCGGGGGGTCCACTCAGCCTTTCATCCCAATGAGGTTGATAAAACGAGCACCATCGAGTTGTTATTCAGCGCCTTGATATCCTTCTGGGTAAATGCTCGCTATATCTGTAATAGTATGAACCTCCCACTCGACTACTCACTGATTCACTCTGGCCACTCTTGGCTCTATAGGGCTATCCCTCAAGAATACAAGAAAAAAAGTTAATTTCATAAATAGTGTAAACTTTTATTTTCTCATAGTAGAAATGTAATATTTTGTTTCTTTTATGTCTTTTTTCTTACAAAAGCATTTCAATAATCAAACCATCATAATTTGTTTTTTTAAACAATTAAGAATTTACAAAGGCATTATATTACCTCTAATCAACCAACAAGTCAAGAAAAATGACACAATGAATATATACAAAATTACAAAGTGCTTCAGAAATATCCCCACACCAAATTCACAATCATACCAACCTCACATTCAATCAAAACATACCAACCACTCGCATACACACATCACAAACATTCATCAGTTTTCAGCTGCAAGATGGCTTTCAAATCTAAACTCGTGGCAAATAAATTGTCTTAGTTACCTACGGTTTTGCAACCCACTGAAAAAACCAGGCCAACGTACGTTTCGGTGGTAAACCTTTTCTATCCACCTTCTTCAGGAACGCTTATTCTCTTGTATTTTAAAAATAGCGAAGGTAGGGTAGGGGATCTAAAATCCAAAAAGAGGGATGCAAATCATTTGTGTTGCCCTAAACAGAGGAAAATGTTCTCTATATAAATTTTTCTATCTCTAGAGGAAGGATGTATGTCGTTACAATGCGATGTTTTACATCGCAGTACTTTACGATGCATGTTTTACAACGCAAGTCGTTATCACGACTTGCTTTGTTGGGGGCTGGATAGTGAACAATTTAATTTACTATTCCAACTCCAGTCCCCGTGGATAGTAGGGAAGGAGTTGGATAGTAAATTAAACTATTTACTATCCTGGAGCGCCCCCCAGCGCAATTCGTTGTTACAACTTGCGTTGTAAAAGTTGCGTCGTAAGGGAACTGCGGTGTAACATCCGCGTTGTAAAGGATGTTCCCCCAGAGGAAACTCAATTAATGCTACTACACAATTGTTCATGCACTTTAACAAGCTGTGAAAAGGGGGATGTATGAAAGTGATTTAGCAAGTTTAGAAAAAGAGTTACGAAAGAGTCCTAGTACCTAGTGCAGTTTTTGGTGCAAAACAGATTGTTGTAAAGTCTGCCTCTTTTGTGAAAACCTTATTTCCTTATAGCCTTAAACAGAACTAGTGTTTCTTTGACCTTAAAGCCCACGAGTCATTTATAGGTATTTAACTAACTCTTTTGGTCGAAATCCTGCTTGTTTTCCTTTTTATTATAACTCTGGCTCATCAAATGTGCAATAATTCTTTGGGTTCTATTATGGCAGGCGGCTGTCTCGTGTCAATAGTTTTTTCGGCAGCTGTGGTCACTGTAACAACAATTTTGTCAAAGGCAAAGTACGATTATTGCATCTATGTTTTGACCGTCTCGGATAGAGATACTCATTATTTCGTGTATCAATTTACCGTTAGGGCACCATATTGTCCTTTGGCTAACCTGTCCTCCTATTTAGTTGTGCTTGCTCTTCCGTTTCCTATCAGCCAACAAACTGTCTTATGTCAATAATTGTTGTAGCTGCAAAAGTCACTCTAGCAAACATGATGAACAAAAGAGGGTTGTCATTATATATATGCGTTTTATTTCTAACGAGAGGTAGGTTTATCAAATAGTATATGAAATTACCTTTTGAATTCTATTTACAACCTCTATCTTTTTAATTATCCAGTTAAAAAATGTGTTGGTTGTTCGGCATATGTGCCAGGGCCATAGTCGAGACACAGCAATGATTTCCTTTTTACAACATTGTCTGCAAAGGAAAGTAAAATTTTTACTATACAAGAAAGGAGATTTGCACACAGAGTGTTCTTGCCTGTTATGTATACAGATAGGTGTTCTAGGTAAAAAAAATCCAAGTTGTAGACCAGGTGGTAAGTTCCAAATAGTTCCTTTATTAAGTTTCAATTGTAGATGGAGAAGATGAAGAATAAGATGGTAAATAAGATAGAAGTATAGCCCCACAAGGAGCAGTCTCCCTCTGCTCAGCCTCTCATCCTCAAGTGACACTCTTTCCACCAGTCGACACACCAACATTCTATGACATCATACAGCATTCTCCAGCCATGCAGACTGAACAGAAGAGAGAGGATTGATGTAAAGAAAGAAGAGAGAAATTAACCATTACAACAATCGGCAAGTATTTATGACAATGCTGATCTGTGCATGCAATGCTTGCTGTTAACACCAAATGTTACATGGACAGAAGTACTTGCTTACGTTGTCAACAACACTTTAACCTCCTACTTATATTGCACTGCTGTTATAGTGAGATTACTCCTGATATTTTGCAGAGGAGGGAAGGAGGTTTAATATAGAAGAGTTACCTTAAGTCATTGCTTTGACTATTCATACATAGAATACTAATGTTACTTGTCAACTACTTTATGAAGAAAGTGCTTATTGCCGTTATCTGTAGCCTGGTGATATCTCACACTAGATTTGCGGCGTTTGTGTTAGAATAGGTAAGGGGCTAGTGCCAATAGTCATGCACATTTCTTACAGCAGGGGACGCTGCGGAAGCAATCCTTGATGGGCACGACACATATAAGAGTGCGAATCACTCCTTTTGGGTAGTCTCTTATTGAAACTGGCATTGCAAGTGTTCGTATAGAGTCTTTTTAAATTTTTTAGAAGTGAGGCATAAGCTTTTGCCCTATCCAGAAAGTATATTCGGTGTGAGGCCACATCCAATTAAACTATAGGCTTGGACATATACCTCGGGTGTTTCCCAAAAAGTCACATATATTTCAGTGTCCCCTTCTAGTCCTGATATCTCCTTACCTCTATAGTGTAGCTAGTGCCGCCATCACTCATCTCTTGGTCTGGATCTAAGTCGGAAGACCTCGTTTCCGCATCTTCTTGATATAAGCGTCTTACTTCCGTAATGACGTCACAATGGTCCCGGACCACAGGACACATACTCATAAACTGACGCCATCTTGGAATGGTTCCAGATTA
This sequence comes from Lissotriton vulgaris, assembly GCF_964263255.1. Lineage (NCBI taxonomy): Eukaryota > Metazoa > Chordata > Amphibia > Caudata > Salamandridae > Lissotriton > Lissotriton vulgaris. The sequence continues at coordinate 312,636 of NW_028252384.1, read as the reverse complement.
CTTAATACTGGTTACAAATTGCTTTACCCTCGGTTTATCATGTATAAAAAGTACTCAAAACCTCTCCTATTGTTATCGTTGATAACATTCGATGTACACAGGAATAATATGCAATGACTCACTACAGTGAAATGACTTGTGAATTTACTACATTTCCTTCGAATCTAATTACTTTGTCCTTTAGTGTTACATATTGGATGGCCCTATTTGTCTGAATAACAGACCTACTTAATAACAAAATCATTATGAACATGTCATCATGCACGATGAGATGTGCATGGTCTTGATACCTTTTTACTTCCTTTGCCATTTTGCACCCGAGGCGCTGTATTCTCAACCATGGGATAGTTGCCGTGAATGTCTGTTTATTATGCTGATGCTTTAATGTATATTTGTTAGAAGTTTACTTTTGAAAGCTGCAATGTGATCTGTTGCCATGGTTTGTAACATTCTATATTCCATGTAACAGATTTTATGGATTTGCTTGGCTGAGCAGTTGCTGTACTGTGTTCCTCTACAATCAACTTCTTTTTTTATAAATTTTGGATCTAATTACTACACTGTCGCTTTACAAATACACGTTATTTTATGGAACAAGACTCTTTCTAATGACCACGTCTCTCGTGCACCCCCTTTGTTTCAAACTTAACTCATTTCTTTGAAAATTTCTAGAGGTGCCCTGAACTGCAGTGATCAGTTAACCATCTGTGACTTGTGACGGACTGCTTTTGTTGTTGGTCTGGCAAGAAATCATGTGGGGATCATGGCAGTTAAATAGTATTACCAGTGTCGGCTGGCATGTAAGGAGGGTGGTGAGGCAGGAGGACAAAAATAAAAGTAAAAAAATAAGGAAACAAAAAATAATTCCACTTACCTTTCTGGGGTGATGTCCTCCTCAGGTCCTAGGCAGGCAGGTTCCGGAACCCAGGGAAATGCAATAACCAATCCTGGCACTGCTCTCATGCAGCATGAAAGAAGCCCCAGATTTGAAAGGAGCAGCCTCTTTAGGCACTCCCAAGGACACTGGAGCCTTATGTGATCTCTAACCCAGCTGTCTAAAATACCTGGGTTAGAAAGGTTTAAAATAAACATGTCTGGCTGGCCATTGTACGACGGCTGGCCAAAAAAACAAGCACACTTTAAACTTAAAGTGCCCTGCCCATCACAGCTTCATGCTGCTGCCTGACTGGCACAAGCAGAAATCAGACCCTCCGCCCTGCCCTGACGCTCGGCACGGAGCTTTGAAAAATAAAATGAGAATAAAGTTCCATACCATTTTATTTTTCTATATCTGCGGCCATATTTTTAGTGGGGCGATGATCCTCCGCCTCAACGGAGGAGTCACCACTGACTATTATCTATATTTGTCCCCTACATTTCAATCTATGTGTTGATACATTTATTACATACTAGTGCTCTATGATGCCACTTTTAATGCATAAGTACTCTTTAACAGATTTTGGTTTAATAGTTCCAATTTACAGGTGATTACAAACGAGGTTAGTGTAAGTGTGCTTGCTCCTAGTTAATTCAAATAATGGTAACAAGATGTGCTTCAGCGCATCAGTACTTGTTTTCCCCTTTAAGACTTGAAGTAGGTTTCAGCTTTTCCTTTTATACAGTGATGCTTGCTCAACAAGCGTAGTTGCCTTAGTTGACATCTTCACATGGTCATGAAACTCGTCCGCTGTTCTATGCCTGATCCTAGGCTCCATCTTTGTAAAATGTAAGCAGTCTGTACAGGCGTAGAATAAAATGCAATATTTACTAAAGACCGTGGTAAATGCGTACAGGTGAGTGTAAAATGCAGGTTTTTCCCATTGAATCCAACGATTGTAAGTTTGTACATGGAGATTTAAACAAATGCAGCCACCACTCTGAAAATGTTTTTTTATGGTTCAGCGGCATATATAAATTATAAACATGTTCATGAGAAACAAGTACATATTTTACATTTTAAGCAAACGGACAAACAGTACAACCTTGCCTGGATCTGTATTCAATATATACATGATATAAAAGTATCCAAGCTACCTCCACAGTATTTACAAAATAATCTTATATATTACATTAAAAAGTGAAAAAATATATACAGAAAATAAACTTTATATTAAACTTTCATAATAAAACACTTTAGCTTTTTAAACTGTACAGTTTTGTTGATTAAATTTAAAAAAGTACAAATAAGAGTTGTCAGTTTCAGTGTCCTGGCACGATTGTCTTGTCTAAGACATTCCTAGTGTATTCAGTCATATAAATTTACACCGCTAAAAAATCTTTACGTTTTAGTGTTTTGTGGTGCATATAACTAAAAAAAAAAGTGCATCTGTATAGGTGCCTCCCTGCAGATATTTGCACGCCATATGTGCTGCGTACATGTACCAACTAGTGAGAGTAGGGCAGTTAGTACTCATTTACTTTACATGTGTCTGAAGTACACATAGAAGAGTTTCAGGGTATGCAAATAGAGGCCCAACTGAGTATAGTAGACACATTCTTCCTATGGTTAGCACACTCCATCTCATGTAATGTTGCTTTTTTTAAAGTGCTCAAACAAAAACGGAATATATTGTAATTTCTTACACAGTATGCTGGTGCAATTAAGGCAAGTGAAATCACTCATATGTAGTTAGAGAACCATGTTTTTCCGCTTACTAAATCTTTGCACAAGGTAAAGTGATGAGTAGCAGAACAGACAAGGAGAAGTGCTGTGGTTAGCTTACACACGTATCCTTACCATCACAATATACTTACCACATTTTACCTGAGACAGACATTCATGAATATATTTACGTTTTACTTGTCTCTGTTACAACCCAGGCATCGACTCTTTTTCTGAAGTGTTCATATGAATCTACGAAGGTTTTTAACTTGCGATTATTTTCCAACCAGCGAGTCATATTTTACATTGTGAAGAATTATTCCAAATGTACCATTATGCCAGCTAATCCACTAAAAATTATTTCAAATGTAGTTACTGGGGATGTAGTATGTGTTTTATGAAGATTTCAAATCAATGGAATTTTGGATGTGAAACTCAATCAATCAATCATCGCATTTATATAGCGCACTACTCACCCAGAGGGTCTCAAGGCGCTGTAATACAATGGAACCATGTCAATATGTGGTGTCTGTTCTTGCTACATGTGCACACAGTCAAAAGAAGACACAAGAAAATTCAAAAGTACAGGTTCCCCTTCTCTGTCAGCTACATTCATTGCCTGCCCACATACTGCTTAACATTTTTTTAAAACCTCCATCTTGTTATTAGCGTTATTCTTATCATATTGTAACTCTCTGTAGCTTCAAATTCAGTTTGCTATCAATATCTCCAAATATTTCAATTTTAAGCTACAGCGCAGTGGCAGTGTCCCTGTTTACATGTTACATTTGAAGCAGATCCTTATTTGTACATTGTAATGACACACTTATGTTTCAGATACATGTGTATACATACTGCAGTGCCATAATCCTAAATGCTTAGTAACCTTTCAACCTCATGGTACGTCCCTGTTTGGAGACCTAATCCATTGTTTCACTTTTAGACCAACTCTGGTTGTATGTTCCACCCTTGCTTCCTAAATTCAGCTCTGAATCACAGATAGATTCTGCACTACAGACTGTTCCTGGATATTATATTCTGCACTACAGACTGTTCTTGGACAACATCTAAAATAAATGTTTCTAACTTAGAATGAACTGCCATGTCTTATAATGTTATCATCTCACAATTCTTTAGTCTCTACACCCCTCTCTCCTACACTCATTATCACCTTGCAAGGCCACATCTCTCCGGCTCAAAACATGTGTCTTTGTTAACACAGGCACATTCCAAGTTCTTGTGCTGATAAACTATCTATGAACATCTATGAATGTGTCTTTTTCCTCCTTGCCTACCTCTGTACTTTGGCCACCAGGCTTCTGGCATCAGTTCTCAGGTCTAGCTAATATTCAACTGCCCAAAGCCTTTCCTAATGTCTTGCTTCAACAATCCACAAATCTTCAATTTGCATGCTTGCAACGCACGGCTAATATATCTCACACTTGCCTATGAAACACTCTACTGTACAACTACTTCCTGTGTTGACACTCCATTTTGTTTGTTAACTGCTCAACTTTCTTCCACCTTCTTCCAGACTTTGTAAAGTCTACTCCTACACTCTTTTCTCCTTCAGAAAAGCTTTCAAGTCGTGTGTCCTTTCTCCAAACTCTTCTTTCATTTGATTCGTAGCCATCACTGTTCATCCATCGTTACATGCCTCTCCTGATCCCTCTACAAATACTACTTGTACACATCTCTCATATCTCACTACAAGGCTGTTCCTAAAAGTTTACATTCATTCTTCAACTGGTGCAACATTCAAGTTAATATAGTAGTGCCTAAACAACATTGCCAAACAATTCCTAATGTTTTTGTACTTTGTAGATGTAAAAAGTACAGTGATTTGAAAAAACACGTGATAACATCTAAATGAGACTGAGTTTTTTGTAATGCTCGCGCAGTATTATTTCTAAAGGAGAGCAACAGACTATAATGCAATACATATAGGTGAAAGGCCAATGTCCATCTTTGACAGGTACCATACATGCTGAGTAATGAATGGAAAGAGGATATCCATGGATACTAAGCTTTCTATAGCACTGCCGAACATCCCACTGACATGAGGTTTTGACCAAGCACGTCATAGTTTCAAGACTGAAAGTTTCCACAGTGAACTTTCAGAGATCTGTGTAGCCAACAATATCAAAATGTTGCGGTCAAAGTTCTGACTCTTTCTCAATATCATCAAGGTAATATTCATCATCTGTTGTGGTATCAGTGTCAGACTCTGAACAAACAACAGGGTCATCCCGATAGATATTGAGAGTTTCTCTTGGGGGCAGCCCTGGCACTTTAATTGTACTTCCATCAAAACTGGAGTTTGGGAACAGAGTAGTCTCTAAAGGATTGTCTGCCTCCCTCCTCAGGAATCCTGGGTTTTTGAGATAACACGGTCTCCATAAGCGCCCCTCAGTGAGTGACCGCTTTATGTTCTCCAAGAAAGCCAACTGCTGTTCTTTCCCAAATATCCCAAATCCGACAGTCGGTGAGGTAGAGTAACTTCTTGTGGAACGGTAACCTGGGGTATTGTGTGAAGAGGAGTGCCAATTGTCATTCTCATCAGTAGACATAAGTTCTGAATGAGACCTAAACTTTCTGTTGTACTTAAACGCCTGGGACATAGAAGATGAAGACGGATGCCTTCCATAGGCCTGTTCAACATTTGTAGTGGCAGAAAATCGGCCATTGGGCTTGTTCCTGATGTCTGTGAATGCAGAATGTCGGCCTTGCAAATTTAAATTTTTTAAACTTTTTGATCTATGAACGTTTTGGTCTTCCTCCCATGGTTTCATCCCCCACCCAAAAATGTTTTGCTCTGTCAACGTACTTTTCCCCAAATTGGTACACTTGATTGAGCTGTAGTTATCATTTTCAGAAGGCAGCAATGGACTCACAGGACCCTGAACACTCCTACTGTGATCACTTGGCCAATCATAAGCAGGAAGGCCGGGGTCATCCAATTCTTCAGGGCTTTCAAGAGTAGAACTGAGTCTGTATGCATTCATAGTTCTAGCGGTTTCATCTGGGAAGCTTTTTGACAAAAATGACGATTTTGTGTAATTTACTGTAGGGTCACTTCCGCTACGTTTAGTCCTGTAGGAACTGCTTTTCTGGCCATGAGTGTTTTTAAGCATTGCCTCTGTGAAGTTTCCAACGGGTGACAGAGGTATACGACTGGGGTCTTGATGCGTATTGTTTTTGTTTGCTTTCTTCAAGAATGTACAATCATTATCATAAGAATAGCTAGATCGTGGATTGTCTGTTCCAAACTCTTCAAGGGAATGGAGAGGACTCCTGGAAGATGATACAGCCTTCTGTTTGTTAAGTTGGACATAGCTGTCACTTTTTCCTCGTCGTAAGGTAACACTGGTTGGAGCTGCATCGTGGAAGGACTCTGGATAAGAATGTTTTCGAGTTCTCACTTTATACATCTTTTCCCAGTTGATTGTACTGTAACTTTCATTTGTGGATTTTGCACCATCAAAACTGCTGTCTTTAGTGTAATCAAAGGTAAATCTATTTGCATTTGTTGCAGGTGGGGTTGGTGGTTGCTCATGAGGGGTGTCATGGTATTGATCTTCACTGGAAAGACTGTGGTTATTGCCAAGATTATTGACATTTTCATGAAAAACACTAAACTTTGTGCCAGGCTGGATTTGCACTGGTTTTGTTTTTTGCAGTTCATGAGAATCTAACGGAGTGGCACGGTCTATTGTAGCATGCCGAAAATTAAGTGGCTTTAGTGAGTTGATGTTTAAATCTGCAAGCGACAGGTCTTCAGAAAGTACATTTTCAGAAACAGGATGCATTTCATTCTGAGTTTTTCTCAACTCAACACCAGCATCTACCCTGTTTTTGAGAGCTCCTTCATTATCTACAGGGCATGTGTCTTGGATTTCTGACCTACAAGTAAACACCTGTGCATCGGTAATAATCTGCGAGTATCCCGAACCATGTGTAGTTTTGCTAGAATGCTTTCCATTGTGGCTCTTGTTATCAACACCACAGGTTGAATTCCCTTGTAAAATATTCTGATTGTAATCTTCCTTCCTTTGTGGAATTGCCTTTCTGTTCTCCAGGTTTGCATTTCGTAGGTAATGGAATGGATTGACTGTGCCTGGAAAATTCTCCTGAAAAGCAGAGCCTTTTTCAGATTGTTGTGATGAGAAAGAGTTCAAAGGTTGGCTGGGATAAGATATCTGTCTCTTTTCAGGACTTTTGAGCATAGAATATACGCAGTTCTTTTCGTCTACGAAATCTGCAGTCCCTGGGGGAACCTGTGAATTTAAATATTGGTCATGGGCAGAAATATCAGAGGCCACTAGATCAGAAGACAGGGAGTCTATTGTGTTTAATGAATAGTTTGGTGAAACATTCTTAATGGAATAGATATCTTTTGGTGACAGCATACTGTGTTCTCTATCATCCCTTGAAGGTGATCTAGCTGGGATATGTCTTGCAGTTGCATTAATGCTGCTCATGTTGTGTTCAAAACTTATTTTGGACAATAAGCTATCCGTGGACTGCTGTTTACCTAAAAACCCGGTATGTGGAAGAGCAGGATTTGCCAAATCAATATGGAATTCCTGCTTTCTGCTGAGGTAGCTGTTTGGAGAGGAAAGGTCTTTATCTATAGACAATGGTGCATCAGAGAATGCATTGGCCAATGGTCTTGAGTGTTTACGTGGCCAGGTATAATAGACTGAAACTAATTCATGATACTCAATTTTATCTTGAGCAGAGATAACTGAAAGTGTACTTTTTGTTTTATATTCCTGCAAAGAATTTTGCTGTTCTGCTTCATCTGAAGAAGGAAAGAAACTCACTTTTCCAAGGTGAAATGGCAATTCTGGAGAGGGTTTTTGTTTAGAGGAGGCATTTGTAATACAACCAGGAGCATCAAACTGATCTTTTTTAGGTGTTCTGCTAGGCACCGCGTGTGTATTTACATCACAATGCACAGTTAAGTCAATTGTGTCTGCAATATTTTCTTTATCTTCATCAAAAACAAATGGCTTTGGTGTTTGGGCTGGTTGCTCTTGCACCAACATAACAGGCTTGCTTTTGTGATCCGAAGAGAGAGAAAGTCTACCACTTGCTGTGTTTGCCGGCAAATGGTCTCCTAAAATTCTTCTGCCTGGAAGAAGAGGTGTGTTACTAGTGAAAGAGACAGACACATTTGTATTTTCTGACTGAACACTATTGTCATGTGCAGGCTTGCTAAGTAAATGCTCGATCTGTGATTTAAAACTATCAAGAGAGGATTTTTCCATATTAGAGGTACCATTGTTTATTAGAGGTACTTTAATTGAATTATTGGAAGTGTAAGTTGAAGGTTCAGACAATATCCAAGAAGAATAACTGGGAAAAGTTGACTGAAAACTTTTGCTCTCAGCAGGTTTCAACTCCTCATTAATCAGCATATCTAGAGAAACCTCTTGCATTTGTCTTTTTGTCTGTTGCCAATTGGAACAAGGGGTCTTTTCAGGTTTCTGCTCATTTCCATGAGTTTCTGCAAATCTAACAGCCTCTACTGACCTAGATGAAGCCGCAGGTTGGTGTGTGGTCAAAGTTGGTTCATGTACACCATTAAAAACTCCAGATTCAAAATTGGATAGAGCAAATGTGCTTGCCTTCAAAGCCCTAGTGTCTTGATGTACTGTGGTGGGTGTTAGGTCAGAAAGATATGCGGCAGCACTAGGCTTAGACAAGGAGAAAAATGCAGACTCTGGCAGCGATTCCCCTGCTCTGCCTTCAGAGAATGAGGTGCAATGCACAGTTGTGGAAATGGGTGTAGTGTAACTGTTTAGAGAATTTGCATTTGATGTCCCACTTCCACTTATGTCACAATTCCGGGCTTTTATTTGCTCTTGATTTAATTTAAAAGGGGGATCTGTTACTGAACCATTTCTAGGTAGATATGCTGCTCCAATCAGAACTAGTGAATCAGAACCTTTGCAATTTGATAAAGAAGTGGTTGGTGTTTCTAGTTTTGGAAATATTGCTTCTGCGTTTGTCACAGAATCAGAAGAAAGTTCTAAACTGGTGGTTGGCAGAGTTTGAGGTCTTTCAAATGTTTCCTGGTATATGGTGCTTGTGACTTCAGGCACTGTCTGTGAATGTACTTTATTAGGTGTTCGATCACCAATTAATCTGCATTGCCTTGGTGTACTCTGCTCCTGAATTGGAGGATTGCGAATAATGCGAGTATCTGCAACTGATGTTTTTAAATGATCATCTTTGATGTCTAGTATTTCTGAAGACGTCTGCAGAACACTTTCCATCACATCTAAATTTGGAACAGATGATGCCTTCAAAAGAAAGGAGCTATAGCGCCTGACTCTTCTAGCTGATGACCGGGAGGCAGTTCTTCTGCTACTTGACGTTAGCCAGTCTTCATTTGTAGGTAATTCAGAGTGGGCAAGATCCAACCCTGCATACATACTAGCAATATCTGGCAAGCTGCCGTGCAAGGTTGCATCGGATTTGTCAAGGGAGCTCTGGGAGGGAGTCATCTTTCTAGAAAGTAGGTCATGCTTGATTGTCTGTGACTCACTCAGATTGTTGCCGCCTTTGTCCACTGCATGATATACCCTACCTGCTGGTTTTGTGACAGGGATTACGTCAGGGATCTCTTGTGACCAAGAAAGCTGTGCCTTGTCTTTAAAGGCATCAATAGAAGAGGGCACAGGAGAATGGCTATGCAGTGCAATGGATTCGGGTTGGTCTCTTGAGGCAAGGGAATCAAATGCCTTGAAAGTCCTAGGCATAATCACATTATCTGTAGAATTATAGAAAGGTGGACTCTGGCTGTCACAGATTTGATCGGATAGCCCACAGGGAAGTATATTGGGTGTCAAGTGACTGGTGAAATTATGATGACTTGTAGATCTTAAACCACTGTTGTCTGCAACATGTGTTTTGTCTTCATGATTGAACACTGATTGTATATTATCTTCTTGGTGTGACCTGGATACAGGTGGCATGATATGTTCTTGGTCTGAATTGTAAGCTTTAATCTGTTTTTTATGGGCCAGCTTAGTAGTTTGAAACTCTGGCTGGCAGTCCAAATAATCTACTGCACTATGCTGTGCAATAGATCCTGCTGGAGATATGTAGTTAGAAGTGTGAGGGACACCAGACTGGGTCTTTTTTAATACAATTAAACGTACAGCTTCAGAGAAAGAATGAGAAGTTTTAGTTGCAGCAGAAGTATCCCCTGAAAGATCCTCCGGCAAGAGAGAAGCCACAGTATTTTGTAAAGTGTGTTCTTTAATATCACCTTTGACATTCATTGCTTCTGTGGGAGACACAGGGGGGGAGAAACCATGCTGTGAAGGGAGCTCAGTAGCACTAGGTGGGCTTCCATGCTGTAAATGCAATATAGGAGGTATATGAGGAGGATACCCATCTTGTGAAGTGGGACTTGAAAGTTCAAACTGTGAAGGTCCTTCAGCGGGAAGCGAATGGTCATAATCAGAAGGGAGTTTGGCAGGAAGAGAGGAATACCCATAGTTCCAATAGGATGAATCGACTGAACCAGAGTAGGAGTATCCATGTTGTGAAGGAGGGTCAATGGCAACAGATGATTGGTCTGAATCCAGGTCAGAAGAAACAAGGAATGAGTAGTCATTTTGTGTTTGAGACACAGGCATTTCTAATGATGAATATCCATGCAGGTGGGAGACATCAGGTGCCAACAATGATGAATATCCTTGCTGAGGAGAGTTTTTGTATTCTGCTGAGGGTGGATATTCATGGTCAGCAAGGGCAGGTAACGTGGAGAGTGAATTCTCATGCTGAGTAGGGAATGTGGATGCTACTGAAGATAAATAGGACTGTTGTGGAGGGAGTTCAAGAGTGGCAGCTGTCAAACGTATGTTTTGCAAAGGAAATCTAGCAGCAGTGGAAGAGGAATACATGTGATGCAAAGAGGACTCAGTAGGCCATGACGGCCCATGCTGTAAATTATGCTCAAAAGTAGCAGAGGATGAATAGTGATGCTGTGCAGTAGACAAACATTCATGTTGAGTAGTGAGTTGAGCAGCAGGAGATAAGTAGTCAGGTGTCGACTGGGGTTCCTCGTATACAGGAAAGGCGGGCAATGTTGCCTGCTGTTCATCTATATCAGTCTCAATGACATCCAAGCCGGATTCACTCACTGTATCAGAGGAATGAATGGTGGCATCACTGTCATATCCATCTGCTTCAGGGCAGTTTTCTTTGTTCCCTTCATCCCAAGTGTCCTCAGTTTGCATTGGCACAATGTTTTGGCAAGGGATGTCGTTGTCATTGGGTTGGGATGTGTCACTTACCACATGACTGCAATGCTCGCTCTCTGATTTATTGTTAAATATCTGACTTGTCTCTTCTTCCCCATGGAAAACATTGTCAAATGTATTTTCTTTTCCAAAATTCTTTTCAGGAAGGTTCTGTTGTGAGCGGTAGAATTCATACATCCTGTTCTGCTGCAAGGGTTTTGGGGTTTGGTCGTGGTCGATATTGGTGAGATCCATTAAAGACTGGGACCTGGAAACAGTGCCAGAATTCTCTACAGGCCTGCACGGTGATGATGGTGGAGTCCATACAATGTCGGATAAAGGTGCCCTTTTTGGCTCCTTCGGAGTTCCTCTATGCTGAAACCCAAAGCTACTTTGTCTAAAGAAAGGAAGATCTAAACTACTTACTGACAATTTCCCAAAACCTGTTAAAGGACTTTGTGATCTGTGCCTGGACCTTGGAGACCCAGGAGGGGTTTCATTTGATTTTGGTTCTTGAAAATTGCCTTGCTTCGTGGCTGTGCGGTGCCTGTTTGAGTACATCTCATAAAACTTTTGAGGCCTGAAAGTGGAATGTGTTTTATAGGAGTCGTTGGGGTTGATCTTCACAGAGCTATGAGGAAATAAGGTTTCTGAGCTTCTGCTGCAATGCTTCTGGTCTCCAAAAAAGCTGCTGTGTGCCCTTTCACTTGCGTATCCACTCCGGTACTGTCCTCTGGATGTGTAGAATGGTGTTCCCCTGGCGCTAAAGCTCTCAGTTTGTTCTTGCACAAGAGTTCTCTCCAAGTCACCTAAAACTGGAAAGAGAGGTTTTTAGTAGTTATAAAGGCTTATAAATGACAGTATTAAACCTAAGTTGGGCTTGAGCAAGTTGCCCACACACACTTTCTACTGAAAACAGCAAACTACTCAACCATTCACAGAGATATTATTGGCACCTGATTAATACATCAGAGTATTCCAGAGGTACAAATACAAATCTTTTGAATATGAAAACCTTTTTTTTTACCATCCTCACACTTTTACATATCCAGTCATGTGCATGGAACGAAAACATGGTTAAACCAGGGACAGCCATGTTTAACTAAATAACCGTGGCTGGTGCCCTGGTCTATGTGCAACCAAAGGAAAGCAAACATTGCCTAGTGTGGCTTTTGAAGGCAATGTCACAGATCTTTTCTATATCTCTCACAAATGCTTCCAACATATCATCAACCTCTCTTGTCAGGTAATACTGTGCTTTCTCTTTTGTACTTTATCTTTGCTGATCAGCAGATAGAGGTTGCACTGTCAGAAGTATTAGAGAAAAGCAAGGTTAGGCAACCCCAGGTTAAATTTCAATTACGGCGGCATTCTTTGCGTAAATGTGGGAGTTTCATGTTGTGCATATGTTGATAAAGGTGGAATCTTGCCATAGTGCAAAATGCAATCCCAAAGCCTTGGGGTTCCATCATGGAAAGGGTAGTTAATACAGCCAAAGGGATCATTATTTGTACAGTGTGAAATATTACTTCTTTTGTGCTACTCAGACAACTTGTGTGTTTTTCTCATATTAATTTAAAGTAATACTGATTTATTAAGTAAAATAGTACTGTGCAACATATGGTTCACACAGTGTGCTTCTGCTGCCCCCCAAATCCTGATTGAGTGTAAACACTTCAACCTTTTAATCATGCAATTCCAAAGGTCATAGTTTATTTTCTTAGCTATTTAATAAAATAAAAGGATATTTTTTATCGTAAGGACAATCAATTTCAAGGGTCATCTTCTTAGATATTCAATCGAAAAATCCTATTTTATATTGCAAGGACAATATTTAAATTTCAAGGTCAGTTTAAAAGAAAATACTGGTTAACTCAAAAGAGCATATGTGATGCATTTAAACAAAAAAAATTAGAAGTTAAATAAAAACTGGTATATATTATTCATATGCATTTATAGTGGAGAGTAATACTAAAGCTTGGACCTAACCTAGAAAGGCCATGGTAACATTTGCATTGGCGAGTGATTAGGCATAAAGTATACCCATCAGGGGGTGATGAGGGAAGACTCTGGGAGGCCACTGAGTTGGTGTTTTGCCTCTGTGGATACGTGAAAGAATGAAAGCTAGTCTTGTGGACATTACGGAGAGAGCATGAGGGAGAGCTTGGCCTGGTGTCCAAGTCTCAGATACTTCCAAGTAGTCTGGAATTTCTTCTTGACATGCTCTGTGAATAATAGCCAGCGGTGAATGACGATGTACTGGAGTGGTGAGTTGGTGGAAAGGGTAGAGGAGAATTCCTATAGGTATGTGCTGGTAAAACGGTCTTCATTCTGGGATTAGTACTTCCTGTCACAAATGAGTATGTCATAAATGGAAGACATCTAGATGTCAATAATGAGTAGTGTTTAGATGGTTTATGCAAAGGACATAGGCTGAAATCTTAGGTGTCAGCCTATGTTCTTAGGGTAATGGTGAGGTCTTGTTTGTAGATTAGGAGCTCCTGGGCACTATGTAAAGATTGAAGAACACCAAGACAAGAATGGGGCCTTGGGGGACTGTGAATAAGACAGGTAGAGGTCTACCTAGATGTATTGGTGTAGGCTAACCAAGGAAGACCAAAAAGCAGGGTTTGCTCTCATCAGGGATCCCAAGAGCTCCATAAGTGACTGGTAGCTGCAGTGTCTGTGGTATAGTAGGAGTGGAAGTCCCATTGAGGGCATGGAGTAGATTGGTCTTGGAGTTGCAATGCCACTGCTTTCTCAAGGAGTGTGCAGATGAAAAGGAATGGGGTGATGGTAAGGGGCAAGATTACGAAGACCACGGATGGGAATTTAGAATAATAGGAGGTTCTGATCAGTTTTCAGGGACGATGAGAAAGTTATGAGTGAGGTGTTAATGTTTAGTAATGACTGAATTGCAGCTAATGGTAAGGCTTTACCACAGAGGGGGGTAACGTATCACTGACACATGAAGTTGCTTTGAGGAACTCTAGGGCAACAAGATCTTCAAGTAAAAGGTGTTCAAGGTTTCCTGTGGGTGGATATGTAGTGGAGGGATATTTCGGAGGGGAATCGGGACAGAGAAGAGGCATTAATCATGTTTTTTCAAATGGGAGATAATCATCAAGGATTCTGAATTTTCAGACATCGGTCCAATCCTTAATTAGGAGATGCATAATATAGCACAGAGATTCAAAAATGAAGGAGGGTAGGTGCAAATGGCTGTAGATTTTAGTTGGTGCAAGTCACACATGCTTGGTGCACATTTTATTAGATTTGCTAGCTTGAAACATTTGACACGTTGTTTTGAAACAGAAGGCGGCCTCCATACCTTAAAAAATTATTTTAAAAAATGCATTCATCTTTAGCCCTTAAAACTCAGGGCTATGCAAAATACTTATCCTTAGAGCACACAAAGCAAATGTATTTAAAATGCTTTTTGGTTTTCACAATGAAGTGATTGAGGCAAGGGGCAGATGAATGAACTGTCTGTGAAGCTGTTGATGTTTGTGCGACAGGAAACGCAGCAGTATTTGTGACGTGGGATCCCTCACAAATGGGCGACGTTATTCCCATTAGTGGGGAAAACCCCGAATGGCAAGTGTCTACTTTTTGGGCTCGACTGGGTCCTGTGTGTGTCTTTTTCGATGTGAGGTGACGCCCTCTTAATGTGCACACTTGAGTCGCGCCATGCCTGTCACTCAGAGGTCGCCGTGTGGCTGTTCCCAATGAACTGGCTGCCGCCCACTTTTCCTAATGTTTGTCTCAGGTACTCATCAGCCTGTCTCCCTCCTTGTGGGCCAGCCCCTAACCACAGCACTGAAGCAGCAGCAACAGAGTTCACACTAGTGGCACAGACTCACACAAGGCAAGGACGTGTGCCTCCTACTGTAAATTAGTATCATTCACTTCATCCACCAGGGGTGTTACTGGTTGCATGGCTGTCAGTTGATTTAGCACATGAAAGCACTACAATTGCTACTAAAAAGTGCTCCCTAAAATACTGTCTTCAACTTGGCTCTTTTTATTAGATCTGAGGGAATTGGAAAGAGCTAGTTACTGTTCTGAAAGAGCTGATACAATTTAATCTCTGGGCTAGAGAGTGACCTAGTTGTGAAACCGCAATATCCCTCTTTGACGAAATACCCAACCCCTCGAGAACAAAGTGAGAAGCTGTGATGGAAAAAGCCTTACATGCTATATAATCACATGGTTAAAACTCCCTTCAAGATTTTGAAGACCTTGCCAGTGATACCATGTTTATATGGATAGGCAGAGGATTGTCATCTTTTCAGTTTCATGCGACTTTTCATAAGGTGACAGTCCATAAGGTGAAATGTTCAGAGGAGGATGTCTCTCTTCGGCTACGAAAGTTATATGTTGACGAGGCTGACATGCTACATTTTTACCGAACTGCAAGGCGAATTCCTGGTTTGCCATATGTGGGGTTGGGCTGTGTGGAGCAGCGACAAAATGTCAAAAGGGGCCCATGAAACCAGGCTGTGGCCCATCGGGACAGCTGGCGGCAACTGCTACCGAGAGTCCCACAAGTAAGAGATCGAAACCTTGTTCTGAGGGTCTCAGGGCCTCAGAGCAGGTCTCAAAGCTCAGTCACAATTATGAAGTAAGATATAGAAAATACAATAATGGCTGTCAACTGATGACACACTGTTGCTCTTCTCCTTGATTGAGGGGACAGAATTAAAGGGCACTTATATTAAAATGTGTCTCCCTGCAGTTTTTCATTGGCTAGCAAAGGCACAATTGAAATGTAATGAGGAAAACACTGCAATGCTCCACTTTGGGGAGTTCCAGCCACAGTTCTGGCAAACTTGTTGGCCAGATGATGCACCCCTGCCCGATCTTCAAAGAGATTCAGTCAAACATTTGGGAATTACTTTTGGTAACAGACTGTCATTTGGCTCCCAAATTAAAGGTTGTCAGAGACCTGTTTTGGGATCATGAGATTCCTTAAGTAATTTCTGTCTCTTCTGTCTTTTCATGCAAAGAAAACAGTTATCCAGCTATGGGGGAAATTGAAGCCATAACCACAGAATTTGGCATCTATTCTGGATATTCCTTGAATAAGACAAAGACAATTGTACTATGTACGGACAACATTGACTATAACGATCAAAGAAAAGCAGTAAGTGCTACATACTTAGGAATTGTTATCACTCCCGCTATTAAATCTCTAATTAACTACAACTATAACCCTCTAATTCAAAGTATAAAAAAAGATCTGGATAGAGTAAATGGACTTCATTTGACCATTATAGGACGAGCTAATTTTCTAAAGATGAATATACTCCCTAAATGCCTCTACCTGTTTAGAGCAATTCCATTGGCTATTGACCCTAAGATTCTGAAAACTCTTGAATCCCTTATGATTAAGTTTATTTGGCAACATGGCAAAATTCGAAGGTCTTATAAATTAATGTCTCTTCCTAGTGAAAGGGGTGGGATGGCAATACCCAATATTAGTATGTATTATTGGGCCGCACGCCTTAAACAAATGACCCCACTGATTAGCTTTAATTTACAAACAACACCCTTTATGAATAATAATACTCCACCCTCAATTTATGAGTTACTATTGGGAAATGTGGCCAATGGATTGCTTTTACAACAGAAGGAGGCACAAGACTATTCACATGATCGGAAATATGAAGTTATAAACGGTGCATTTAAGGTTTGGGGCAAAGTTGCTAAACATTTGCATATTAGCAATGTGAATAGGTACACCTCCTTATGGCATATGAAAGCGTTCTCAGCATTTTCGAACGATACCATAGGAAGGAAATGGCAGAGACTTGGGATCCTGCGTGTCAAAGACTTTTTGATACATGGCTTAGTAACTACTTTTTCACATGTAAAGGATAAATATCATCTTTCCAATGGGGACTACATTAAATATATTCAATTATATACAAACCTTAAGGCTAAAAGATCTACCCTTGGGCTAGGAAAAACAGACTTGTTGGAGGTCATTAATAGGCCTAGCACACGAATTGGGGTTATATATAACCTTCTTCTTGTAAATCTGCAAGATGATCTGGAAAAGATTGAATCTAATTGGGCTATTAAATTTAGCAATCCGAATGTTAACATCTATAAGAGTATTGAGCTGAGCCAACGACTGTTCAGGGCCAGTAACCTTAAAGCTCAAACATACAAAACTATTTTTGACCTCTACTATACACCCGCTAAATTATACTCCTGGGGTAAAAGAGAGAATAATTTCTGTCCAAGATGTTCACAAGGACCAGCCAATTTAATACATATGCTAAGCAGCTGCCCCAAGCTTAGTCAAGTTAAACAAATGATTGCTAATTTTTGGGAGGTGCTGTTCGGCCATAATCTTCCAGAGACAGATTCATTGTTTATTTTAGGATATGATTCTTCAATCGCCCTATCAAAAAGTGAGCAAAATCTATTATTTATAGGCACTGCGGTGCTTAGAATTATTTTGTCGGCTCGATGGAAGGAAGCTGAACCACCAAGCTTCCAGATGTGGCTAGCTCGGTTTTTAGCTGTTTTCAGTTTCGAAAGAGCCATATATTCAACAAGAGGAAGTAAATGGAAAAAGCTGGGCGAATCAATCTGGTCTCCAGTTCTGAGGTGGAAATCAGGATTAAATCCACCCATTTAGATTTCTTCGGAAGGGGTGGAAGATAGTAAATAGTTTAATTATGTATTGAATCCTGACTTATTGCTTCTTCTTCTTTCTTATTGAATGGGAAAAAACTTTTTTTTTTTTTTATATGTTAAATTCCTTTGATCATGAGTACGGTGTCTTAAGATTTTGAATTTAATATGTATGTCATTCAACATGTTTTTGTTCCTATGATCAGTCTGTAATACTATTTTGCTATGTACCTGTTTGGATTGAGTTCAATAAAAAAAAAATAAAAAAAAAAAAAAAGTTATCCAGGCACTGTAGTTACTACAGTAATACCCTTTATCTGGGCCTTCCGGAGTATCTCATGAATAAACGTCAGGTGATCCAGAACGCAGCAGCTCGACTTTTGCTTACTATTCTAAGTTAGGCAAATATTAGTTATCACCTTCAGGATCTAAATTGGTTGCCTAACAGGGAGAGAGTTAAATTCAAGGCCATGGTTCTAGTACATGCAGCCCTCTATCATACTGGACCAATCTACCTTAGAACCAGATTCAGCTTTTATAACCCTCCAAGACAGCTAAGATCCACCAACAAATATCTGGCTTGCACCCCTAGGATCCGGGGACAGAGAGCAGGCGATAGATCGCTAACTTTCTAGGCGTATCTGCTAGGAATCAGCTTCCCTTTTAATTACGTTCTGTGAGCGACCCCGGGTTTTTATTTTTATTTAAAAAAACTGAAAACCTGCTTTATCATGCAGGCCTAATTTCTTCATTGTCGACTTTTCAGCTAGTACTGCGACGGGACACTCCCTGGAGTAGCTGTGCACAATATAAATAGCCTATTATATCATGACTCAATGGCCCTTTGTTAACATGCACTTTGCATGTTATCAGTTTCTGTTAAATGAGGCAATTAGTTATTTTGGGTGCTGTGATGTTAGAACTAAAAGAAAGATACACTGTCCTTCTACTAGTCTATGGTTGCATAATCCAAAATAAATGCCATTCAACACTTAATCTGCTGAGCTACCTGACGATCGAGTATTGTGGGTGTGCCAGTGCTGTGTTCTTAGGAGAACAAGAAAAACAACTAGCACAACCTGCCTGTCCCTCCAACTCCTTACCGAGGAGACTAAACTAGACCACAAAGCAAAAGACCCAAACTCACCCATCCTAACACAAAGGACATTAAATCTTCCTTGTGGCTTACCTGCCAAGAAGAGAACAAAACCCTAGGGTCCACCATACACACCACCAGGAGGAACCCACTCCTAACCCCTAGGACCACAAAAGACACAGATAAATGCATGTCAGTAGCGACTGAAACAACTATAATGTATGTTTTTCTTGTTTTTAATTTACAGGGTTTGCTACAGCTATCTTCCTGCAGGACATTATGGAAATGGGGCTAGATGTATAAAGTAAGTTAGCAGTCACATAGCCTGTGATTCGCCTAATCGACAGTAGTTCGGTAAATGGCTTTTTCAAATGTACTAAACCCGCGTTGCGATTCAGTAACAGGTTACTGAATAACAAAATGGGTTTAGAAAGGCATGACAAATTGCAACTTGGAAGGAGCATGTTTAGGGCCTCCAATCCAAATTGCAATCCAGAATATGATGTTTAAATGGTTTGTGACAACAATTTCGGTTGCAAACCATTGATATGAAACCGACTTCCCAAAGAACACGGTAACTGATTCAGAAAGGGGAGGAGGACTCCACCCCTTTGTGAATGTACATTTTTTGTTTGGGAGTCAGCAGTTATTTTTGAAATGCAGACCTGTTAACTATAAGGAACACTGACTGCATTAAAAAATTAAAACGTGGCGTGGCCAAGACCCGGAGAGTAGTGGCCGCTTAATCTAGCAGCTCCGTGAGCCCTTTCCTTCCCGCAGACATCTGAAGTTGGAAATCGCTTCCCCTCTCCCTATTGGGAAGAGCTGCCCTGTTTAAAATGATGTCCCTGCCCCGCTTACTCTATGCTCTGCAAAATGCTCTTGACCCGGTACCTCAACAATATTTTAAAGAAATAGAGGGCCTTCCGAGAGAATTACTTTAGGATGGTAAACCACGTATTGCCCTAAATAAACTGACCCTAAACAGGTATGATGATGGCATAAGCCTTCCGGATATAAAAAAATATTATTGGGCTGCACACTTGGCCGCCATTAACCATGGCACCTATGGACGAGGTGACAACCCAGGCTACGCCATGGACAAATGGCTCCTCCCCGGAGGTAAGTACAATATGGCGCTCTACTCGTGGGCCCAACAAATATATTTTGACAGACCCCACCAAGCACTCAGTCCAGTTTTGGCATGACGCAACCAATGCCCTCGGGTGGGGACGTAAACTGACGTTGGCGACCCCCCTTTGGGACTCTCAATCTCTAGGCAGCTTATGGAGGTCAAAAGGTTCGACAAATGGGACCCCATCGGCATTGCACAAATCAAAGACCTCTGGGGGGAAGGGGGAGTGAATTCCTTCAACACACTACAGGCCGAATATGTCCTGACAACTACTGAGTATTTAAGCTATGCCCAAATCCTACACTCACTCTGAACGCTTTTACCAGCAGGTACTACCCCTCCTGAAGCCTCACCTTTAGAGGACAGAATCCTAGATGGCTACCTTCCTGAAAAGACGATTTCCCTAATATATAAAAAACTGATAAACAATATGACCGATCCCCTTCAGGCATTGTGGGAGAAGTGGACTGGAAATGGGATTGAGATCGATGATGAAGACTGGTGGAGGCGGTGTCTTTCCCTAGAGTGGTCGCCATACCGGTGCGCCTCAGATTGGTACAGCTAAAAATCCTTCACCGTGTTTACATTACCGGGCCACGCATGATCCACATGGGGGTCACTGACAGAGGGGATTGCAGGAGAGGGTCCAGCCTGCTAGGAACCTATTTTCACATCATATGGGAATGAAAGTACGTTAGCGCCTTTTGGCACAAGGTTCACGAGGTAATACTCACTGTACTACACACCCGTCTTTCACCGGAGGCGAGACGTTGCCTCCTCAACATATGGGAACACACAGACCTTAACACCCACCAGGCACAATGAGCCACCCTCGGATTCATGATAGCCAAATGAAACATCGCGCAAATGTGGGGAGCTGCGAAATCACCTACGTTGGAGACCTTGGAGAGAGATCTCGACTGGTGTATGTTTAGGGAGAAGACGGTATATGTCACTAGGGGTTGCCCTAAAAAATGGGCGCGTATCTGGAGCCCTGGGAATAGTTATAGGGGTGAAATCTGTACACCGCCAGATTGCTCTTAATCAAATGCCCCCTTACCCCGTGATGTTCCCCTCTTATGTTGAAATGCAATCTTCATCCTCCGTATGTCACTATTATTTCTTCATTTTCTGTGCCCTCTGTATTGTTTATTTGAACTCAAGTTTGTTTTAGTAAAACGAATTATAAAAAAACTAATAATAATTAAACGTGATCTCAGACATGGTGGCCTACTGATTTCACAGGGTGTCACAATCATTGTCATTGCATCCAAACATAGTGAGTCACAATTTGCGACCTACTTCATGAATATTGAGGAGGCAGGACGGTTTACATCCCACTGTGATTTGGAATGTTGTTAACCGACCTTTTACTATACAGGTTGGTATGCAAAATTATTTTCCTTTTTTTTTCGCAAAAAGATGGTGGACAATTTGCAACCACAATTGGAATTATCATAATCTCTCCCCTTATTTTTGTTGATTTTAGATATTTTCGCCAATTATGATAATAAGCTGGCTTACCTTGAAAAAGTTCTCTTTCAATTTGAGAATCTGCAGGAGGGGCATTTCCTACCCGAGTTCTGGTTTCTTTGGTTGAAAAAAAATGATTGAATTGCTGGTTCTGCGGAGGCATGTTGTATATGTCAGACTGCTGAAAACGGAATGGAATAATATTGAAGTACTAATGGTAGTAATAACATTCTTGCAACAGATTTCGGTCAGGAAACTTGTTCATTTAAGGGGTAAAGTAGCCACAACTGTATGTAAGGAGGATTCTCCAAGTCAAAAGGAGTTCCAAGACCATTTAGGGATCAAACTCTCCTAAAAGGTGAGGCAACTCCTTTGACACTTGCAATATGCTCATCACATGAATTTGGATTACACCATTCCCACTTATACTAAACTCTTCAAATACTGAAGATGCAACATATATTTAACAAATTAAATATGCAACTGTATTAGCTTGTTAGCAACAGTTTGAAATCTCACAAAATGTATTCCATTTGCCATTAAGAATAAGAACTGAGGCAAGAAAACCAAATCAGCTATAAATTAGAATATTGTAGAAAGGCAAACAAGTTACTTACCTTCCGTAATACTCTTCCCGTTGGATACTTTATCTAACCACAGATTCTTCACTTTAGAATATCCCTCAGATGCCGGACTAGAACCAGAGAATTGTGTAGTAGTGCTCCTGTCCACCGATAGGCGGCGTCACGAGGTTCCAAGCGGACTCCATTGTGACTAACGGATGGCTCATAGCTCCCTAAGTTGAAGTGGAGCTGGCCCTCCACTGGAGACCAGAGGCATCTGATCACCACCTCCCTCAGATGACCCTCTCCAATCCATGATCCATGCGTCTGTCACCCATGTCAGCTATGGGGGCACCTGGCCGTGCCTGGTCAACTCTCATGATTTTGTATGGTCCCCTAAACAGCCCTGACAGAAGTCAGAAGGACATCTTTTTGTTTTACCAGAGCTGTGCACCTGGTGTCCAATAGTTGTTGCTCTTGTAGTATGCACTAAAAGTCTGCTGAAGAAAACATGTTTTACATTGTAAATTATGTTTTTCAAGAATAGCACACTAATCTTTCTCTTTAAAATGAAGGAATGCATTAGCAATGGTGGGCCAGAATTGTCAAAATAATGGTACGGTCTATTTCTAAGTATTCGAAAATACTACTATTGCTGCATCTGCGAAAGTGTATGGTGCCATCAACATAGCGGAAAACTGGATTTAGATTCTATAGCCATATAGAGCAAACTTATAGCCATACAGACGCAAACTTTAAAAATGTTGTGAGCGAGTCTGACCTTCTCAAAAAGGTTTAGGGATTTCAACTTCACCCTCAAAAAATAACTTAAAAATTCTTTTTAGGGACTGTTCCCACCTCTCCAATTCATCTGTACCCACCCACAGCTTCCAACTGACCTCTTGGCATGAAGCTTGACTTCAGTCAGTTCAGCTTTGTTAGTATGCAGCACACTGTATGGTGTGGCATGCAGGCCCATCCTTATAATTGGTAAAACAAACAACATCAAAATAGCTCGAGTCAAAGCTTTTTCTATGCCTCTTAGAGAGCCTTGGACAGAAGGCCATCTCCTGCGCATGTGTAACTTTCTATTAAGGAATTATAATGTGTCTGCACACTACTGCTCCACCTTTAAAAAGGTGAGCTGTGCGGTTTTTGCACGGCTCATCTGAGCCCCATGTTCTTCAATATGTATGTGGCACTACTAGCCAATCGTATTGCTCCTTTTAGCTTTCAATTTTACTCCTACACTGATAATACATGGAGTGGTGTGGCTCACTGGTTCGAGGCGGCAGACCCTGAAGCAGAGGACGGCCCGGGACCAGGGTTCAATTCCCGACGTGGCAGGGTCGTGAACCAGGGTCAGCGGACTCGATAATTCTCGCCTCGGTGCCTACTCTAACCAGGGATCACACTCGTCAACTCTGGGCATTAGCTTGCCTCATCTCCACATCGGCCCCCCACAAACGCCGGGGATGCCTGGTTTCACCTTGGAGATACCCAGGAGGGAACATCCCACAGGGAAAGCCAGGACGGGTTCCCCAGTGGTCTATAGCGCCAGGACGCCTCTGGGTAGCAGTGCGCTTTACAAGACACACACACATTTACATACTCAAATCACAGAGTACCTAGAAGGTGGTCGGACACCATTCAGGTCCAACACCGTCTGCAACCTGTGGCCAGCTGTATGAATGCCAACTCACTCAGACTTAACACCGACAAAACTAACGTCCTGGTTTTGGGAAATTCCTCTCTCCGGTCCACCGACTACCTGAATGTTTAGATGTATGCTCTACTCCCAAATCCAGTGTTCTCAATCTAGGAGTAATGTTTTACAACACTCTATATAGCACATATAGATAAACTAAGTAGCACCTGCTGCTGTTTGATGAAGGTCTTGAGGAAAATCATGCCTATTGGACCCATTGCTTCAAAGAAAACTCATTACTAGCAGGTTAGACTGCTGCAACTCAGTAGGTCCCGTCACCTTCACTCATCTTTCCTATAGGCTACAGTTCTACAGAATGCTGCGACCAGGATCATTCTAGATCTCAGCAAATAAGCTAGGGATTAATCTCACATGACCACTTTTCATTGGCTCCTTGTATGGAAACGAGGTGTCTTGAAGGCTCTCTGTTTGTGCCGCAAAGCGCTACATTGCTGCGTGCCTAGAAGTTACAGGACTTCTTTGTTCTATTGTAACTCCCCTACTAGATCGCTGTGTTCCAGCACTTTGGAAGCATCGCAAAATTCAGCAGACCACGGACTGGTGGCTGCACAGACATGGAACAGTCTCCCTCCAGTCATTCGTTCTGAACCTAACCTTTCAAGTTATTGAAAACTCACCTTTTCCAGTCGTAAACCAGTGCCTTCTCTTTACCTATCAGCGCTAGGACACCCTTTGGGTATGCGTGTGTGCTCTATAAGACCACTTTGAGAGAAAATGATCAGATTTATTCTTACATAGTCCCATCATGCCCTGATATGTATAAACTTACCACTGTCCCAAAAGTATTACCTGACTACAAGTACAAAGGGCAAGTGTCTTTCTGTCTGTGTCATTCTGCTAGTCTTGAGAACTACTTTTAAAACACATTTGTGTTCCTCAGATGCCTTTGCTTTGTTCTAGGTTGTTTAAACATGCACCATTTGCTGCAGACCTCATCAGTGCTTGCTTGGAAGAATATTCCTTCAAGTTCTGCAGGCAATTTAAGACAGGTGTTGTAATGCGCAAACAAACTTTCTTGAATTCGTGCATGTAGTATTAATTAGCATCGCCCTCCCCAGTTTCCCAGGCCCATGAGTAATGAGCTCTGTGAAATCGTAAGGATGTGCGGGCCCTGGGCAATATATTTTGGGAGCCCCTCTTTGGAACAACTTTAAAAGTATTGTCCCGGGGGGCGTGGCCACGAGGGCGACAATGGCGGATGCAGCTTCTTAGAGCTCCCGCCGGCCCGCCATTTATCCTTAAATTTATCCTGACCCCGAACCTGCCTTTAGCCACGCATTGATATCGGAGGCAGTGGTAGACGGAGTGCACCCTCCGGTGCCGCATTTGGGGTCCCTGGTTTGCGTGCTTGGTGGCGGCGGCGCCCCCTGGGCCTACAGACCGCGTGGAGAGCCGGGGCCTAGATGTCGCGGCGATCCCGGCCGGAGGCTCCAGACATCGGCCGGCTTGCACGCCGGCGGACACTGTGTTCCTGCAACGGACGGCGCCGGTGGGCCGGGGCAAGAACAGCGGAGCCCCCTGCCACCTACAGAACACTGAAACGGCCAAGGATTGCGAGGGAGCGGTGTCGGGGGTGAGCCCTCGGATCGGAGGACTAGTCCGGTCCCCCTGGGCTGCCGGCGGTCATACTTGCCTCGGGACTGGAGACGGAGTGTCGGCGCGCGAAAGGACGTGCTCAGCCTGGTGGCACAGCTGTGTGTGGACTCCTGTAACTTGGCCCCCGGGTGCGGTAAGACCTGTGGCCCCGGAGGCAGTGTGGTGCCAGAATTGTCCTGGAGAGCGCCTATCTGCTGGGCTTACATGTGCGGCGGTGTGAGGATTCCAGGAGCAGACGCCGCCTCCTCTGTGTGGGTGCCGGGGTGGCCCGGTGAAGCGGCGCTGCCTGATCGTCCTGAGCCCGGTTGCCCTGCTGTGCCCGTCCTGACCCTCAGATACGGGCCCATGAGTAATGAGCTCTGTGAAATCGTAAGGATGTGTGGGGCCCTGGGCAATATATTTTGGGAGCCCCTCTTTGGAACAACTTTAAAAGTATTGTCCCGGGGGGCGTGGCCACGAGGGCGACAATGGCGGACGCAGCTTCTTAGAGCTCCCGCCGGCCCGCCATTTATCCTTAAATTTATCCTGACCCCGAACCTGCCTTTAGCCACGCATTGATATCGGAGGCAGTGGTAGACGGAGTGCACCCTCCGGTGCCGCATTTGGGGTCCCTGGTCCCTGGTTTGCATGCTTGGTGGCGGCGGCGCCCCCTGGGCCTACAGACCGCGTGGAGAGCCGGGGCCTAGATTTCGCGGCGATCCCGGCCGGAGGCTCCAGACATCGGCCGGCTTGCACGCCGGCGGACACTGTGTTCCTGCAACGGACGGCGCCGGTGGGCCGGGGCAAGAACAGCGGAGCCCCCTGCCACCTACAGAACACTGAAACGGCCAAGGATTGCGAGGGAGCGGTGTCGGGGGTGAGCCCTCGGATCGGAGGACTAGTCCGGTCCCCCTGGGCTGCCGGCGGTCATACTTGCCTCGGGACTGGAGACGGAGTGTCGGCGCGCGAAAGGACGTGCTCAGCCTGGTGGCCCAGCTGTGTGTGGACTCCTGTAACTTGGCCCCCGGGTGCGGTAAGACCTGTGGCCCCGGAGGCAGTGTGGTGCCAGAATTGTCCTGGAGAGCGCCTATCTGCTGGGCTTACATGTGCGGCGGTGTGAGGAGTCCAGGAGCAGACGCCGCCTCCTCTGTGTGGGTGCCGGGGTGGCCCGGTGAAGCGGCGCTGCCTGATCGTCCTGAGCCCGGTTGCCCTGCTGTGCCCGTCCTGACCCTCAGATACGGGCCGGTGCGGTGGCGGCGGCCGGAGCGGTGCAGGTGCGTCGGAGCCAGCAGTATCGTGGACGCATGGAGGTGAGGAGTCGGATTACATACGGAGATTCCTGGTAGGGCGGGTGAGCCCTGCATGAGGCCCGGGGTCAGGGGCTTTGCTGTGGTCCTGGCCCGTGGAACGTTGGTGACGCTTGCACGCGGAGTGCCTGGTCAGTGGAGGCGCTTGGTAGTGGTGATCTGGGGCGGCGAAGTGCCCTGCGGACCTCCTGGCCTTGGTGTCGGCAGATTTGGACCCTCTGGGTGGACCTTGCTTTTGACCTGCGGAGTGTGGAGGGTCGGCCACGGGCACGGAGCAGCCCGCCTGCATTTCCTGACCATGACCAGAGGCGGGGGTGGTAATGGTTCCGCCAAGCAAGGGCCAATTGATAAATTTACTGGACCCAGTGGGGGATCTGGGGCTACTGGGGGCAGCCAGAGCGCGGGCCCAGACAACGCAGCCCTGATGGCAGCCATTACACAGTCAAGGGACATGTTGGACGCTAAGATCGGCGCAGTGGGAGCTGATGTCATGTTGCTACGACAAGATCTCCGCAACGCCGTTGCCCGCATAATGGAAACTGAAACCTGGATCACGGGAGTGGAGGGGGCTGTTGGCGCATTGACACAGAAAGTGGCGGAGATGGACAAAATCCAGAAGGGGCTGGTACTGCGCGTCGAGGATGCAGAAGGACGGGCGCGGAGAAATAACCTACGCTTCGTAGGATTTTCACAGGACTGCGAGAAAGGGCCCATGGATGCATTCTTGACACGGTGGCTTGAGGGTTGGCTTCCCCCAGATGTCCTGTCGCGCTGTTTCGTAGTGGAACGTGCACATAGAGCCCTAACTAAGAAACCACCGGTGGGGGAACGGCCTCGGCCGGTCATTGCTAAAATCCTGAACTTTCATGATCGAGACACTATACTCCGGGAAGCGAGGGCCAAAGAGACTCTGCTGTTTGACAATCACAAGATAATGATCTTCCCGGACTATACCAAACAGGTACAGCAGCAGCGCCACTCCTTCCTGGCGGCGAAGGCTAAGCTGCGGGGCTTGAAGATCCAATATTCATTGCTATACCCAGCCCGCCTTCGGGTTGTCTTCCAATCCAAGACCCACTTCTTTGATACCCCGGAGGCTGTGTTCAGGTGGACGGATGAGACGGTCAGGCTCCGGCCGAATGCCCAGCCGGGCCTGGGCTCCGGGCCGTCGCGTGGGTCGTCACAGGAGAGGAGCGACACTGCCGTCAGGGGTAAATGGCACAGGAAGTCTCGATCACGACGACGCTCCCTGTCCCAGGGTGGTCTCCCGGATGGGACCCAGCCCGACACCGATCAGTCAGGGAAAGAAAACTGAGCACCATCGGAGTTCGGCCTTCGATACTTAACCCTCGTCCTTTGTTGGGATCTACAGGGGGCCCGATGTGGCTGCTCCATCGATCGAGTGGATAGCGTCAGCCGCAGTGCGACCTGAACATTGGCTTGGCTCACGGGAACTGACGCCGGTGGTGTCTGACTGCCCTGATCTATTCGTGTTCTACAAACTGTGGTATAAGGGGGTTCGGGGTACTGACCTGTTGGGCGGCCCAGTCCTCCCACGGATGGGGGGTGGCCCTGGGAGAAGGTCCTGTTAGTTGGGGGGAGTAGTTGGGATCCATTGGTATGGTGGGCTTTGGGCGCTCCGTTTTGGGCCTGAAGCTCCCCATGCCGCGACAGGTACTTCAGTGTTCCATGAGGTATAGGGGTGGGGGGCAGGGAATTGGAGTTGAATTGTTGGGGGGTTGGGTTGGTGGGTAGACGTGGGGGGGGTAGGGGGTATACTGAGGGGAGGTGCACGTGATTTCTGCTGCATTGTTACGTATGGTGTTGGGTGCCGGGGCCGGGTCCTGGGGGCCTCAGAGACTTTTCCATTGAGATAATGGTTGATGTATCAGGGCAGGATTTAGCTGGTGACGCTATGCGGATATTGAGCTGGAATGTCAGGGGGATGTTGGACAAAATCAAGCGTGGGGCAGTCTTGCGCTGGGGTAAGAGGGATTCAGCCGATGTGATGTTACTCCAAGAAACTCATATGTTGGGTACAAAGGCACTGAGTTTGCAGCGATTTGGTTTCCACCAAGTATTTCATGCAGGGTTTTCCAGGGGCTCGAGAGGGGTGGCCGTTCTTATCCACCGTAGGCTGTCGTATACCCACGAACGTCACTGGATTGATCCCCAGGGTCGGTATGTATTCGTGAAAGGCACGATTGGTGCGGAGCCGGTGGTGTTTGGCAGTGTGTATGCCCCCCCCCCTTTGCAATGGTCCTTGGCAGAGAGACTGTTCGAATTGTGGGCCGAAATCCCGGACGCCTTGGCCGTGATAGGTGGTGACTGAAATGATGTTCTGGACGTGTGCTTGGACCGACAGAGGTTGCAGGGGGTCGCAGCTGCGGCCTCCCCTACACGGCTGAGGGCAATGATCGATGGGCTGGGCTGGGTGGATGCCTGGAGACACTTGCATGCCAGGGCACGTGAGTACACGTATGTGTCTGCTGTGCATGGCTCCTTCTCGCGACTGGACTGTGTGTTTGTACCGGGGGCCTTCCTCGACAGGGTGAAACAAGCTGCAATTCAGCCTCGGGGGCTGTCTGACCACTCCCCTGTCGCTGTGCAGATTGCACTGCACAAGACGCGCCGGCCGTTTCGGTGGCGGATGTCCTCGTGGCATCTCCAGCGGGCAGACTACACACAGCATATGCGTGGCGCGATTGCCCACTATTGGCAGAAGAATCTAGCGGAAGGGGTTGATGGGGTGACAGTCTGGGAGGCCATGAAGCCCACTCTGAGAAGCGTTGACATTGCATGGTGGGCTGCCGCCCGTCGTTCTCGACGGGAGGCCATTGTCGCAGCTGCGGAGCGGGTGGAAGTGTTGGAGAGACGGTGTTCGGAGGTAGGGGACGAGTTGGCGCTACGACTGCTCCTGCAAGCGCAACAATCCCATGCCTCGGTCTTAATGGACGAGGCCAGACAAGCGTGGCTGGCTACTCGGAGCAGGGTCTACCAGTGGGGTGACAAGTCCTGCACTATGCTCCATAGGCTGTGTCAACAAACGCTGCAACCGCTTACGCTACCAGGCCTCACTGACGGGGAGGGAACAGCCATAACGGACCCTGCGACTCTTGCGGCGAGCTTTGCTACCTACTATGCGGAGCAGTATGCTCCTCGGGACGGTCTCCCACCGGATGCAATTGATCAGTTCCTTACTGACTTTCCCCCCCGTGCGATATCAGACGAGGCCAGGTTAGCCTTGGACCTCCCCTTGACGGCGGAGGAACTGGGAGATGCGCTTGGCCAACTCAACGTGGGTAAAGTGCCGGGACCGAGTGGGTTCCCCAGTGAATTCTACAAGAAATTCCACCTACAGCTTGGGCCGCACTATAGGCGGGCGTTGGAGGTTGCGTGGGAAAGGGGTAGCTTGCCGTCGGACTGGCGTCAGGCAGAAATTGTGGTTTTCCAGAAGCCAGGTAGGCCCCCCGATCGGCACGAGTCATATCGCCCCAAATCCCTGCTCAACTTCGAAGCCAAATTGTTGGCCAAAGCGCTGGCGAACCGTCTTCTCCCATATATCACAGACCTGGTCCACCCGGATCAGGCCGGTTTCATGCCACGTCGGGCAACGCGCCACAACATCAGGCGTGCGCAGGCGGCGGTGGATGCTGTGGGGGCGACCGGGGAGCGGGCAGCGTTGTTGCTGACAGATATCGACAGGGCGTTCGATTCGGTCAGCTGGACTTACCTCTTTGCCCTCTTGCCACGTCTCAACTTGGGCCCGGTGTTCGTCTCCTATATTAGGCTGCTATACACGGACATCACCGCCTCGGTGCGCGTCTCCGGGGCGATTTCGGAGAAGTTCCCAATTGCCAGAGGTACCCGACAGGGATGCCCCCTATCCCCTTACCTCTTCGCACTGGCCATGGAACCGCTGGCCGCGTGGGTACGCATCGATGCACAGTATCGTGGTTTTGTGTGGGGGGCGGACCTCTCGGACAGAATCGCGCTATACGCAGACGATGTCCTTTTCTTTATGACTGACCTTCACCGCTCTGGCCCCCGAATACTGGAGATAATGCAGGTCTTTGGTGAAGTGTTGGGTCTTTTCCTCAACCCGCGCAAATCGACCCTGTGGGTGCTGGGTGGAGAGTTGGAGACGTACCCCTGGGCCTCGGCCCTGCAGGTAGCGGTTGGTGGTCTAAAATACTTGGGAGACTTTCTGTCCGAGTCTGCCGCAATTGCATGGGAGCGCAATATACTGCCAGTGTGGGACAGAGTCCAATCGGATGTCAAAACCTGGTCTCGCATGCCCCTTAATATATATGGCAGGTCTGCAATTTTCAAAATGGTCGCCCTCCCGCGGCTCCTGTACCAATTGCAGAACCATCCATATAAGGTGGACCCACAATGGTTCCGACACGTGAATTCAGTACTGGGCCGCTTTCTGTGGGCAGGGGGCGCTTCTAGGGTAGCGCTGCGGACTTGCTTTTTATCCACGTACTGTGGAGGTCTGGCTACTTCAGACCTCCTGTCCTACTATCAGGCCTCCCATCTGCTGGTTCTGAATGAGTGGTGGTACGGCGACCGCAATGACCCGGCATACGCACTGGAACACTTCTTGATGGGGGATATCACGATACATACCCTGTTATACTCGGCTAGGCGGCGGAAGAAATTGCCGCGGGTCACTCAGGTGGTCTTCGTAATCTGGAGACAGGCACTGCGCCGCATGGGCTGGTGGGGTAGGCTGACGGCGGAGACTCCACTATGGAATAACGGACAGCTTCCCGCACTTGCATCGTTGTCGGGGTTTGGTGGCTGGGACGCCATCGGGATCTCCTCGCTTGGCCATGTTCTTGCGGGGAATACCCTCAAATCCTTTCAGGACCTCAGATCCGAATTCAACATGTCCAAGTCCCAATTCTTTAAATATCTGCAATTCCGTCATGCACTTGCACCGAGTCTGATAGGGCTGGACCAACTTCCCGAATTTAGCCCAGTGGAGGCCAAGCTTTTCATGGGAGATTTGGGGGATAAGAAAGTCCCCAAAATATATCAAACGCTTGTCACTCACTGCTCCTCTTCTCTCCTGTCGTTGAAGGCCTCCTGGGAGACAGACATTGGCCCGTTGGATGAGGATGACTGGAGGGAGGCCCTTGAGTCTCCTCGTGGGGCTGCCATAGCTGTGCGACTCCGGTTCATACAGTTCAAGTACCTGCATAGGGCTTACTACACTAGGGAGAGACTGTGGAGAGCTGGCCTCATTGCTGCCCCGGAATGCCTGCGCTGTGGTACTGAGAGAGGCACGCTTTTGCATACTGTGTGGTCCTGTGTGGGTCTGACCCGATTCTGGAATGGGGTGTGGAATTGTTTGTCAGAAGTACTGGGGTGGGACCTTCCCCGCACACCCAGGCTGGGTCTCCTTCATGTCCTAGAGAATGTGGGTGGGAACATCTACAAGCGCCACCTTCTGCTGCTGGGCCTGGTCGTGGCCAAGCGAGATCTGGCGAGAGCCTGGAAAAGCGACCGTGCCCCCCCACTTAGTGCCTGGAAAGCGGGTTTAGACTTTCTTATGGGGCTAGAATTGCCTGTGTTTGAGGCCAGGGGATGCCCCCGGAAACACTACAAGATCTGGAAGCGATGGGCGGACTACAGGGGATTGACCTTGGAGCCCCCAGTTGACTTAGAAGATGTACAATCGGCTGATGGAGACCTCGGGCCTTGGAGGGTACTTGATGCCTACTGTGGATTTCCGCCCCTCCGATGCTCAACCTTCCAGGGACCGCGACCAGAGGCAGCCGCGAAAGCGTCCATGACAACTGGAACCCCGCCCCTCTCTCTGATGCGGGACCCAATCCGGGGATGCCGCGGACCGGAAACGCTTCACCCTGACCCCGGAAGTCCCGCCTCACCGCCGACGTCAGGACAGAGAAAAGACGGAAGCCGGGATCCAGACCACATCGGAGTATCATGGCAGGAGATTTCGACTGTAGCTGCGGAAGAAGAAAACGGGAGCGGAGAAGCAAACGAGTGGTCCGAAGACTGGTGGAGTCCCCAGTAGGTGGCTGAAGAGCGGCCGCAACTCGACGGAGAGTTGCGGCGGAGCGTGTGAGTACCAGCTACCCTCCTTAAAGCACGCTAGGTGCTCTGTGTAAATACTCCGCCCCCCCCCTTTGTAAATACTCCCTCTATTCTAGGCACGTTCTCCTTAGTAGCTCGGCACCGCGTATAAAGTGTACAGCACCTCGCACTGTAAAAAGACTCTCCCTACACGACCCTCATTGGACACCCTCTTTTGCTTTGCCTTCCCCCGTCCTCCCCACCCTTTCCTCACGGTCCTTTCTGACTCCTCACACCCTGGTGATGGTAACGGTTGTGCAAACCTCAATCCCCAGCGGGACTAATGGCTCCTTCTCTTTTCTCTCTTGCTGCCCTCCGATGACCTTTCCCCCACCAACCAGGACATCCCGAAGACCCGGACCCCTATCGAGACCCTACATCACCCGGAGGAGGAAGAAGACATTTCACCTCGTTTTGTTCAGTGGAGCCATATCTTTTGTTCACCCCTGTTTTGTTAAAAGAGCTGCCTCGTGTGCAATAAAAGACCACTATTGCCCACTATATCCGGCCTCCTTGCCTGCTTTTCCAGCCCGCTAACCGCCCACGTTCACATCTGGTGTCAGAAGTGGGATTAGCTGGAAGCATGGAGGCCGTGGTGAAAAGGATGGCCGAGTCCCAGGAACAATTGGGGAAATTAATGGAGCGGTTCCTGAAAACTGCAAAACTGCAAAGGACGACCGAGGCCAGCGACACGATGTCCTTAAAGGGCAGGGAGACACACATGAACAGGTTATGGGGAAATTGACCGACGCCCTGGGACAACAGAGACCAATGGCCTCCCTCCCTTCCGTGGTTCTCTAGAAGTATGTGCCGGGGGACGACCCGGACTACTTCTTTACTAACTTTGAGAGGCTAGCACAGGCCGCCTCTTGGCCTGTCGACCATTAGGGCCAATACCTTGGGCCCTTGTTGACTGGCGACTTGCAAGCCGCATACCAACAGGCTAACATACAAGGCAACACCCCTTATGTGGACATAAAAAAGTGTATCCTCGAGTGCCTGGGCATAGCTGATGAGACGTACAGAGTAAAGTTACGACAGGCCAAAGAAGGTCCCCAAGAAACCCCCAGAGCTCTCTCCTTCAGGATCAAGGATTTAGCCAACCGGTGGCTTATACCAGATGCCTCCACAAAAGAAGAAATCCTTGAGAAGGTATACCTGGAGCAGTTCCTGGCTTCTTTACACCCAGGCACCCAACGGTGGGTCAGACAACATACCCGTCTCACATTGGAAACTGCAGTTGAAATAGCTAGCGCCAACAGCCGAGCGCAGGACCTCCAGCGAGGCAAGGAAGAACACCCACATAAACCACACTCCTCCACAGGCATCCGACCCCCTCTACCAAGAAGACCAGAACCACCCCCTCTCTTACCCACACCTGTCCTGTATCGACCTACCAACCCTGGGCCCCAATGTTACAGTTGTGGGGGTTTTGGACACATTGCTCGGGTGTGCCCCCTCAAGGAAGAGCCCATGGAGGTAGGCCTTGTTCAGAACTATGTCTGCTCTATTCCAGGTACTGCACCACCCCCGTTCCGTTGTCCAGTGAACATTGACGGACAGACAGTCATGGCTCTAGCAGACACCGGGTGTCGACAGAGCGTTCTTAGACCACAAGACCTGTTCTCCCCTGTTGGCCCTCCATCTGGCATTGTTGCCATACAATGCGTCCACGGGGACACCAAAAGGTATCCGACTACCCGAGTACGTGTTCAACACCCCAAGGACCCAGGAACTACCCTCACAGTGGGTCTCGTGCCGGCTCTTCCAGAACAGGGCATTTTGGGGAGCGACTATTCCGGACTGCCTAGGCTTCTACAGGACAAGACCGATTCCCTGACCCGGTGGTGGGAAGAAGTGCCATTCCTCAGGGCCTGTCTCCCCCAGCTATGGAGTCTAAACCCCACAAACCCAAAACTCAGAAGAAGAAAGAAAAGAGAGCACGCCTGTGTATACCCAGTGATTCCGGAGGAGCATCCCTGGCAGACCGATCGGGAATTCAGGGCATCACAGCAAGAGGACCCTCTCCTGCAGGAGGCGTGGGGAAGAGCCCTAGACAACGAGGACCCCCTTAAAGTAGGTCCCTACTTTTTCAAGAAAAATGGGTTGTTATACCGAAAGGGAGGGACCCAGCAAAAACCCCAACTTCTGATCCCTGGCCCTTCCGAGACAAAGTCCTGTTCCTTGCCCACAGTCACCTCCTGGGGGGTCATTTTGGCGACGAAAAAACCAGTCAAGCGATCCTAGAGAAGTTCTACTGGCCCAGTGTTTATCAACATATCAAGACTTATTGCCGTGAATTCCCTGTGTGTCAAAAGCATAGCAGGTATCGCCCCCCTAGGGTACCCCTACAGCCTCTTCCTGTCATTGATGTCCCGTTCAGCAGAGTAGGGATGGACATCATTGGGCCCCTCTTACACTCCCGAAGTGGCTGCCGCTATGCTCTGGTTATCGTGGACTATGCCACGCGCTTCCCTGAAGCCCTACCCCTGCGTCAACCCACTACACAGAACATCGCCAAGGCCCTCATCTCCGTGTTCTTCAGAGTGGGGTTTCCCCGGGAAATCCTGACCGATCAGGGCACCCCTTTTGTCTCAGCCCTCATGAAACAGGTCTGCTCCCAACTAGGGATAAAACAGATTAGAACGTTGGCTTACCATCCGCAAACCGATGGTTTAGTCGAGCGATACAACGCCACATTGAAACAAACCCTGAAAAAGTTATTGGGTCTTGAAGCAAGAAGGTGGGAGGAAGTGTTGCCACTTGCCTTGTTCGCCATTCGATGTAAAACACAGAGCAGCACAGGTTATTCTCCTTACGAGCTGCTGTGTGGTCGACCCCCTCGTACCCTGTTAGACATGGCTCAAGAAGCATGGGAAGCAGAACCAGACCGCACACGTCCCCTTCCTGAATACATAGACAACCTGAAAACACACCTGTCCGTGTTTAGGGACATTGTCCGACAAAACATGGAAAGTGCACAAAACAACCAAAAAGGGCAATACGACAAGGGCACAAAAACACGGGCCTTTGCCGTTGGTGATCTGGTTCTCTTGATGAGAACGTCATCGGACCAGAAGCTCCTGGGCCAGTGGCAGGGTCCATATTCCATCCTCCAACAGGTGACCCCTGTTACATACGAGTTGGAACTAGACCCCACCCGAGGCACGACACAGATATATCATGTGAATCACCTGAAAAGATGGGAAGGACCTCGTCCTGTCCGGCTCTCATGGTCATGTTTCCCTCCCCTTTGACCCCTGTTTAGATTAAGAGTTGACAACCTTACAAATCCTAGAGCTTAAGAAAGTCCTATACCCGCTACGAAAGGCGTTTTCCTCCTCTCCCGGTCGTACCACCATCACCGAACACGCCATACAAACAGAACCTGGGAAGGTCGTCCGACAAAGACCGTATCTGGTCCCTGAAGCCCGCAGGGCAGTTATACGGCGGGAGACGGAACAAATGCTGAAGATGGGTATCATAGAACCCTGGATGAGCGACTGGAACTCCCCGATAGTCCTTGTGCCTAAGACTGACGGGTCAGTCAGGTTCTGTATCGACTTCCGCGAGGTCAACAAAATATCCAACTTCAACACCTATCCGTTGCCTCGCGCCGACGAAATGGTCGAACGGATAGGGAAGGCCCAGTTCATCTCCACGCTAGACCTCTGTAAGGGGTATTGGCAGATACCCCTCAGAGAGGAAGACAGAAAAAAGACGGCGTCTCCACCCCTGAGGGTTGCATCAATTCATTGTTCTGCCTTTCGGCCTTCACGGCGCACCCGCTACATCCCAACGAGCCATGAACCACATTTTAAGGCCCCACGCCCTGTATGCTGGGGCTTATCTGGACAATATCATCATATACAGCGATAGCTGGGCACAACACCTAGAACACCTCCACAATGTCGTCACCGCCCTAGGGTCTTTTGGATACACGATAAACCCCACCAAAACCACCCTAGCAGCCCAAACTGTGAAATACCTTGGATACCTCCTGGGTGAGGGCCTGATAAGGCCGCAGAAAAGCAAAACCGAAGCCATCCAGTCCCTCCCGTTCCCCCAGACCAGAAGAGACCTTCGAGCATTCTTAGGCCTTTTAGGCTATTACCGGAGGTTTGTCCCCAACTTCTCACAGAGAGCAGCCCCACTCACTGACCTTCTAAAGAAATCCACCAAAACAGAAGCAGCCCTACAAAACCCTACGCCGTTGCTACGGCGTGCCTTCTCCGACCTAAAAAACGCCCTGACCTCCAGTCCCGTATTAGTGAGTCCAGACTACTCCCAGCCATTACTACTCCAGACAAACGCTTCGGAACAGGGTTTAGGGGCAGTTCTGTCACAAAAAAACTGCTTGGGGAACGAAAAACCCATCCTCTACCTCAGCAGAAAACTATTCCCCCGAGAAAAAAACTATGCCGTAGTGGAAAAAGAGGCCCTTGCGATCAAGTGGGCTGTTGAGAGCCTCCGCTACTACCTGGAGGGACGAGACTTTATCATTTATACGGATCACGCTCCTCTGGAGTGGATGGCCTGGAACAAAGGGCACAACGACCGAGTCCTCCGCTGGTTTCTGTCACTTCAACCCTTTCACTTTAAAACAGTTCATCGGAAGGGTGTAGACCAGGGTAATGCGGATTACCTCTCCCGCATGTCCCCAACCCTTACAAGAAGGACAGCTAGGGGAAGGGGATGTGATACGGCCCCACGAGTTGTGAGCCCCTTACTCACCCCGCTAGGATTTCCGCCCCTCCGATGCTCAACCTTCCAGGAACCGCGACCAGAGGCAGCCGCGAAAGCGTCCATGACAACTGGAACCCCGCCCCTCTCTCTGATGCGGGACCCAATCCGGGGATGCCGCGGACCGGAAACGCTTCACCCTGACCCCGGAAGTCCCGCCTCACCGCCGACGTCAGGACAGAGAAAAGACGGAAGCCGGGATCCAGACGTCGTCGGAGTATCGTGGCAGGAGATTTCGATTGTAGCTGTGGAAGAAGAAGACGGGAGCGGAGAAGCAGACGAGTGGTCCGAAGACTGGTGGAGTCCCCAGGAGGTGGCTGAAGAGCGGCCGCAACTCGACGGAGAGTTGCAGCGGAGCGCGTGAGTACCAGCTACCCTCTTTAAAGCACGCTAGGTGCTCTGTGTAAATACTCCGCCCCTCCTTGGTAAATACTCCCTCTAATCTAGGCACGTTCTCCTTAGTAGCTCAGCACCGTGTATAAAGTGTACAGCACCTCGCACTGTAAAAAGACTCTCCCTACACGACCTCATTGGACACCCTCTTTTGCTTTGCCTTCCCCCGTCCTCCCCACCCTTTCCTCAAGGTCATTTCTGACTCCTCACACCCTGGTGACGGTAACGGTTGTGCAAACCTCAAGCCCAAGTGGGACTAACAGCTCCTTCTCTTTTCTCTCTTGCTGCCCTCCGAGGACCTTTCCCCCACCAACCAGGACATCCCGAAGACACCTACACCCAAGACCCGGACCCCTACCGAGACCCTACATCACCCGGAGGAGGAAGAAGACATTTCACCTCATTTTGTACAGTGGAGCCATATCTTTTGTTCACCCCTTTTTTGTTAAAAGAGCTGCCTCGTGTGCAATAAAAGACCACTATTGCCCACTATATCCGGCCTCCTAGCCTGCTTTTCCAGCCCGCTGACCGCCCACGTTCACAGAGGTAAAGGCAGCGAGAGGTGGAGTTAGTCAGAGAAATTACAGGAAAAGAAAGCCAGAAAGAGGGGTGAAGGCAGATAGAGGAATATGGTGTACAGTAAAAATAGGAAGTTGAGAGGCATACATGAAATAGAGAAACAAAGGAGGGTTTATACAGCTGTAGCGTTGTAAGAAGAAGAGATGGTGAGGTAGAGATATCTTTAAAAATAGTGGTTGAGAGAGGTAGTTGAGGATGAAGGAGTGAGTTAAAATGGGAAGGATGTCAAGAGAGAGTTATGTGATTGTATGTGAGAGAGGAAGAGAGTTGTTTATGAAAGGGATGGGTAGAGGTAGAAACAATAGTAGCAGGCAGAGAGTAGTACAATATTTAGAGAGGTGAAGGAAAAGGAACAGAGGTAGAACCAGGCGAAAGGAGGTGAAGAGGTGAGGTAGTCATAAAGTTGAGGTAAATTGAGAGAGAGAGAGAGAGAGAGAGAGAGAGAGAGAGAGAGAGAGAGAGAGAGAGAGAGAGAGAGAGAGAGAGAGAGAGAGAGAGATGGGGTAAAAAGAGGCGGGTAGTGATTAACATGTAAGGTAGATAAAGAAAGGATATAGAGAGGTGAGGGGGGCGAGGTAGAGAGAGAGATATTGTAAGTAGATAGAGATGCAGTAAAGACAGAGATGAGGTTGTGTGAAAAGTGAAGTAGATGGAGGAAACATAAAAGGAGAGGACATGGAAAAACAGCAGTATGGTGCAGAGAGGAATGAGCTACAGAAAGTTCAGGTACAGAGAGCAGATCGAAAGCACTAGATATAGATATCGCTCAGTGCTTAATTTAAGCCGGCGGTAGCCACTGGCACTTATTTTTGGAACCAGCACTAATTCTTCCACATCAGACATTTATTGATAGCCAGAGAGTGAAAAAACACACAAAACGGAAAAACAGAGAAAGACAGAAAAACAGAGAAAGACAGAAAAACTTCACAACAGGAGAAAGCAGCAGCCTGCTAGAGTGAAATAGAGGACGAGGGAGTGTCTTGTAGTGGAATAAAGAGGCCTGAGGTGAATTGAAGGCTGCACAGCTTTAGTATTGGCTGACAATTAATTGCCCCGACCACGGCTTCTGTGCAGAGCTTTTGGATACCGGCACTCGTTCATTTACAAATTAGGCACGGATATTACCACACAGAATGGTAGAGAGGCGAGGTAATGAGAGAGAATTAGAGAGATGAGCACCAACCCTGCTTTCCTCCTCACTCCCAGGGTCTTCTAATGGCGGCACACCAAAGGAGCACCAAAGGCAAGCCTGTCTACCTAGTACCAAGAGCCAGTAACGCTGGTCATCCCCCACCGCTGCTACCTGCTACAACCCTCTGCACTGCCAGACCTGGCTGCTTCTTCCCATGTTGCTGCCGTGTCGCAACACACAACACCGAACACATGCGCCAACTGCAAATTCTTGTGCACTCTTCAACACCCACTTCACATTACATCCGCAATGACACCACCCAACACCTAACTAACACTCCCACACTTACCAGTCACCAACTGTACAATACATTGCACTCTGATGCATGCTCCTTAACACCCGCTCTCTTACCAAACAGGCTAGTGAGGTCTGGGACCTACTATATAACTACCCTTCGGACCTGCTGTTCCACATGGAGACCTGGCTAAACCCTGCATTGGACCCCAGACATCACCACAGCCAGCTCTCCTAGCTACAAGATCGCCAGTCAGGACAGACAATGCAAGCCCATTAAGAGAATCAGTATAATCTTCAAGGATGCTATCAGCTGCACCACGTCCTTGGACACTGCCTGCGGCAACAAGGAACACCTGTCTTTCATACTCCTGATCACAGTGAACCTCACCCTCAGTGGCACCCCCATCTACAGATCACCAGGGCCATGCACCAGCTTTACTGAGATCAAGCCGACCCGAATACAACTGCACTACTTGAAGATCAAGGAAATCTCATGCACCAAATAAGTGAAAGGACCAACACATTCTGTTGGATACTTCCTTGAAGCGATTTGTGCCCCCTTTGACAACATTGTAGTTGATAAACTCTCTCCAATCACATGGACCAACCAAACCCTCCTTAAATACACCATTCCTGTCCCTCACCATCATAGAACTGCCATCCGGCCAGCCCGCCGAGACTGGAACAACATCCTAAAAGACTGCACTATCTGATTTGCGGAACACCGGCCTGAACACAGCGGCAGTCTACCAAACTCCCTCACAGACTTCAACAACTCGATTACTGTCCGCACATACACCATGGCTCGACTTCAACCCCATAAAACCAACAGATCCAAAATTCGAGCCTGCCGATACACAAAAGAACTTGGGATGGCATAGCACCTCTACAAACAACTGGAGTGCAGATGAAGAATGAGCGAAGACCATGACAAGATGCCCTTCTGATCCACCTATAGATGCTATCACCAGCAGGTCTACTAATTGCTTTGCACTCACAGACCGCATGATGCCAGCAACTTCAGCAGCAAAGAGATCCACACCATTGTGAAAGGTTTCACCTCCCCAGCAGCCGACTCGAACAGCATCACCCACTCACAGGTCCTCTGCAACAAACTTTCACTGCTGCAAGTTAAACATCGTAGAAGATAACTTCACCCCGCAACCGGACCAGACAGGACTCGCAACATGACTTCCCATCTCATCCAAATCAATAACCACATGGCTCACAGTGGGGGGAAATCCCTCTACAGTGCAATTCATCCACTCCAGAGCCCCATTGGGCCACATGCCTTCACCAAAGGACTTCAAACTATCAGCACAGAGCTCTCCTTCATCCTGACCGTCTCTATCACATCAGCCACCTCCGCAGACACAAAGAAACAATACACAGTTCTCCCTCAGCTGAAAAAGCATTCCATGGTCCAACAATGCTCATGATTAACAGATCCTATTGTATACACCGAAAGCCCCAGAGAAACTTATCAACAAACACCTTCCAACCATCACATAATCCGTCTTCCGACCCGACCACAGCATGGAAACAGCCCTCAATGCCACTATAGATGACATCTGTAAGATCCTAGACAGAGACACAGCTGTCCTCATCCTCCTGGAGATTTGTGGCATTTGAGACTGTATCCCACTCCATCAGATGCCTGCATGAGATTGGAATCCAGGGGCACACTCTCCATTGGATATGATCCTTCCTGAATAGAACTCCCAGCAACCTCATCCTTAACAACTTGGCTGCTAGGGGGTTTTCCCCTCCTGCGCTGGAGATGCATGATCCCCATTGTTCATGACAAGGTCAACTCGTCAAACGCACAGCGCAGGTAACATCCATGACGAGCTGACCTTGTCATGAGCATGGAAGGGGTTAAAGTAAGGTATGATCCTCCCTGAGCCCAACCCTCTTCAACACATATATTATCCCACTCACAAGCATCATCTGCACCCATGACATTGACTATGCTAACACTCAGCTTATACTCTCCCTCCTGGATAAGACCTCCTAACACTTGGAACAGGTTGGCTGCCTGCATGACCAAAGTCAACAACTGGATGAAGACCAACGGTCTCAAACTCAACACCAAGAAGACATAAGATGTGTTCTTCTGGAAGAACCCATTGCAGTGGGACTCCACCTGGTGGCCATCTGAACCCACACCTATTTCAACTGCCTACTCCAAGAATCTTGGAATTGTCAGAGATAGCCAACTCAGCATGACCGCCCAAGTCAACGAGGCCACTGCCTCCTCCATCCACATATTGACAATGCATAGAAAAATCTTCAAATGGCTCCCAACCAGCACCTGCGAAAACATCACACACGGCCTCGTCACAGGCAAGCTGGACTACGGGAACACACTCTAAGCTGGGATTAGCAAACAACTCACCAGAGAACTTGCAACTATTAAGAACTCGACAGTCGGAATCGTACTCAACCTACTGTATGGCACACACTTAAGACTGCACCGTAAAGACACTCCACTGGCTCCCTGTAAACAACAAGCTCATCTAAAAGTCTTCAAACAAACCGTTTATAGCACTATATAACATGGGCCTAGCCAACTTCAATAGCTAAATCTAATTTCACAAACAATTCAGACACCTTCGCTCGGCTTGACTCAAACTTGCAAACATCCCACACATTTGCATAACTGGCAGTCGGGCATTCTCCTAGAGCCTGGAATGATCTCTAACTTCAAACAGACCTACTGCAAGCTTAATGCTAGGCAAGACTTGCACCTGCTTCAGAGCCAGGATATCCTACCGGGTGATAGTATGCTTTATAAATACACGTGACATAAGATGAAGGCAAGAAAGGTAAAATTGGTGTAATGAGCTGGGATAGAGAGAGGATATAGGTACATAGAGAAGTAGGGCTCGAGAGAACAGTTAGGATTGAGGGTTAAGGTAAAGGTTAAGGTAGAAGTAAGCAGAGAGAAATCACACAGGACCAACTACCTGTGACTGTGTGGGATAAGGCAAGGTCAGACATGCAGAATAAGGCATATTATTTTGAGCTACCAAAGTTGCTGCTCTGGGTTGCATAAAGGGGAGAAAGAAACACAAAACCATAATGATTTTAAAAATTGCCTGATTCTGCTGTCATCTCCTGTGCTGCAGCACTTTAAAGGCGCCAATGGGCAGAGGTGTGTGCATGCTGTCTAGCATATGAGTTTTACGGGAAGCATAACCTTTCAGTACTACATCCTATGCCTAGACACATTCTGAAACAGTACACACATTGTATGAGTGCTGGGCAGCACACATGTAATGTGCAGAATATTTGGAGAAATAAAAAACATTTCTCCAAATTAAAACATTTCTCCATGTAAAATGCCTGCTTCAAGGAAGTGTCATTTTTACGCATTTTATGTGTCTATCCTAGTAGATCAATGTTTGTGTCAAAACCTTTATGTGCTTGCACTAATCTGCTCAAGATACACCAAAGTTATGCCCCCTTGACAACACATTTTGCAAAGCACTTCAAAGTGCTATTTTCTCCGAGAAAGGGGCACCTTTCAAGCACAATATATTTTGGCCTAGATTTACTAAGGTTTTACCTCACTTTTAACACAGACCTGCATTGAGATGTACAATGCAAT
Organism: Lissotriton vulgaris; assembly: GCF_964263255.1. Lineage (NCBI taxonomy): Eukaryota > Metazoa > Chordata > Amphibia > Caudata > Salamandridae > Lissotriton > Lissotriton vulgaris. The sequence goes on along the minus strand of NW_028252384.1, from coordinate 269,382 downwards.
GTAAATGGCTATCTGCTCTGCTTTTAAAGAAAAAGTCATGCAACACAATGCACTGGACCGCCTTGCATTACTTTGCGTCAGGGAGGTGCTCCATGGGTGGTGGATGGGCATTCCAGTGCATCCGCCCCTGGATTTTGACTTGTAGACATGAATTTGTGCCAATATCTTCTGCTTGCTAACAAAGAGATATATCTCTATTTCGACTCTTTATTTCCTCTTTGCATGTGTGCTGCACTGTGCAGCACACAAACGTAAAGGAAATAGCCTCAAATGAGGCATCCTGTACAGAAACTATCCTGACCACAACGCAGGAAGCTCTTGCACTACGGCGCATGGGTGCCTGCTTTGGTGCAAGACAGCACAAAGTGCTCAAGCGCATGAAGAGAATAGAACTGTGCCATTTCTTTGAAGATATGACACTATTCTGCTCTTTCCAGGTGATGCAACACAGCACAGCAACTTTGCTTTGTTGTGCTTCGTTGTACCACTTCTTTGGAAATCTGGCCCTTTGTGCGCTGAAAAGTAAATACCCCTATTATATCTTCCACACTTTGCATGACTTTGCCCAGGGGCAAACACTCAGTATATCTGCTCTAAGGTTCAGTTAGGCATGGCTAGTTGGCACATTTTTTTTTTTTAAAGTAGGTGACTTTTAAAAGCAGTGTTATTCCTTTTTCTTTTCTTATCTTTCCTAAGCCTTTTCTTTTCTCCTTTTCTGGGTCAGTGTAGTGGGTTCCTTGTTAGGTCCATCTCTGTTTTCACATCTGTGCCTCAACTCTCGTGATGTTTCAGGGCCAAGGGGCGGGCATAACTGCTGGCGCGAATCGTAATAATATGCTTGTTTATCCTGGGTGTCGTTTGCTTAAACGCCACTGCTTTACATGAAAATGGATTACCTATGGACACATTGCTATTTCGCTCGCCCCCACTTTGTAGCTTGAAATATTGTATGGCACCTGATCCTTCTATCTTATATTATAAAATGAAACCTTTTGTATCCTGTTTCCAATTTGGTAGGTCTTCCAACCAGTAAGTACTGTGGGAGTAACGATTATGCCCCCGGGAGGCTGGGTCTGAAGTCTTCACTGTAGTACTGTGTTGCAATTGCTTAGCGGCCAGCCCTGGGGGTTGTAGGCCCGTGTTTGTATCTGGTTGAGAATGTTCAATAAAGGTTTTCACAAAAAAAAAAAAAAAGCAGTGTTATTATGACGGGAGTTTCGACTGTCTAATTCACTTTACCAGGGAGCCCCTTGGAAGGTGGGGGCCCTGGGTAATTGCCCACTTTGCCTATGCCTTAAAACGTCTCTAGAAGTGGTACTCCTGTTCAGGTCTTTTCTTTGAAATCTTGGACTTAAAGTTCTGTTTGTTACATTATACAACAGGAATACAAGACCCAAAAAGAAAAAGAAAATCAAGCATTGGAAAATCCAATAGGTCTTGCATTCGCTGCCAACCTTTAAGCAGTTCTTGTTTTGAGTTAATTTTTGCAAAACGTTATTGTTTGGGAAGTTGCTGGGCCCTCATTTAATCTAAAAAAACTAAAAGCAATGCCTTAGGACAAAACTATTTTTCTAGTCTCAAAAAAGAACGCATTATGATGCTGCACCAGACACTGAAGGGATCTACCTTGAAAGCGGATGTGCTACTTGTGAAAGGGCAGCATGCTGAAATTCATATTGAAGACAGTCAATAGCTGAAGAGGGATAGCAGTGTCCCTTGGTGCATGCAGGAGTGGGTGGAAGAAAAACTTGAATAACGAAATCACAGACTAATGGATGAAGTCTGGCTTAAACTCCTACACATACTTTTCATAAAATCAAAAGGTCTTGGCTAACATAGACCTAAAGAAGCTATCAGTCTGGCATTGAGAAAGAATGCAAGAAAGAAGGGGAGAAAGGAAGGAAGAAAAAAAGGAAGGCAGATAAAAAAGGAAGAAGGGCACAAAAGAAAGGAAGGAAGACAAAAGGGAGGAAGGCAAAAAAGGTAGGAAGGCAAAACGGAAGAAAGTCGAAAAGGCGGAAAGAAGACAAAAAGAATGAAAGAAATAAATGAGAAGGAAAGAGGGGAAAACGAAAGAAAACCGAAAGAAGGCAAAAGAGAAAAGGAAAGAAAGTCGAAAAGGCAGAAAGACAAAAAAAATGAAGGAAAGAAAAAAAGCAAATAAGGAAAAAAGAAAATAAAAGGTAAAAAAGAAATTAAGAAAGAAAAAGAAAAAAGTAAGGTAGGCAAGAAATAAAGATGCGAAAAAGCAGAGGAAAAAAAAGACAAATGAGTGAAAGTAGGCAAAAAACAAAAAAGCATGAAAAAAGGAATGAAGGATAAAAAAGAAGGAATGAAAGAAAGGAAAATGGAAAAAGGAAAGAACAGAAAGAATGAAAGAAAAGACGGTAAAAAGAAAAAAAACAATGAAAGGCAAAAAGACAGAAAAAAAGAAAATAAGGCAAGAAAGAAAAGGAATAAAGACATAAGAAAGAAGAAAAGAAAAAAGAAAAAAGGAAAGAAAGATGGAAAGAAAGGAGATGGAAGGAAGGATCAAGAGTTTACAGTATAAAATATTGGATACCAAAACTCAAATTACACCCCACCTATGCCTAAATAAAACTGTTACAGGTGGAGTGCAAATTAAACCTCAAAGTTTGGTTTTCTTCCTCGGCAGTTCTATCAAAAAGCCATTGGTGAAATCAAATCCAGGAACACAATATGGCATTCTGAGGAATAGCAGCAGTCCACTTCAAAAGGAATTTACAACAGCATTAGGAGGAGATAGAAACTGATAAAGCAGGAATTTTTCCTGTGCTCACTACAAATGCATCCTACTGTCAGATCAGGGAACACTGGCACTAACGGGAACTCCTTGTGTGTGGATGTGCACCTTGTGAAAGAGCAAAATGCAGTCACTCAACGTGTAGTTATCCGAAGGGTTAGGTAGGCTGATCCATTGCCCCCTGCTGTTGGCTGTAGTGGGTGGAGGCAAATGTGAATGACAATAACAGACCCAGTGCCGTAGCTAGACAATTTGATGCCCATGGCAGTCTATGGCGTTGCCACTCCGTGGCGGCCGCATGGAAGAGCGAGGGAGGAGAGGAGGAAATGGGTCTGGCAATTCTACACCCCCAGGCTTTTTTTAAATTACCTCCCCCCCTTGGTAAACAGCAGTGGCGTAGCAAGGCGGGGAGGCTGCCGCCCCCAAAACTAGTGACCTACCCCCCCCCCCTTTGCTATGCTACTGAACAGACCAATGGGTAAAGAGAGGTGGCTGAAAGCCCCTTTAAGTAAACATATTATACATTTTATTTTAGTAAAAATTAATAGGTCTTGGCTAACCCTAGTCCTAATAAAAATTAATAGGTCTTCGCTAACCCTAGTCCTAAAAACTGGCACTGGAGCAGTGCATCACACGAGGACCTTGGAAACTTGGCAGCTGCTATGTTATAAACTATGTTCTGCAAATATTAATGCGGAATAAATAATTTCAGGTAAGCAAAGATTTGGTTAGCAAACCTTTCAATAATGACGAAAAAATCACTGCAAGCATGTATTGGGATTGTGAAAGAAACAACATAAAACGCTCTGGGATTTGGAATTATCAGAGCTCAGTCAGGTAGGGCGGGTTTCCGTTAATGCCTTGAGGCCCTTACCTGCGACACGCCCAACTCACTTTACCACACATGGCAGTAAACACGCAGGTTGCTAGGGCCAAAGATATCAATCACTCAGGAGATAGTTTATTGTTGTGGCAAAAAAAGAGCAGTCCCAGACTTTGTACCTTCAAAGGAATGCAATTCACAGGATCATAAAATAAATGGTTTATTCTGGTTAAGTGATGCCTTTGAAGTAGGTTTATCCTCGACATCGCGCCACGGCAGGGCCATGCGACTGTATCTAAGCCCTGCACCCACTTCGGGTGTCTGATATCCAAGATTCCGCGTTATCTTTAATTGGCACATAAATAGCGCGCGTACCTGAGTCTGCCGCTCCATCCTCGGCGAGGCCGGGTTACCCAGGGTCGGAAAGGTGTGTCTGAGGAGAGAAGAAGCGTCACGGTTTTGAAGTGTAAGAATGACGAATTAGAACTACTAACTATGCAATCGTGACCTGACATTTGCTTTAAATATATACATTGGACAGATTTCAATTTAAAATAAAAATCTTCCACATGTTCATGTGACAGACAACACAAGGTGTTTCATTGAAAAGACACAATGCAGACACACTAAGCGTGGACAGTCAACTAGAACCAGAACCAGAACAAAGCTTAATTTCGATTGTAGCAGGACAATCATTAAAAGCACAGATAAAAACATTAATAGGATCAATGTAAGTGCATCACGTGTTCTTAAAAAAACATATTAAAAGTCAATTAAAAAGAAGCATACATCCTGATTCTAGATAACAATACTCTTTCATTGGTTAAAAATCATTTTAAAAAACATGGCTAGCCTCCAAGCAACGTGTTCATTGTCCAGGAGTTGAAGTTTCTAAAAAGCAGGACGACATTGTCTCAGCCCCCATTTCCGTAGAATTGGTAAGATCCCGACCTTTCTTGTCTCCCCATATAATTTGCAAAATAGAACAATGTGTATCGATGATTGGGGCGACCGGTTGTCACAAGCGATTCAGAAAAGGGGGTGGTGATGAACAGAGTGTCTGAATGAAGCAGACCACTCTTACCCAGTCCAAAGATCAGGGCTTGATCCATCACCGTTATTTATCTCACTGCACCATCCCAGCTCAGAACCTGGCTATATGCAAATCAGTCTGTCCCTGGCCCAGTGCATCATGGGAACAGGGCAGACTAAACTACCAAGCCAATTCTTCACCAGAAAGGAGACAAGCTACCGGGGACCGGTTTCTGGCATTTCAGCCGTCTTCGGCCCGGCTTGCTTGAATCCTGATGGTGCAGTGAGAAAGGGACTCATGTCTGAGTATACCCTGCCACACCTATAGTGGCCAAAAACGATTCAGAAAAGGGGGTGGTGATGAATAGAGTGTCTGAATTAAGCAGACCACTCTTACCCAGTCCAAAGATCAGGAAGCTTGTTTCCTTCCCAGTGTAAGAATTGGCTTGGTAGTTTGGTTTGCCCTGTTCCCATCATGCACTGGGACAGGAACAGACTAATTTGCGTATAGCCAGGTTCTGAACTGGGATGGTGCAGTGAGCTAAAAAACGGTGTTGGATCTAGCCCTGATCTCTTGACTGGGTGAGAGTATTATGCTTAATTCAGAAACTCTGTCCATCACCACCGCTTGTTGTTAAATACGGTTGTCACAAGGGCAGGGTTGTAACTCCTTAGGACAATCATTCAATGTGGGAAAGGAGACAAGCCTCTGTATTGTACCTAGTCTGAATCTTGTTAATTGGAACCTGTCATAAACCCCCAGCACAAAAGCTAAGTATGGCTGCAAGCTAAAAGTTGTCAGAACCAACTGATGATGCATCACACTGGGCTTAGATATCTCCCTTGATAGTCTTTGGGTCTCCAGGTATGAGAGTACATCTGTTCTTAGCTTTTTCCTGGTAATCAAGGTAATAGTGTCAGGGTTAGTCAAATATTCTCTTTTTACCCATATCTTTCGTGAAATCTTGGATAAACTTAACCCAGGGTATCCTTTGTACACTATCCAGCCTGAGACTATCCTGTAATACCTCTCAATTGAGGATGGTCTCATCACACGACCAGATCCTGTGCCACAAGAGGATGGGCTCTGCTTTAATGAGGTCTGATATGTGTGGAAGACCCAGTTCAGCGTGTGAAACATAAGTGGAGGTACTGGCGGGGACCGATAAAACGTACTTTAAAAAATTGTTTTCAACTAATCGGGTTGGTGTTCACAAAGCCCCAAATACCCGCCCCATAGGTGGCAGTTGGTACACACTTAGCTTTATACATTTTTAAAAGCTCTAGAGGCGATTTATGTCCCAGTTTTTTTACAAAGCTGGCTAAAGCGGACGCAGCTAGTGCCAGCTTCTTTGCTTCGACAGCCTTAGCCCAGGTATCGTTATTACTAAATAGGATACCTAGATAAGAGAAGCTCTTGGTGGCAGTGATCCGATTTCCCTCCACAAAGATATCCCTACGCTTTTTAATACCATGACCACATCTCATAAATGTTATTGAGATATTAATTCTGAGGTCAAGATCATTCATAACATTATGGAAATTATTTAAAGTCTTCTGTAGGCCCTTCCGGGTATGTGACAAGATAGCAGCATCGTCCGCATATAACAATGCTGGGATTGGGCGAATGACTATCTGTGGAAAGTAATTGGCATCTTTAAGGAGAGCCTGCCCTAACCAGGTAATATAAAGATTAAAAAGAAAGGGGGCTATGTTGTATCTTACATCTTCCTGCTGCTCAGCTAGAATGCATGTGATGTGGAATGTTGGATGAATGGAATGTTAGAGGTTTGTGAATGTCAGTTGGGTGAGGGCTGAGCAGCAGGAGAGCTGCTCCTGATGGGGTTATCGTTTTATCTTCTTAACTTAACATCTTAATTTAAATAAAGTAACGGACATAACCCAGATGGAAGTACCAGCCTCTTTCTGAATACTTCAGGCTAGGACACAGCCTTGCCTAACCCCCCACCTATAGGGAAAGCAGCAGTACGTTCACCTCCCAATCCGAATCGTACGCTTGATTTGGCTCCATTACAAAGGAGAATGATACAGTTAATATTTCTATCAATCCCCAGCTGTGACATGATCTCCTAGAGCTTTGAGTGCCTCACGCAGTCAAAAGCTGCAGAGAGATCTACAAAGGCCAAATATAGATTACCCTTTTTAGCCCTGGTATACTTTCCCATAAATATCACTAGATTTAGACTCTGTTCCACGGTCCCTTAGGCCTTCTCGGAAACCGTATTGAAGATCTGATAAAATTCAGTTTTCATCAGCCCAGAGCTGCAGGCGCTCTAAGACGATGCGTCCCACGACCTTAACCATCGAGTCCAATAAAGAAATGGGCCTATAACAGAGTGGATCCAGTCGATCCCCCTTTCTAAATATGGGGACAATAATGGATTCCATCCAAGTTGGTGGAAAAGCGGCCTTACAACTGGCGTTGATTATTTGAGTAATTATTGGAACCCATAGAGTGACATTGGCCTTGTAAGGTCCACAGGAATCCCATCTGGCCCAGAGGCCTTCCCACCTGCACTTGCGGAGAGAGCACTACTCACTTCGTCAATATTAAAGTCTAGATTGGAAAACTGATTAATCGGTCCTGAATTTTCACTAACTTGATCAATACCAGTACTTGCCCCATTATATATTTTGGAAAAATGATCAATCCATTGACCCTCTGAGATAGCTACTTCGATAGTTGGGCCTCCAACCGGGGACAACAACGGTGTTTTAACCGCTTTCCAGAATGCGGCACTATCTTTTAAGTGTGCAGCTTCGGGAAGCTTCTCCCATGCCTCTTTTCTAAGAGCATTCTTTCTTGGAGAGCCAGACTATTGTTCTTCCTCGCCGGTCTAATATTAATTATGTTCCTTGGTACATTGTGCAGTTCTGGTTTCAGATGGGATTGTGCGTGAGAGCAATTTAAATCAAACCATCGATGGATGGCAGGCTTTTTACCCCCACGTTTGAACGTTATGTCCCGGACCACAGTTGCCAAGTTTTGAAATCATGACAGTATGCTCTCAGGGATGCTAATTCGTTCAGACAGATGTCAATGTCCTTACTACACCTTGTGATTATTGTTTTATTAACTACCTCGGGGTCTATCATGTTCCAACGGAGTGTATAACTATTTGTGTTATCTAGTTTTAAGTGTACCAGGGCATCCTCTATCTCCTGGTTCTTTCTTCCCTGGCCAGTCACAACATGAGTCAACGTGATACATAGAGGGAAATGATCACTCAGGGAAATTGTATCAACTTTAAAGTTAAGTAATCTAGGGGCAAAACTGTTCGACAACAAAATATAGTTTATTGTGGAGCAGTGGCCTCCATCATTGTAGGTCTGCGGCATTGGGACAGATCTTATACATAGATCATTGGCAATGGTTAAGTCTAGGTTGAAAAATAGTTCGTTAAAAAGATTACCTGTACCCTGATAGCAAAAGTTTGTATTATGTGTGCCTTTTAACTCATTAAGACAACATATCCTTTCGTCCTCAAAGGGGCACAGGGCACAGTTAAAGTCCCCACATACAATGAGCATATTTTCAAGGCCCTTTGCATTACACATAATATTTAACTCTTTACAGAGTGTGTGAACCACCTTGGGGGTACTATCAGGTAAAATATTATTATAAAAGTTGACCAGAGTTATTGAGTTGGAAGCAGATAAGTACAAGGTTAAAAATTGGTAATAGGGGGACGCCAATTTAGAGACAGTTCTAACAAAATGTAACTTGTTGCTTACATATATACAAAGAGCACCCTTAGCCCTGCCATGAGACCCCCCTATTGCTTGAGTATCAAATGTTCTATAACCATTCAAGTGGATTGGTTCTTTTGACCAAGTTTCTTGTAGGCAAACAATGTCCTGTTTTAGAGCATATTCAGACCATAAGGGTTTGCTAATCTTGGGGCGCAAACCAGCTATATTCCAAGATACAAGGCTACACCCAGGATACGTGTTATCATTGCAAGAACTAGCTAACCCCAAATTGGTCACATTAACGGCAACATTGCCTCCCACGTGCCCTATACTGGGGCATAAGTTAGTTGAAGGTTGCAGTAGTGTATATTCCCAAGAAACTAAGCCATTTGAAATACCCTCGCCCACAATAGTATGTATCAGTGGGAGGCCCAGGGGAACAGTCAGTGCCCCGAAGGAGGACACATTGGCATGTGATTCAGCCGCTGTACCTTGTTCATGGGGTATAAAGCTTTGGACTTCTGCTGTTATACAAGTCCTATTTATATGGGTTCTCACCCCGCATCCCGACTGCCTAGCTTGCCCACCAATAGGACTGTTATACTTCCTAGAGTGTGATTGTCAATCAATGTCATCCAACGTACGGAAGACATCGAAACAATTACTGGTTGGGACAGAGTATCTAGCAAGGTTATCATAGAAGGGCGCCTTCTTCCTAGAAAGTCATAGGTTAGCCGATAGAGCCTGCGAGGGAGGAGGGTAAAAGTGCCCTAAGGGTAGTATGGCGGGCTCGTCTGGTCTAATTGGCCCATAGCCAGCCCTGTCCAGAATTAAATGAACTGGGTCTGGCGATCTAAATGACACCACAATACAATCCCCTTTAAGCTGCTTCCTAGATTGACTCACCCAGCCAATTCTACGTGGAAACTTGTATTCGGAGTACAAAAGGTTTGTATTAATCCCAGTCCTGGTACTAAGAAAGTAGAGAGATTTATTCCACAAAGCAGACCAATGCTTGCTATTATTAGCAGGCAATGTGGGAATATTCGCCACTGCCACAGTATAAGGTGTTGCCTGAGGGGGTAGATGTAAGTTTGTGACTGGTATTGGGATTGCATCACAAGCAGGGGACTTATTTCTTATGGAGCTTGGGGGGGAGGCACTCTCTGGTTGTGTGGAATTTTCCCTGCTTATGTTGTCACTAGGGTAATTACCAATTGCTCCCTGTAATGGAGGGGCGTGGCTTTCTGCAGCACCACCGCTACAGGTAGGTGTTGAGGACACTAAGATTCCACTCTCCTTGTTGCTGGTGCATATCTTCTGCCTTATAGGGGCGTCTAAAGTAGGATTTGATGGCCCTTTATCAAAAAGACCCTTAGCGTACCCACTACACCCAATGCGGTGCTTAGCTGGGTTAACTCCTTCAATCCTCCCCTGGTTGACCAGTACTGATTGTGAAGGGATTGAGAGGATTGTTTCCAAGTTGGCTAACCTGACCTCAATATAAGAGAGTTTTTGTATTATGGGGTTAAGGAAGCGTGAGAACATTAATTCCATTTGACAAGGGGAATCCACAGTCAATAAATTTGCAGAGGGTTCCACTATTACCCCCTCATCCCTCGCTCCCTCAATCATGATTGTAGATTTGCCTTGCTCGTGGTCAGTGAGAGGCTGGGAGGGTTTCCGACCTCTATTCTTCAGTGTAGGTAGGTTTATTTTTTGATTGCCCTGCCCTTTCCTTTTCTTAGATGGAGGCGCTGAGACATGGCCCTGTGCACTCTTAGCCTTTTGGCCCCTGGTTGCAACAGTGTGGACTGGAGTGCTCCCACTAGTTACTGACTGTATCAGAGCTGAAGGACCTTGATCTATAGCACCAGAGTCACCTAAGGGATGAGGAACCTCTACAATCTCCTCACTCTCCCACGGGCTCAGGGGTGGCAGTATGGGCAGTGTGTTATTTCGCAACAAAGGACATTGGGGATCTAGGGATAGCCTCCTCTGTCAGTTCAATTTCGTGTACTAGAACTGATTCTGCCCTTTTCAAGAAGGCTAAAAGTCCCCACAACCCCATGCCCAGGTGTACATTTTCTACTCATGTTAAGGTCCCACAAGATAATGCAAGAACCCCTGTACAACAGGGCAATTTAATAGCAGTATCTTGTCGTTATCTTGACTCAGTCATTGATCCTCCAGTTTGCCCGATCAATAATGTGGCCCTGCCCAGCCTCCTTCGGGCTCTGAAGGGTGCAGATGTGCCCGCCCTTGGTCCTGGCGCAGCCAAGGCACGCCTGCACGTGTCCCACGCTGCGTGAATCCTGTCCCCCTTTTGTGTGCCTCCCGGCGCTGCCCCTCAGGTGTACATGACCGCTAGGGGTCCTGGGAGCTGTAGTATCTCGTCCGTGAGACCAGCTCCACTCCCCAGGTGACTCCGGTTTTACAGCGTTGGACAGCAAGCTAGCGGCGGTAGCAGCATGGGCAGGTAATGGAGAGATAGTGGCAGCATGGGCAGACAACAACTGGCAGTAAGCTGCGGCAGTCAACTACATTAGATGAGACTTTGGAGACTGAAAGGAAACAAACACAATGCTCTGTTCTAGCTGCACCAGTCATCGCGCCCATGGATGCTTTTCATTTACAGGATAGTGCTGTTCTCGAGTGGAGAGTTAAGTGGATCAGAACCACTACTGACCAGGCAAAAAGGAGACTCTTCAGTGGGGTTCTGGGTTTCCAGGGTTTAGAAAACAATAACTATTTATTAACACTCTTAAGGTTCAGCCCGAGTATCCGAGTGCTCACTTTGCTACTGGATTCAAGCAAGCCTGGCTGAAGACGGCTGTAATGCCAGAAACTGGTCCTAGGAAGCTCGTTTCCGGTCCAGGGAAGGCATGGCTTGGCAGTTCGGGCTGGACTGTTCCCATGAGGCACAGGGTCAGACTGATTTGCATATGGCCATGTCTGAACTGGGGTAGCAGAGTGGGCTAAAGAACGGTGATGGAAACCCAGATCTGTTGACTGGGTGCGAGTGTTTGATTGGTTCAGGTGCTCCGTCCATCACCACCCCCTTTTGTACCGAGTATCCACAGAGGCCTATCAGGGGCAACTCGGCCAATGACAGGAAATCTTGCCTAGTGATGGGGCGTGCCATGCGGTGGATTGGATATAGCAGATTCTTGAATTATATGTGTGACTTTCCCATCCACGTGCAATGTCTTGTACCATGTTGCTAACAAGGTGGGTGTACCTCGGTAGGATTGAGTTACTTTATATGCCCAGTGTGGTCAACTGTACGTACATTTCAACTTCCAATCCGATTATGAAAACTAAATTCCAACTTCCAATCCGATTATGAAACTAAACTCCCTCAAAACGGAATTCCTCCTAATTGTCATCCCCCCCCCCCCACAAAACTCCCACTATCCTTGACTGGCTGAAGCACCTAACAGCTCTCAACCGCTCATCGTTGATTCAGCTAAATCTCTTGGGATAATTCTTGACAGTGATCTAAAGATGCAGAAGCACATCAGCACCTCCACTAAAGGAGACAACTTCCACTTGAAGACCCTGCGAAAATTGAAACCCTTTCTGATAGCCTCTGATTTCAAACAAGCTGTTCAAACACTAGTAATACCTAGAGTGGAATACGGTGCTGTAACCCTATGCCGCCTCCTAAGATCATCGACAGCCCCATTAAGAGCCACTATCAGTTCTGCTGCAAGACTCATCAATGGCTCAAAGAGAAACTCACACATGTCACCTGACCTTAGAGTCCTTAACCCCTTCGACGCTCATGACGAGCTCAGCTCGTCATGAGGTACACCTCTCGTACACTCATGACGAGCTGAGCTCGTCATGAATAATGGGAATCAATGTCCTTCAGCACTGGAGGAGAATAACACCAGCATCAATGGTGTTAACTGGCTACCATTAGAAGCTAGAATTCATCTTAAAATCGCTTGTATGACTCACAAAGCCCTTCACCATAATTCCCCGTTCTACCTAGCTCAGAAACTGGAGAACCCTGCTGGCAGCAGAACCTCCAGGAGTGTAGTGACACTTCTAAAACACAACGATTTGCCAAGAAAAAAAACATACTCTTGCTCATTCTCTGGTATGGCTCCTAGGATCTGAAACGCTTTGCCCACGGAAACAAGAACGAACCCATCCCCTGCTTCCTTCAAAAAAGAAGTGAAAGCGATCCTCTTGACTCAATTCACGTGTCCGTTCTGCTAGCTTTTGCTTTATTGTTCCTATCTATCTATGTATTTGTCCTCAACTAGCTGACATTTGTTCCGTCAAGATAACTGACTTTACATGCTTACGTTTTGTACCATGGTTGCACCGATCTCTTGTTTTTGTTACATTTTGGTTTCTTTCTTACATTTGTCTTGTAAAGTGCTCTGATACTTGTAAGAGTCTTGTTCGCGCAATATAAAACCTTCAAAATAAATAAATAAAAATAAATCGGATCCCTTACTCCATTCCAGAAAGCCTAGATTAGTGGACATTTCCTTTATGCGGAAAAGTACCGATCTGATGTCAGCCTTGGGGGACATCCAAAGTGTCCAATCATTCCAGATCTTGTACGTGTGTGCAGTATATACGGTGCAATATATATTTAATTGGACAAGCCTGTATCCTGCCTTTACTGCAACTTCTTGTGGGCATCAAAATGTCTGCTCACAGTCCCCAATGACTATCATACCTATTTCGCTTTCTAATTTAATTTTAAACCGTGTAAGTGTCGCTGTGTATTGTTGATAAGCATTCAGTATATGAGAGATATGGAGTGCATGTATAATGGTTCCCCTAACAACCTGAACGCTAGTGGGGACTCGTCTTTTATGTATTGTAGCTATGCTGAGTCTTTAAATAGTGCACGCTGGACTGGGAGGTATATTGAGAATATGATACTGCATATTCCACCTGCAAGCCAGCACATAATTTTAGATCGCTTGGCGCCCAGATACCCACCTGTGAAATCTTCATTGTATCCAATTGGTGCTGTCCTTCCTGGGTCTATAGGTTCTCCACAGGGGTTTGCCAGCATTATTTCCCCCTCCCCTAATCCCATCTGACGACTTCCCCTTTCCAGACTTTAATTACTTTTTTGGTGTGCTCGGGCCAAGCACTGAAAATTTATCCACGATATAGTGGGCTCAAGGATCTCCAAGACTGCAGGTGGAGAGATTTAACCTGTCCATTCATTTCTTTGTACAAAAGACAAACTAAGGCCAGTTTATAGCCTATAAGAAAAGGTAAGCTGTAACCAATGTTTTTGGGGCAAAACCAAATTTCTTGACTTGAAGTAGCTGTGTTTAAAAGATGTGTCTTGAGATTTGTAATTATTACAGTTGTGGATTTTACTTGCATTTATTTCTCGGACTATACGTGTACGTATACGTGTCGGTTGGATGTGGTGTCTTTCTTTGGGATTACATTGGACTATAGAAAAACACTACCAAGAAATGTATTGTGTTGGTGTTTCATCCCTATAAGGCTTGTTGGTGAAAATTAAAGTGTAAACGTAAATTGTGCAGAAGAAAAAAAAATGGTGGGTCTAGGGATGGCTCGAACAATGTTTTCAAAGTAAAATATTGCACCAGAAGGATACTGATGTTTAGAGAGCGACAGGGCAGGAAAACAGAAGTGAAGACTGATTTTATAATGTAGATACATTAGTTCTGCTACAGCTCACAACCAGCCCAGTGCCAAATTGGACCTCGAGAACCACCACGTTGGCCCCACTTCGACTTTTTAGGTTTGGCATGATAGTGAAGCTGTCTGCAAGGCCTGCAAAGCCTATTGTTGCCAAAGCTTTTAAACATACAGATTAGTCTTTGGCGCCACCAACAAGACTATTTTTCTTTCACCTCATGCTATCGCCTGGTTGGTGCATCATTCTGCCTCTTGGGCAGTGCTTGTATTGCGGTGCATGAGAGACTATTTTACATCTCAAAATTACACTGCTTCTCACAGATTGTATTCTTTATCTGAAAGTTGCATTGTCTAAAGAAACCAATGTTGTTCTTTTTTTCAACGCAGAGTTCTTTTAAATGTCTCAGTGAGGCTTTGCCATGCTCATTAAGGAACTTGTTTTTGGAGTGGTCCTCACTGTAATGCAATTTGTTCCCCTACCCTGCATGGCCATCTTTGTAGTCCTATTTTATAGAGCCAATATGCATTTTCAAGTATCTGATGTCAAATGATCAAACAAATAGAAGGACCACACACACAACGTCAGCATCATACTCGACAGCAAGTGACCATGAAACAACAAGTTAATGCAGCTGCCTTAATCTGCCTCCACACACTTTACATGATCCGCAGAATCTTCAGATGGATCCCCAACCCACACCAGAAAGACAGTTACTCAGGCCCTCGTCACTAGCTGCCTCGACTACAGCAATGCCCTCTACGCCGGCATCTCCATCCAGCTCAGAAGACTGCAGGCTATACAGAATGCCGCAGCCTGACCCATCCTGGATCTCCCCAAACAAATCCACCCCCCCCCCCCACCCCCCCCACCTGAGAGACCTCCACTGGCTCCCTATCCAGAAAATATGCCAGTTCAAGATCCTCACGCACACCTACAAAGCCCTCCACTGTTTAGGACCAGCATACCACAACAATAAACTGAACTTTCACCAATCCTCTACTATGCTCCTCTTCATTCGCCCTCGCACACACCCCCTGCATCTGCCACACCTGCATTGGCGGCCGCTCCTTCTCCTACATTGCAGCCAAGACCTGGAACAACCTCTCCCTCCAGCAACGTACAGCCCCTTCACTGGCAGACTTCAGAAAGAGACTCAATACCCGCCTCTTCTACCGACACAGCACCCAGATACCGATTGAGTTGACAGAGTTGCACTTTACAAATGTGGACTGATTGATTGACAAAAAGAAAACATGTATTTAACCATTAGACAACCCCATTGATGCATTTCATGCCCATTCTAGTGGTAGGTGCGCCTCCGGCCTCCCATCAATAAAGGTATCGACATGAAGGAAAAATAAAAAAAATTGAACCAGCAGAATGAGGTCATGTGATAGTGTCTTAAAATATGTGCTGAAAAGACAACATTGAATATTTACAGATAATTTATCCCGTTAAAAAAGTAAGTCTTTCTAGGTAGCAATTAATGATACAAAGATGCATAATCGACCCCTGATGTGCATGTGTCTGGCTCATACATGAAGTCATTCTACATAGACATTATTTGACCAAGGTTGTTTACATTTTATGTAAACAGGCATAGAGAAGAACAGGTCTTATTTTTTGTTGTGACATTTATATACTGCATCAAGAATATAATTTTTGTATTTATCTCCAAGTCAGTTCGATATTAAAAGCACAGAAACCCAACAATTTTTAGAACACACTTATACAAATCTGCCTGGAGGCCAAACTGCCTTTACAAATAATAAAAAATGGTGCTGATGCCACTGATGTGGCCCTCTAGTACTGTGGTTGCATGTGTGGTTGGTATAATGCGTCTATGGGTTGTGTCCTATTGGGACGGAGTTGGCAAGTGGTGTGTGAGGTTCTGAGAAGTAAGATACTGATAACAGCGTGGGGTGGAGCTCTTCATTCGAGCATAAAACACCAGGAGTACTGCAACCATTACCAGTGGTGGAATTCTCACAATGCTGTGTTCAATTAATTGTATGTGCACTCTTCTTTTTAAAGAATAAACCTGTATTACCTACACAAGGTATACACTTAGGTTTTAATGAAGTGTGGTACGTGTGCCACATGTGGGGACTTAAATAGTGCACACCTCGCAACAAGTCTATGGATCACTTTGTAGTGAAGGGAGACAATGAGTTGCTAAGGCAATGAGTGTGGGTGTCGGTGAAGATGGTAGACAAGGGTTGGTACAGACACAGGGGCGGCTGGTGGAATTTGAAACTGCTGGGGCGTATTCAGAATAAATCAACATATGCGAGCAAGCGCAGCAAGCGCGTCGAAAATAAATGAGATTCGGGGGGTTCTCTCCCCATGAAGAGGTTTTTTATAAATTGGCATATTTTTGGTGCGATTTTCAGCAATATTTCTGTTATAAATGGACTAAAAATTCAGTTCTTCTAGGCATTCATAAAAGAAAACTCTTACATTTCAGAGAATTTCTGGGTTGGCATGCACGTCTGACTTCTGAAGGGGGTTAGGGTACTAAGCAAGACTGCTTTGTCTCTACACTTTCCAATAGAAAACACTAGTTAGTGATGTGAACAAGTTCAATGGACAAACCTGGGGTCTAGGGAGAGTTCCTCTCCTGAGAAATACATTTAAAAAAGATTGGCAAATGGTGCATTTTAAAGCAAATGAATGCAGCGATAAAACAAGGCTTATTAAGCAGTGGCAATGTATAAGCAAGGGTTATTAAGTAGTGGGAATGTATAGTCTTGAAATATTAAACACATTAAAAACTGCCCCGTATCTTCTTGCATTCATTTGTTCAACTGTTACTGTGAGGCCCTCATGAAGGGTGTGACGGCATGGACAGCAAAAAGATTGTTAAATAAAACATACTGTTTTAAGCTCTTCACAATCATCACCTTTTTCTAAGCATTTTATAAATGTACTCAAAATGTGTTTTAATGCAGCATATCTGTCCACCTTTAATTTTACAAATGTCTCCTATCACTCAGAGGCCTTCCATTCATGTCTGCCTCTTATAAAGTCAGATTCAGAAAAGGGGGTGGTGATGAACAGAGTGTCTGAATTAAGCAGACCACTCTTACCCAGTCCAAAGATCAGGGCTTGATCCATCACCGTTTTTTAGCTCACTGCACCATCCCAGCTCAGAACTTGGCTATATGCAAATTAGTCTGACCCTGGCCCAGTGCATCATGGGAACAGGGCAGACCAAACTACCAAGCCAATTCTTATACTGGGAAGGAAACAAGCTACCGGGGACCGGTTTCTGGCATTTCAGCAGTCTTCGGCCCGGCTTGCTTGAATCCTGATGGTGCAATGAGCTAGGGACTCACATCTGAGTATACCCTTCCACGCTTATGGTGGACAAAAATGATTCAGAAAAGGGGGTGGTGATGAACAGAGTGTCTGAATTAAGCAGACCACTCTTACCCAGTCCAAAGATCAGGGCTTGATCCATCACCGTTTTTTAGCTCACTGCACCATCCCAGCTCAGAACTTGGCTATATGCAAATTAGTCTGACCCTGGCCCAGTGCATCATGGGAACAGGGCAGACCAAACTACCAAGCCAATTCTTATACTGGGAAGGAAACAAGCTACCGGGGACCAGTTTCTGGCATTTCAGCCGTCTTCGGCCCGGCTTGCTTGAATCCTGATGGTGCAATGAGCTAGGGACTCACATCTGAGTATACCCTTCCACGCTTATGGTGGACAAAAATGATTCAGAAACGGGGGTCACCACCCCCTTTTCTGAATCTTATAAAGTCAGGGCACACCCATACACGTTTGCATCAGTATACAATATTACCAATCTAGGCGAATAAAAAATGCACACACCTAGCCGGACTATTTGACGGTTGCCACAGAAAAAGTTATTAATGTATTTCTGAATCTGCTGTGCTCAACCAAGAAGATAATACTAAGAGGCAGGTGTTCTTATCAGTTAACACATGAATTGGCAGCCACAAATGTGTGAAGAAGCTTTCTTTTCTCAGGTCTCAGTTCAAGATGCACACAGACTCGAGACATTCCATGCAAAAATGTTTCCCTCTCTCAAGCACTCACAGTGTCAGCGTTTACTGCAATGCCAGCAGCCCTTCAAATGTATAAAATGAAGGTTCCGTTTATTAGGTTACTGCAGGCAAATATAATAATCAGGTATTCATATAGTGCCTTAATCTAAAACACTTTACACAGCATATTTTATATAGGATTATTATCCAATTGAAATTGGTACTCATTTTAGCGACTTCAGAAAGATGAAAGACTGAGTCAACCTTACTGACATAAGAACCTATAACCTGTACAGATCTCGGGAGACAACTGCTACCTGTACCACCCACTGCCTCTGCCAGCACTGCCAATTGCTAGGTCGTTAAAAACGTTAAAAATGTTGAAAAACGACATATTGTTTCTTAGACACGTGACAAGCAATCTGTTATATGGAACAACAATAATCAATCCATGTCATAAACCCTTGCTTGGTCGATAATCATTATAACCAATGCCTTAACCTCATCCATGCTGGAGACGAGCTCAGCTTGGCATGGAGTACAGTTGAGCTGTACTCATGACAAGCTAAGCTCGTCACGGCCGTTGGAACGTTCGCACACGGGGGTAATTACCCCACTGTGCTGAACGTTCTAAAAACAGGTGCGGCCGTGACGAGCTCAGCTCGTCATGAGGGCAGCTCCGCTGTGCCTCATGACGAGCTCAGCTCGTCACCAGCATGGGGGCGATGCGCGCGACCCCCTGCACAGCGCAGGGGGGGAACACCCTGCAGCGAAGGGGTTAACCATGAACAGGGCGTGACAGGGTCATATGTTGCCATGTCGGCCATATGTCAAAGAAAGACTTCCCCACAGATGCTACAACTGATGCACACGTTACCCCTTCATCATTCAGTGGCATATACCTTTCCCCAAAACTCCCTTCTTCCCATGAGCTCCCCCTCCACTCCAGGCAGGCATTTTCGAAAATCACCTACTGCACATTTGGTGGCGTAGGCTAGACAATATACTACCATTATTCAAAAAAACTCTTCGCCTTTGTAACTACTGAGAGAAACTTGCTGACTTTGAGACAGTATACATATTTTAGATAATACTTCTAGAAAGAAAATAAGAGAAGAATCGCGCCCTTTCATCGCCTCACTGGCAGTGGATTAGTCACCCCACTGAGAGGCTGTGCAGGGGCGAGTGGGCAGTCTCAGCTTCTGACATCTCCCTCTCTCCACAACTGTTTATGACTGCTGCTGCTGTCCAGTGTCGTCGCTCCCCACCCAATAACATGAATAACATTAATCGAGGAGAACGAGTGGATGAAAAAGTAATGGCGTCTCTTGACTCCGGTTATACGAGGATTCTACAGCAGGTACGTTTTCAGGCTAATAAAAATTACAAAACATCATTACCATGCTAGTAATAACCGCGGTTGTTGGTAGCAGTGTAACAAAGATACTTTATGGGTTCCGGACTCTGAGTAGCATGCTACTACTCGCCGTCGCCGAAAAAGTGCTTCGAAGCCTCGTCACTAGTCAGGGCCCAGGGTAGTGTAAATGCAATTACAGTACAATATGAATAATGTGCAGAACGGTTCCAACTAATGTATACCAATACCGACTCCCTGTGCCAGCCTCAGGCCTTTCTCTGGTTCGCAAATAATTAACATACGGCAAACGTGCTATTTGCATTTATAACAAACAAATAGCAAAGCGAAAGCAATAGCAGCCATGCTCTTGGGGACTGCCCAGCTCTGGATGAAAAATTTAAATTTTAAAAAACCCAGACTTTCTCGTCAGGGAGCCGACTACGACAGACAGTAATACGGTTTTGCACACATTTTCCACTTACGAAATACATGATTGCAGAAGTTATTGTTTTAATATAATTTTACCTGCTCGCACGGTAAGTTTAAGTTTGACATAATACATTTCCATTCCGACCGACTCTTACTTTTTTAATTTCAGTGAAGGATGGATCGGTCGGATAGTCAGTACTGTAATACAACTGTACAACACAGCGTGAGCGTGATCGTGAGGCGGTGACAAATGGCCAATCACTGCATGGCTTCACATGAAGTAACACAGTGATTGGCCATAAAGTGCGGCTGAGTGAGGCAGTGTGCCACCACCCACGCGCGGCATCCAATAATGGATTGCCTGCCCTTCTGTGCGGTGGACCAGCCAATCCTGGCGCTGCATGCAGCACCAGGATTGACTAGGGGGGCACATTTACTACTCGCCCGGTTCAACCCAGTTTCCAGCGGCCCGGCTGCTTTAAGAAGCAGCACCCCTCTTGGTCCCTCTCTATGAGGAAGGTAGGGAGGTAGTCTACGCGCATGCTCGGGCTAGTTAGAGCCCAAAACTTCACATGCGCAGTACTGCTGCAGCTGAGTGTGCACTGTCACTCAAGCTGCAGCAGCCCAGCCAGCCACACCCCCTGCGCACTCTGGATTGAGTCGGGTGTGTCCCGGATTCCCGGCTGGTAGCGCTGCAGCGCTTATAACATTCTTTAGGATTCCCAAAGCCAAAAATATTTTTAGTGTGCTTGATGACGGTGCGTCCATGTGGCTTACTGGGGCTACGCCCCTACGCCCCAGTGGACGCACCGCGTCTGTACAGAGAGTGGGGCAGATGGTGATGGTGGAACTTTAAAGGGTTGGCAGTGCAAATTGCGCAGTTGGCATGTGGCTGCTCTCTTCACATAGGTATATTAGGATACTACTTTAATTTTAATTCTCCAACTTCACATTCCTGTTCATTTAAAGAACATTTGACAAATTTTAATTGTACATTTGCTTCTTTATTTATATACTTTTCATTACTCTGTTAATATTATTTAGTTTTCTAAGCAGTCGCAGACCACCTGATTAGGCTTCGCGGACTCCATAGGCCCCGGGGCCACAGGTTAAAAATCACTGTTCTATACTGTAGCAGATCTTTAAGAAACTGCTGGCAGACAGAGGTGGCCAGTGGAGCTCTAGCAATGGTGGACATCTGCCAACATTCTAAATGCATTTGAGGTGTCTTGCTTCAGCTTGAATGAGTGTTTTAAAGGGATGTCAGATTGGTCTCTGGCCAGCTAGTAAAAGATTACCTCCATCGAAGTAGTAAATAACCAGCCCCCTGATATTTGTTCTGGAGACTTCTTCAGTGAGGAAATCTTTACTCGTTATAGCAGGGATAGTCAATACCAAGCTGTCTCAATCTTCCATTTAATGTTTGTCTTGGAGTGGAGTGTGGAATAGATGTAAAATCAAGCAACAGACTGAGGGCGCTGTGCATCACTGATACCGCCTTAGCTCTTCTCGAGTCCTTCCTAGAGGCCCGCATACACCAAATCCACTGGGGAGGTCTCCGCTCAGCAGAGTTCCATCTCCTATGTGGTGTCCCTCAGGGGTCGGCTCTATCACCCACCCTATTTAATCTGTACGTCATTCCCCTTGCTTCATTAATATAATCTCATGGCCTGCATTTAGTGCCATACGCCGACGACACTCAATTAGTGGTGTCACTTTCCCAGTCGGTGGAAGCCACAGCTGGTAGTTTCAGGAACTGTCTCCGACGTAAAGAAGTGGATGAACGATCACTTCTTAAAGCTTAACACCGAAAAGACTGAAGTGATCGAATTTGGCCAAAAACCATCCATCTGGAGTCACCTATGGTGGCCTCCAGAAGCTGGCAGCTGCCCTGTCCCAGCCAACAAGGTCAGAAATCTAGGCTTCATAATTGATAAGGATCTCACCTGCACAGCACACATTAGTCAGGTTACCACGGCATGTTTCTACAAAATGAAGGTACTTAGGAAAAGTTTACCCTATATACCGTTTTCTCTTAGAAAAACAGTGGTGGGAGCTCGAATCATGTCTAGGGTGGACTATTGTAGCGCTCTCTATTTGGGAGCAGGTGAAAAACAGCTTGCCAGGCTCCAGTCCATCCAAAACACAGCAGCAAGAGTTCTACTCAACCTCCCCAAAAGACACCCCACCTCTAAAGCCATACGGGAACTCCACTGGCTCCCAGTTAGGCACAGAATCCAATTCAAGGCCTTGTGCCTGGTTCACAAATCGCTGCATGGGAACTTATCTGAGGAGCTCACCAACCTTCTCCCTCGCTATGTGCCTTAAGATCCTGTAGTCAAGACCTAATCCAAATGCCCAGAATAAAGAGAGCCCGGTGGGGCGGTAGATCTTTCTCCCATCCAGCACCCAAGCTATGGAACAGTATGCCCGTCACACTGCGCTCGGAAAAGAACAGAGCTAGTTTTAGAAGGGTGCTGAAGACCTGGCTCTTCACGATGCCGTAACCATCTCTCTACTTCCCTTCCGTCTCACAGCGCCAAGACACCTCGGCATAAGAGCGCTTAAAAAATAATTCCGTCCGTCATTTCGTAGTGTTGATGACTAAAAGGGTGGAGCCGTCCAAGTCCATTTTGTTGAGGCATTCCTGGACTTCCTGTTGCTTGTTATAATTGGAAAGGAGAACAAACTTTAATTGGTTAGGATCAGCTTAAAATAAATATGACCCCTAGGTGTGAATGGTGGTAAAGCAAATCTTTAATTTCAATATCTCAACTAGGTTTTTTAAGTGACCCTCACAAACCCTATTGGCATTATGCATCATCGTCAGATGTTATTTTGGTCCCTATAAACCAGGACGGGCAACTATATTTCAGAGAGCGCTTAAGATATTAATTCCGATGGGGGACTAGATGCTTTATGATAAGAAATACCTAGGTGACACCCTGGTAACCCTTTATTATAAAATGCCCCAGGTATGTTTAAAACACTGTGTGGGTGTTGTAGTTTAGGTATAGTGTCCCTACACCCTAGCTACTGTCGACATGTTTCAGCCCTTAATCTGCAGGCCACTCAGGGTGTTTGCTTGTTTCATTTTTAAAGTGTTACCCCGTAAGATATGCAGACATCAACACAAAACTGGGTTAATCACTGCTGCAGAAAGTGCATAAACCAACCAACAAGCCAGAGCTTGCTTATGTATGTCATGAAAGACACCAAGCTTATTGTGTAAATTAAGTTGAGGTGAAGTGGTTGAGTGGGTTGAGCGAGCCCTCGTCTGTGTGTGTAGGCATCGCATTTCTTTCTAGTATAGACGTGTCCCAATGTTATGTAACAATTTGTTTTCCTAACTTCATACAATAACAGAGCTCTGTTCAGGGATGTCTGCAGCACAGCTTTTACTACACAATACCACAAGTGACAGCACCATCAAGAGGGATTTGGAGCAATATAGTGGTTGAGTATATTTGCATGGGTCGCATTCGGCGAATTGTGCCATTTGTGGTTAAATGAGTGGGTGAGCGGGTAATCTCGGTCTCTCTGACTGAATACCAGTGGAGGGAGATACCGGCACAGTCAGCCTAATCCGGGCTCCACTTCTTGGCCCGTGACCATTTGTGGTTCATCTTCCTAGCACACCTTCCTGGCCTGAGCCTCACCACCTTACGTCACCATTGGTGCCAATCACCGAACTCCACCGCAGCATGCTGTTACACATATTCCATGTACTCTCTAGTTCTGGATTCTTAGGACATGGCACCAGGGCCTCATTTAACAAGGAATTGTCATTTCACATTTTGGAGTTCTCGTAACTCTTAACCCCTTAAGTGCTGCTGACGGCCAACGGTCGTCAGCAGCGCTACCTCCCCAGTGCTGCGCACGACCATTGGACGTCCATTCAGCACTGGTTCCAATGGACAGCGCAGCACTGGGGAGAGATGTTTACACGCAGCTAAGGTGTTAAAGCTGTGTCCGCATGGTAAGCAGTGGCTGGGCTGCACGGCTTCATTGGGATGCCTTCTCATACTCTCAGCATCGCCTTTGAGTGGGAGAACAGATCCAACTTTTCCATCTTGGCTCTACCTCCATCCAGGCTGTGAGCCAATGGCAAAGCCCATGAGATTCTGGGAGTTGACCAATGAGATAAGGCACAAACTATTTATTGTCTCACCAAGAGTAGATCAAAGCTTGATGGGGCCTGAATTAGGACATTGGTTCCTTCATGTTGACGTCTCTAAATACACAGACATGGGTTGCTTTCTGCAACAGTTGGGTGGACTCGTTATAGCCTTTTGTATAATGTTTACTCCTCTGTCGCTCTTCGATGGACCCAGCCGAACATACACTGTGGCTAGTTGCTCAACTCTCATGAGTTGCTACACTGCATCTCCTGAACATATACTATTGTTGATGCAAGGTTTCAAATCCAAAGGTAGTAACTTCTTCTGCCCATAATCAATGCGGTTTAAACTCTATGGTACAGAACAATTTAAACCTATCCACAAGCGCTCGTACTCCACCTTTTTGCACACTTTTCTCCTAAACCCTTGCATAGGTGCAGATGCACACTCAGTGGAGCAATCTCAGCCATACATGCACGCCACCAAAACACTTAGTACAAAGGCAACTCTGCATTCGAGGACTTTCAATCCTTGCATGTATTGGCATATGATGAAGCATCTCAACTGGCACTGCTTTGCTCTTCAAATGCATGCATAGATGCAGCAACAATACACAATCAGTGCAACATGACTCAGACACACACAAACACTTTCATGCAGAGCATTTACACGGAGTAGCATGTTACCCGTCTGCAAATGCACTTCTGCACCTTGTCGGGGTGTAAATGCTGCATGGATGCATCTACAAAACAATATAAGTTCTTATACAGGTAAACATTCATTTCTGAAGACTCAATGAAATAAAGTGTAGTGCATGTTGATTGTGTAAGGTGGACGTAAGTCGATAACTAGAGGTTAAACATGAGTAAATCTATCAGATATTTTGAACATGGCGTCCATTGTTACGCCTCTTGTCCATAATATGAATAGACAGAGTACAAAGCAGATTGACTTTAGATGGAATAGGTTTTGTCTAAATAACGTGGCAGTTGCTTAGAAAATAAGCTGATAGATATATTGATCTAGGATATAACGAGGATGCTATACTTCTTTTTTTGGCTTTTACTGTCATTACATTGATAAAGAATTCCTTTTGATTGCTTTTGGTTTGGGTACATTCTAGTTCCCTAGAGTAGATCTCCAATGTTACATAAAGGGCGCAGTTAAGGCTGTGGTTCCAATGTGGACTGTGGTGGTTGCCTTAAATCTTGTGTTCATAAATAATATCTCACAGTAAATGCTCCCTTGTCTCCCAACAGGTTCTGGGCCCTCTTGCGGAGTTGAGAAGCCAAGGGAAGGTGAGTTAAATGCAAATGGATCATAATTATAATAATTATAATAATAATACCTTTTCTGCACATAGCACTTCGCACTACAACTATGCTGTTTAAATATTCTGCCAATAATGTGTTGCAATTAAACAGTGCATACTTTGCGGACCTGGGAGGAAGGATTCGCGCTTGGGCCCTACAGATCCCTCAATGTTTCAGCTGGGAGCATTTATCTCACTGAGCCATTAAGAGCATGCCATGGCATTCAGGACATTTTAATGCACAATCAAAAAGCAAAGGTGATTGGGTGACTTTAGCATCACAAACCAAGAAAGAGGATTGGATTTCTGCTGAAGACAATAAGCCAAACATAAATGAACACTGTCGTGTTAGCTCTTGAAAAGCAGGGTGTGTAGTATGCTGCATTAAATAAGGCCTGAAATGTAGGACAGCGACTGTGTACATTACCCAGAACAGGTTATTGAAGACGTGAAGCCGGGACAGGGATGAGGAAACAAGATTTGTGAAGGGAAAGGCTTCTATTGTAGAGAAAGCGGGACAAAGTTAATTTTGTCTAGAGCAGATAGTGACATGGATTGCCACATTAAAGATCACACGTACTACCAGTAGTGGCAGTTCAAAAGGGCTGTGTTTAATGTGCTAAATTAAGCCCAGATTCAAGTGAGAAATGAAAGTCAGTCTACATTTAAAGCTGCCTTACCTTTATAATATTTCTGTTTTTTTCCTATGTGTAATGACGGTCAGATGGCAAGGCAGCCTTCATTGTTGTTCTTCTATTGTTCTTGTGACATAGAAACAAAGGAAGCAATTGCCACTGAGCTTCGCTTCACATAGAAACAGAAAGAGTACACTGTTTTTTTTTTGGAATAGATGTTCCAGGTTTCTCTTTAATGAAAACGTGGACTGGATTTATTTTTTTTTTTTTAAAAAACCTTTATTTGTAAAATGCACAGTACACAGCGTCTGCCTACAACCCCTCGGGCCGGCCGCTATGACATATAACAAAAGGATAAAAGGAAATAAAAGGACAGTCCGCCGTTAAAGCAATCTCTGAGCGTACATTATAGTGTGGAATATAGAACAATAGCAAAAGGATAAAAAAGGGTTAATTTTATGATTTTGTCGAAGAAAAACAACACACAAACACATGGTATCATACTGGCAAGGGTCATAGGAGGGGGGGAAAAGGGGAAAAGGAGTGAGCAAATAAAGGAACGCATCTGGGGAGGGGGGGCGAGCATGAAGGAGAAAAGACACAGATAATACGGAAAACAGGAAACGGAACGTCAATCATGGAGAGGAGGGGAGAGGAGCCTCATAGTCAAGTGGAGGGGAGCAAATATCTCCGCGGTATGAATTCCACTGCGCCCAGACCCTGGACCATTTCTTGGGATGCCCCCGTGCCTCATACACCGTTTTTTCTCGAAACATGCACCAGTCCATGTTCTCCTTCCAGGCACTGAGCAGCGGTGGTCTGGCGGAGCCCCAGAGCTGAGCTATATCTCTCTTCGCAACCATGTTGCCCAGAGTGACCCAAAACGTCTGAGCAACATTACAGTACGAAGGCTCCCACACATTAAGCAGGCAACGTCGTGCTTCGGGAAGGAGAGGGACTCCGGTAACACGTCCCATAACGTCATGCACTCTAGACCAGAAGGCCGAGACCATCGGGCATTCCCACAAAACATGGAGAAAAGTACCATCCATACCGCACCCACGCCTGCATTGTTCAACCGATACTAATCCCATTCGTACCAGACGCACACCTGTCACATACACACGGTGGAGGATCTTCAACTGGACAAAACGAAGTCGAGCCGGAATAGCCACCTCCTTCGGGGAGGACACAGCGGATTGCCAGTCTTTGTCGTCTAGTTCAAGCCCGTCAGCTGTCCAAGAAGCACGAAGTTTCTCCAGCTGGTCAGCCCTGTTGTTAATGAGCTTCTTATATATTAAGGAAATCGTGCTATCAGGGACAGGGCCATCTAGGATACGGTCCTCCAAGGGGGAGGATTGCGGAATATCAGTACCGGGGGGCAAGACTGAGGACAAGGCGTGCCGAACCTGCATATATCGAAAGTGCTCCTTGTCATCGAGCCGGTATTCCAGTTTCAGGATGGCAAAGGACTTCACAGCGCCCCGTGCCCATAGATCCTCCACCTTACTTATCCCAATCATGTCCCACTTATCAAACCCTTTCGTCTTCCACAGGTTGCCCAATCGATCCGAATCATACAGTGGCGTCATACGCGTCAGCTTACCACCCCAGCCCATAGCCACAGTTGCATCCCTCCAGGCCCGCACCGCACACTTCGTAGGACCCGTAAGGAGACGGAATGGCGACTTTGAGTACAAAGCCCTATTAAAGTTGCCACCGGGCAATAGAATTTT
Organism: Lissotriton vulgaris; assembly: GCF_964263255.1. Classification (NCBI taxonomy): domain Eukaryota; kingdom Metazoa; phylum Chordata; class Amphibia; order Caudata; family Salamandridae; genus Lissotriton; species Lissotriton vulgaris. The sequence goes on along the minus strand of NW_028252384.1, from coordinate 241,786 downwards.
ATCCAAGGCGAAGGCGGGAGCGGGTTCCGATGGGTACGTCGCATGATTAATAGCGCTCAGGTGCGAGGCCCAGTAATAGCGTCTAATATCTGGCAAAGCAAAACCGCCATCGTACCAGGAAAGGGTGAGCTTGGACAATGCAATACGGGCACGACCATCCCAAATCAGTTGTCGCTGTAAACTCTCGACCTCGCGAAAGTAGCGAGCAGGGACTGGGTCAAAGAAATTCTGCAAGGCGTATAGAAATCGGGGGAGCGACATCATTTTAAAAAGCGCCGCTCGGCCCAATGGGGATAGGGGCAATTCACGCCACCGTCTAACATCTTGTTTGAGTCGGCGGAGCGGAGCGTACAAGTTTCGCTCATAGCGGACTGAAGAAACCGTAGAGACATAGATCCCCAAATATTTGAAGCCGTCCGCAGCCACCAAAATTGGGAACCTGCGAGGCAGAGGCGGCAGAACCCCGGCTATGACATAAACACAGGACTTGGTCCAGTTGATGACCAATCCAGAGTTCTTGCCGAAGGATGTAAGAACGTCGAAGAGGACGTTCAGGGACTTTTGAGGGGAAGTGAAATAAAGGAGGATATCATCGGCATACAGTGAGACGCGATCCTCTAGATCTGGCGCCCACCGGATCCCCTTAATAGAGGGTTCCCACCGAAGCCACGCCGCAAGGGGCTCAAGCGCCAGAGCGAATAGGAGCGGGGAGAGCGGACAGCCCTGACGGGTGCAGCGGCCTAATGGGAAAGGGTCAGAGCATCTACCATTTACCACAACCTGAGCCAGTGGTTGTTCATAGAGGAGCCTGACCCAGGCAATGAAGTTAGGACCAAAGCCATACTTAGAGAGGGCAGCCCATAGATAGGGCCATTCGATGGTGTCGAACGCCATAGTAGCGTCTAGGGAGGCCACCACAGCCGGCTCCGTGAGAGTTGCAGCCCTCGCGAGAACACCATGAAGCCTACGCAGGTTAAGGGCCGTGTTTCTGTGCGGTATGAAACCGGTTTGATCCGGATGGATCAAGCCACAAATCACCTTCAACAACCGATTGGCCAGGACCTTGGCCAGGATTTTGGGTTCCGCGTTTAGCAGGGAAATGGGGCGGTAGGAGGTGCAGCGGTCACGAGGCTTGCCGTCCTTATAAATGACCACTATAGCAGCTAGGCGCTGCTCGAGTGGAAGGATTCCAGCCTCGTACGCATCGAGAAACGTGTTGCGCAGATGGGCAGCCATCTTGTCCGGGCAGAGCTTGTAAAGTTCGATGGGCAAACCGTTCGGGCCCATCGCCTTACCCGAGCGTAAAGATCGGATAGCAAGGGCAATCTCATCCACAGTTAAGGGAGCCTCCAGAGCAAGGCCCTCTTCTTCCGAAACAGAAGGAAGAGCTATATCACGCAACAACAGCCTGGAATCAGCCTCATCACGGTCACTCACCGGGGTATAAACCTTCCGGAAGTGGTCAACAAAGCAATCAACAATCTCGTCGGGGTCGGACACACTCTCACCAGAATCGCGAACAATAACAGGCACAACACGACTCGCTCTTTCAGCCTTATCCAGCCATGCCAGGAGTTTGCTAGCCTTGTCACCCACATCATACAGCCGGCCCAATTGATTCGCTCGCATTAATTTAGCAGCATCGGTAACACAAGCCTTGTAATCTGCCTGTTTCAGTTCCAGAGTGTGTAACAGCGCAGGCGTGTCGTCCCCACCCAGCTCACTTTCAAGCGCCGTGATTTCAGTCTCAAGAGCCAGAACGGCCTCCCTCTTAGCCCTCCGCTCAGCAGCAATGAGAGATAGTGCAGAACCTCGTATAACCGTTTTAAAGGCCTCCCAAAGAACCGTAGGGGAGGTGACCGATCCCACATTTTCATCAAAATAACAGTCAATAGCCTTCACCATATCTGAGCGGAGCCGGGGGTTCCGGAAGTGCCAGGGAGGAACAGGCCAAGCAGACCACCCACAGAAATCTTAATCATCAAGGGGGAATGGTCCGAGATGCCCCGGGGTAGATGACGGACCTCCCGGACCAAGGATAGAGTAGAAGCCAGCATAAAGAAATAATCTATACGAGAGAGGCTGCCGTGTGCACCAGAGTGAAAGGTATACTGCATCAGGGCAGGGTGTAGCGAACGCCAAACATCCACCAGACCGACTGGATTTATTTTGATCCAGATATAGAGAAGATGACGGAGTGCCAAGGACCTACAACTCCAGTGGGCAGGAGCATGCTTAGGGTAGACAGGTGATGTTGGGTCTGTGAGTGAAGAAGGTGAAAGAGTGCAGAGTGAATCCATGCATGGGTTATTGTTCTACCAAGAACCAGTCCTTCTGATATTGGCAGTATTGGCCTAGAAGTGGCCACCTGGATGTTGAAGAAAGGGGAAGTGAGTTTACAGACTTTGCTGAGCAGGAGATGGGAGAATTTCATGCGGTCAGCGGAGACTGTCGCAACAACTGAGTGTGTGCTCCAGGTAGTCACACTGATGCGGGTCTTTCAAGAGTAGAATGAGTGGTGGAGTCTGACCTCTGTGTCTTCAGTATGTGGAGGTGTCAATTTTGGAGAAGTAGAACAACCCTTACATGATATCCAAGATTATTAAGAGAGGGGGAGCTGGAACAAAGAACACAGTAGATGGCAGAAAATAAATGACTTTACATTAGGCTAAATTGGGTATAAAGGGAATATAAAGAAAAACATATTAGCAGAAAAAATGTAATTAAAGTGAATCTAGAATTGCATTTTACACTTTCAAAAAGGTGGGAAATCCAGCAGTTATGGAGCCATCTAATTCTAACACCCACATTGGATTGCTGAGAATATCTGTGATGACATCACTTAAGGCACTGAAAATAACTATCAATATTATTGCTTATGACATCACACATTACCAGCAACATCGTCAACCACTGCAGTTATGTTTTAATCTGGTGATTGAAAGGTTCCCCATGTCCGTCTTACTTTTGAGTGCATTGCTGGCTCCTTGCGGAGCTCCTGTATGCAGATATAACTATTCCAAAGAGACTTGTGCCAAGGCACAGGATCTGAATCAGGAATAGGATTACGACAGACAGTAACTGGCAGGTACATCTAGTTTAGTAGTTCTGCCTCCAAGGATCCTACCTTTCTCCCACACACTCGGCCATGTATCACGGCCTCTACTTCTACATTTCACCTGTAAAATGTTTACTGGTTGTATTATGTTTGCTCCGTTGTAAAATGTCTGTCTCAGTAGTATACTTATCCAACATCCACGATTCTTTCTTTTTTAAAACATTCTTTTTATTGAACAGTAGCTTGGCACACCATTACAGTTGTTGCATATTAACCCGTTAACCGCTGCGCAAATTCCGCCGCGGGAGTTTTATTGAGTGGGCGGGGTCGCGTCGGTCAACGGACGTGCGCAGCCCTACAGAGGTAGTGCTTGCGCCAGCGTTGGCTGACGCGCACACATAACGGGTTAAGAGGTATAATACAGTCTGTGAATTGAAAGTTGGTTCCGTATTGAGCGACCACCCCGCTTGGACACCACCATCCCTTGATGCGGCCACCCAAGCCCTATTTCCTTTTGCAGCACCCATTTCCAGTTATTACCTAACCGGGTCTATACTCCTCCCAATGGGCCCACACATTTTCCTATTTTTTGGGGCACCCCATGCTTAGGTAGAGATGACCTTCTCTGTTATGTTATGTTATGTTATGTTATGTTATGTTAGTGCTATTTGTATTGCGCACGGCTGCTCCAGTGAAGGAGCGTCCCGGCGCACCAACAAGGTGGCGAACACAACAAAACAGGAAAACAGAAAATATTATTAAAAATGGGGGAGTTGAGGTTTTAACATAGCTCAGAAAATAGATGGGTTTTAGCGGCCTTGCGGAAAGAAAGCAGGTCGCCAAGGGTCCGGACCACCACCACCATCACATCCACGATTCTTACCCTTCTCTTGTAGGACTTCCGGTTTAAGCACCATGAGTCATTTTACAAGCCCATCTCTGCACTCTCTAGTCTGGTTCACATAGCTCTAATACACATAAAGCATCACATGGTGTGCAGCTACAGTGGTTACACAATCATTTAATCACCGTTTATACCTCACTTATGCATCCAAACATTTCTCTCACAACCATGCCTGCCAGGCTGTTCTCCCTTTTAGTTTCCCGGATATAATAACCCCAAAGTTCCTTTCTCAAAGCTGATTTTCAAGAGTTCATTCATCATGCGGTTCTGTTTCTTTCGGTTCCTGGGCTCTCTATCTTGAATGTTTATCCCCGCCTTCCAACCATTCTTCCTACAGTGCCAACCCATGTTCATGCCATCTGAAAACACCTCACGTGACCACCAGTAAAAACTCACGAGTGAAGACCAGCCCGAAGTCTTTCAAACTTAGTTTACTGGTCCGGCTCCCATGAGAGGTCTTTTTTAGCAAGTTCATCAGTAGAAATGAAAAGGCATACAAAGCTTCACTGAAATCCAAGAAGTGAACACAAGTATGTAATACATTACCCCCAGGTCCCTCCGTCCTCGACACCTTCATGCATACAAGTGGAGATAACCATCTCCAGACAGAAAAAAAAAACAAGAGGAATGCTGGGACACTAATACTGCCCCTCCCCCCGGGAGTACATAAGCAGTACTTACCCAGCAGCCCTCCTGTTCTTTTTTTCTGTCTTCGACAGAATTGATGGGGTGCTGGTGCTGCTCCTGCTGGGCTGGAGTGGCGGTGCTTCTCTTCTTCCCCCCGCCCGGCTGCCTGGCTGTGCGGGCGCGGGGTTCCCTGGACTGCCTCCTGGCCTGCTGGGCTTGCTGGGAGTCAGTCTCTGTTTGGTGCCGGTGTTGGGAGGACGGTGTTCCCGGCTTTGCTGTTTGCTGCTTGCACCTCCAGGCCCTTTGTGGCTGGTACTGGAGTTCCCGGTACTTCCGGGTCGTGGGCTCAGCTTCCCGAGCCTGGCCGGGGAGCTGTGCCTTGCTGGATGGGCTCCTGATGACTTCTGGACGGCCGGTGGAGTGGGGGCCTTGTTCCTGGGGTTGGCCCCCTCTCGGGGTAAGTCCCGTTTTCGGGTTCCTTCTTTCCTGCCTTGCGTACTTGGAGCGTTTGGCCTCCTGCTGTCTTCAGATGTGTGTTTGCTTCTTCGTTTTCAGTGATGTTTGTCTCCAGCGTGATGATGTTCGCAGCATGGTGGTTCTGTTGCATGCTGCAGACGCTTCGTTCCTGCTGGATTCTGTCATACGGCGGGGGTGGGGGCCTGGTTTGTGAGATTGGCCCCCGCTCCGGGTGAGTCCCGATTTCGGGTTCTTTTTTTGATTCGACTTACTCCCTTGGCGGCCCGAGTGGGTCGGCTTGCGAGGTCTGGGTGGTGCTGTGTCGCCCTCGTCTTGCGAGGGTCGAGGTCATTTTGCCGTTTTTTCTGCACTATTGTGTTTTTGCCTGTTTGTGTAGCGCGCCTATGGTGCCTCCCTGTCGCTTATGACGGATTGTTCGGGAGTCATTGGTGTTCGATGCTTGGGGTTGTGTTTCATGCTGAGACCGTCTTCGCCCTGTCTGTGTTGCGGCTCCTGCTTCTCTGTATGGCTCAGTGGGCCGTTGCGTCCGTTGCTGGAGCCTGTGTTCGTCCTCGTGGTCACGGGTTCGATTCCGGGCCGGTCCGCTCTGACTTTCTTCCGTCTGGGGTCGATGGTGTGTGCCATTTCTTTCGTTTACAGTGAGCATCTGTTATTCAGCGCCGGGAGGCCTCTGGTACACGTGCGCTTTTCTGTTACTCTTGTTCTGACATACTGCTGGCCCGGGTGTCTTCCTGGCTGCTCCTGGTCCATTCCCTCATTTTGGCTACCACCCGGATGGAGGTCTATGTACTTGCTTCTGTGTGGTTTGGTCTCTGCTCAGTGACGGTGTTCGGATCTTCTGGCTGCGCCTCATGTGATCTGTGTGGTTTTCCCCTGGCGTGTGTACCTTGGGCGCTGTCTGTGGGTCGTCCCTTTGTTCCCATTCCCTGCTGTTGTTCCGTGGAGGCGGGCGTCTGTGGTTGTGGGACGTGGTTTGCCTCTTGCTTTACGGGTGCAGTGGTGTACGTTCGCGATTCACAGCTCCTGCCCACTGTTACGCTGCGGCTCGCATTTTCTATCGCTTGAGTTCTGCCGGTCCTCGTATTTTTGGCATGTGGTGTGGCGGTGGGGGTTTGTACGTGTTCTTTGTTCTTCCACGGAACTGGTATATTTAGAAGCTCCGCTGGTTGTCCTGGATGCAGTGCCTCGGCCTGGTTTTGGTTGCTTTGCGGTGGGGGCCTTGTTGTGTGGTTGGCCCCCGCTCTGGCTGTTTTTTCGCCCCCCTTTTTTCTTCTGAATGCTGCTAGGCGTTGCCTGCGCATGTTGCTCGTGGCCTGTGGGTTCGTGTCTGGCCGCTGCTGTCCTGCTGTCCGGCTTCTGCTGGTCCTGGGGTGTTGCCTGGCCTTCCTTCTCGAGTGTGTCTGGTCCTTTCTTCCTGGTCTTCGGCCTTCCCTCCGGCCCGCCCTGGTTCTTGCTGTCCCCGGTGGTGGGCGTTCGGGGGTCTGCTCCCTCGGGTTCTCTTCAGGGGTGCCCCAGCTCTGAGCGGCTCTATGGCTGTTTGCTGCCTTGGGTTGGCGTGGTTTCCGGTCGCCTCTGTGGTGGCTGTTTCCTTCGATGGCTCTGCCTTTGCTGGTTTCTGGGCTTCCCTGTGTTGTTTGGGTTTTCCTGCCTGCTGGCTTGCGTCTTGACGTCTGGTGCTCTTGTCTCGTTGGGGCTTCTCTCTTCTTCAGCGTTGGCCTGTTGGGGGTGCGTTCTGTTCCCCCTCTGCTTCGGGCTCCCTGCCTCTCCTGCTGGTGGTTCAGTGTTTCTGTTCCTTGGACTGCTGCAGGGGTTCTGGGGGGGGTCCTGTGGGCTCCCCTGGTTCCGGTTGGCCTGCCGTGCTGTTCTCCCTCTGTGGCCTCGCCTCCGCTGCGGTCTGGCTCTCGTGGCCTCTGTTCCGCTTGATTGTCCTGGTTTTTCCCCTTTCTGGCTTCTGTGTGGATGGTGGGCATTTGGGGCTTTGGTCCTGTTTCTCCCGTCCCTTGGGATGCGCCTGGTTCCTCTGTTGGGTGGTTGCCAGTGTCGTGGGATCTTTGGGGTGCTCTGTCCCCTCGGGTTCTGTTCCTCCCTGCCTCCACTTGTTCTCGTCTGTTCCCTGCCGGGTGCCTGGTTGGGTACCTGCCTGGCTCTTCCTGTTGCTGTGGCCTACTCTTTGCTCCGGCTTGTGGCTTCTGGTGTTGTCCGGGGGCCGTTTCTGTGGGCTTGTCGGGCTGCTTCTACACTGGCTCCCCTTGTGCTTGCCTTTGGCTTGCTTCTGGGGTTTCCTGTCCGCCCCTCCTGTTTCTGCCGGGGTGCCTGCCTGGTTTGTTCCTGGCTGGGGCCTCCGGGCTGCTGCGGGTTCCTGTGTTGCCTCCTGTTCACCGCATTCAAGCAAGCCAGGCCGAAGACGGCTGAAATGCCAGAAACCGGTCCCCGGTAGCTTGTTTCCTTCCCAGTATAAGAATTGGCTTGGTAGTTTGGTCTGCCCTGTTCCCATGATGCACTGGGCCAGGGTCAGACTAATTTGCATATAGCCAAGTTCTGAACTGGGATGGTGCAGTGAGCTAAAACACAGTGATGGATCAAGCCCTGATCTTTGGACTGGGTAAGAGTGGTCTGCTTAATTCAGACACTCTGTTCATCACCACCCCCTTTTCTGAATCATTTTTGTCCACCATAAGCGTGGAAGGGTATACTCAGATGTGAGTCCCTAGCTCATTGCACCATCAGGATTCAAGCAAGCCAGGCCGAAGACGGCTGAAATGCCAGAAACCGGTCCCCGGTAGCTTGTTTCCTTCCCAGTATAAGAATTGGCTTGGTAGTTTGGTCTGCCCTGTTCCCATGATGCACTGGGCCAGGGTCAGACTAATTTGCATATAGCCAAGTTCTGAACTGGGATGGTGCAGTGAGCTAAAACACGGTGATGGATCAAGCCCTGATCTTTGGACTGGGTAAGAGTGGTCTGCTTAATTCAGACACTCTGTTCATCACCACCCCCTTTTCTGAATCATTTTTGTCCACCATAAGCGTGGAAGGGTATACTCAGATGTGAGTCCCTAGCTCATTGCACCATCAGGATTCAAGCAAGCCAGGCCGAAGACGGCTGAAATGCCAGAAACCGGTCCCCGGTAGCTTGTTTCCTTCCCAGTATAAGAATTGGCTTGATAGTTTGGTCTGCCCTGTTCCCATGATGCACTGGGCCAGGGTCAGACTAATTTGCATATAGCCAAGTTCTGAACTGGGATGGTGCAGTGAGCTAAAACACGGTGATGGATCACGCCCTGATCTTTGGACTGGGTAAGAGTGGTCTGCTTAATTCAGACACTCTGTTCATCACCACCCCCTTTTCTGAATCACTGTACCTGTGGGGGCACAGACTCACTTCATACCCCTCCCTCATGGCTAGCTCCTTGGGTACTTGTCAATATAGCATTTCACCAGAGTTGTGAAATGCATTAAAGAGGGGCATCTCAGTTTACAAGTAAAGAGGGAGTTTAGGGGAGAATGCAAATGTGACTTAGGAGTACGCATTTATTTTGTCGTGCCTATGCGTCCATATGACACCATTCGCCATCCTGTAACTTTATAGTCCAAGCATGAAGGCCACAGCACCCGTTAAAGGCCCTTTCCGTAAGTTATAGTTCTGAGCCACAGAAAGAACGTTTAACAACCAGCATAGACAGAGGCAGAAGGGATATACTGCTATTAGAACATTCTACCCTTAGAGAGCGAACACTCTAAATTAAACAAGGAGAAACAAAGTAATGTGCGCTCAGAAGCTATAATCTCTTTGTCCCTCTCTTGTCTTTAAAGTCTTTCTGGGTTCTGGGTATTTCGCATATAACTCTAATCAGATCTGCACTTCCTTCATGGAATGTGTCCTCCTTGGGCACTACTGGTGTCCTTCAATATAGGCTCTCTCTTTATAATGAAAGTAGTCAACTCTCTTGTTGAATTCAAATGTGTGTATTGTATTCATACATTATTTCTTCATTTTAAATTGCTGTTTGTAACTCGTAGTGTCAGGACTATTGTTTCCAATGCATTTCGGGTGTTTACTTCACCCTTCGTCAGGGATTAGTCCTAGGATAAACAACATGAGGGTTTCATTCATTGTGCTACATCCTCAATATTCATGAAATAAAGTTTCAACGAAAACCGAGAGTCTTGAATTATCGGTGTTGGTTAATGATTAAGTGCTCGGCATGAAAGTGCCTAAAATAGTGGAAATGGTGGAAAAGGTGTTTTGTTTGAAACGCGTGATACTGTGCACAGTGAATAAACAGACTTAAGCAAGACGGTTTGAAGCGATGAAAATTATGTGTTTTAATCAAAAAACGTGGTGCATTTCAATAGAGAAATTCCTGCTGTGATGTATGATATATCGATTTGCTAAAATTATGGTATATTCGGTAAGTAAAGTGATCTTCACTGTACTTGTGCTTGCTGGATTGGAAGTGTCGAAGACAGACACTCCTGCCACACTCTATGGTTCCAGGGTCTCCTCAATTAAGGGTCTCCATGGAAGTGGGGGGTGTTGTGAGGGTCCACCACCTGTTCCACGGCCCTCAGCCATCCTGCTGGCCACTTTCTCCTTTGTGTGAGACCTCAGCTCGTACCAGGGTTTGCGTATCTCAGGATCGTTCTCTGGGTGACTCCTAGGGAGTTCACTTTCTCCAAAATGCTGGTCCAAATCTTGTTTTTTTGGCACTCTGGTACAGTGAAGAAGGCTTTCCCAAACAGCTGGTCCATATGCGAGACAGATTCTTCTGTCAGGAGCTCCAGCTCCTTTCCTAATAATTTTACCTTCCTCTTCCTACCCCCCAAGTCCTTGTTCCCATCTTCTGTACGCATGGTTTTCTTCAGGAATGGTGTGATACTCTGACAGTAGTGATACAGGAGCACTCCTTACTTCCAGTACCTTCCTATGCTTCTGGGTTGTGGCCAAACCATATATTTGTAAAATTCCTGGTCAGACACCATCCTTCTTCATCCGGAAAGCTCTCTTTCCTATTTTGAAGTTTCCAAATTGCATATGTAATGTAATGTAATGATGCCTTGTAAAGCGCATGAATCACCCCACATGGGGTATCTCCGCGCTGTAGACCGCTGGGGAACCCGTCCTGGCTTTCCCTGTGAGATGGTCCCTACTGGGTATCTCCAAGGTGAAACCAGGCATCCCCGGTGTATGTGGGGGGCTGTTGTGGAGATGAGGCAAGCTAATGCCCAGAGTTGCAGAGTGTGATCCCTGGTTAGAGTAGGCACCGAGGCGAGAATTATAGAGTCCGCTGACCTTGGTCCACGACCCTGCCACGTCGGGAATTGAACCCTGGTCTCAGGCCGTCCTCTGCTTCCAGGTCTGCCGCCTCAAACCAGTGAGCCACACCACTCCACATATCCGTAGGCATCGCTATTTGTGTAATCAGTGGTTACAAACATACCATTTTGCGATTCCCAAATAGCGATTTCTATGGATTCTCAATTTGGAAATGTTGAATACGATATTTCGCTCATATGGCCCTATGTTTCAACCTATCCTATAGCACAGACCTGTCACATCAGCAGCTCTATAAACCCATCACACTGCCCCAAGAAGTTGCTTAAGGCTTATCTAAGACTTTACAGCTTTATGCTGGAATGGTACTTCTGGTACACATTCATTCAGCCAATGAATGTGCATCTGTGCTTAAAGAAGGCATTTAGTCTGGCCGATGAGCACATGAGCATCAATGCCAACAATCCTAAAACAAGAACAGAATGGGTAGTCTTGGGGTAAGGAGTATAAGAATAAGGGGCAGTAGCATCTCTCTCTGTCATTACAAATGAATAGACGAATGGGCTGGGATATTTAATACTCCCCCCTTTTATGTCTATTCCTCTTGATGGAAATTCCAGTAGACCACTTGTATATTTCTGGATACAGTTGCAGCATTGCGTTTTTGGAAAAGGGGCTCTACCGGCTTCTGTCGCATATTTCTTTCCCTACCCAAGTTGAACTAAGAAGCGCTGAAAGCCATCTGCAAGTGCGAACTGTGACCTGATTCACAAAATTAAAAAATGTAGATATTTATAGCCGTTGAAGTAACTTGTTATAGTCAAACATCATCAGATAGGGCATACTTTTTACAGTACTGCATTTAGAATTAGTCTAAGGAGTGTGTTGGGACAGTGGCCTTCAAAGATTGTTAAACCCCCACATACTCACAAGTGAGAAACAGTCTTTAAAACGCGTGCATTACAATGTAATTAACCCTGGGCATAGGGCTAGGTAGTTTGTGCTACTACGCACTACGCGATTGGCACGTAGCACAGTGCAAAACCGCATAGCGGGCATTTTATACTTGCTTGCGGTCCTCAACGTCAAGTTAGCGACTGCGAGCGGGCAAAATCAACATCCCGGCAAGACTTTTTCCTCGCTCGCGATCAGCAACGTCAAGTTGCCGATTGCGAGCGTGGGAAAATAAATCTCCCGGCAAGATTCTCAATGTGGAGAGGTCAGGTTTCTCATTGCGAGTGGTCATGTGTGCTCGCGACCGCTCCCGATGAGAAACTACCAATCCGTGTTGAGAAAGCTGCCGCTCAAGTTTAAATTTACTTGAGCCGCAGAAAACGACGTATTGCACTGTGCAAGATGCCGTTTGCAATGATTGCACAGTGTGAACAAGCATTCGGCACAATGCAATCAGTGTGAACAGCATTTTCCCTACCGCACTACTTAGTTCACGTAGCTACGCGTACCGTGCGTAGTGCAAATGGCACTTCGCATAGCGTCACTACGGCCAGGGTTAAACGTAATGCCTTTATCATACATCCATTACCAGACAAAGCCTTTACCACGCATTGCCTCTACTACGCAAGACTTTATTACGAGTACGCCTTTACATAACAAGGCAAGTATATACAAGCTAAGTGTGCATGTTTAAGTATATGTATATATTTAGGGTTTAGGGATGGGTGTAGGTAGTGAGTGGTAAGGATGTTTATTAGGGTTTATGGGTGGGTAGGGGTATTTGGTGGTAAGGGTGTTTTTAGGGTTTAGCTGTGGGTAGTAAAGTTGTTTTTATGATTTTGGGCAGGTTAAGGGTATTGGGTGATAACAGTGTTTTGAGGATGTAGGGTGGGTAAGGGTATTGGGTGCTAATGGTGTTTTAGGGTTTAGGGAAGGGTAAAGGTATTAGTAGGGAAGGGTGTTTTTAGGGTTTAGGGCTGGGTAAGGTGTTAAGGGTGTTTTTAGAGTTCAGAGGTGGGCAGGGTAGAAGGTAGCAAGGGTGTTTTTACGGTTTAGGATGTGTACAGTATTGGGTTGTAAGGGTGTTTTTAGGGTTTGGGGGTGGTTAGGTGTATGGGATAGTAAAGGTGTTTAAAAAAACATGGGTGTGTTTGGGGTGTTTCCCCAATTTAAAAAAATAAGATATCTATATGTATATATATTTTACTGACTTTATAGATATTTACCTTGCATTGTAAAGGCATGTGTGGTAAAGGCATATGTTTGGTAAAGAATTGTGTTGTAAAGGCACTGTGTGGTAACGGATGCGTGGTAAAGGCATGCTTTGTAAATGGGTGTGTTGTTAAGCCATTCAACCCTCACAATTGGTAAGTCAACACTTTTTTGCCCGTTGCTTCCCAGGCTGTACTTTTAGGGTGAGAAACGAAAATAAACACATCTACCTGTCATGAGGGTGTAAAATCAGAGGATAGTTCATAAGAAAGCATGTACCCCTGTAGAGAAAACAATATAAGCAACTATTTTCTGTGTTACTGCAAAAATCCACTACCCATCCAAAGATACAATTCTTCAGCCCAATGCGGATTTAACGGAATAGTCAGACTGAACTGACACAGCCATTCGTGTCGCAGCACAGACGTCAAGTAGGGTAGCCAATATGGCCAGAGTGACTGGACTCATATGGCCTTATAGCTAGCTTGCTTATTCTATAATAATACATTTTACTAGTATTGGTTATTACGCGACTTAATAATAGTGATATTCTCGCATGATACACACTTTTAAAAGGAGGGATGCTTGAAAAACGAATAGCTAAGCCTAATAACTCATCTGGTAGCAGTCTGCAGGTCTGTGCGAGGACTGCCTGTGATCTGACCGGAAAAGGACAACAATCCTGCCTGGAAAAGGATTACCACATCCAAAATCCATGAAAGTGTCATTAATGCGAATATTAGAAAATGTTGGTCTTGCGTTACTCAGATGACAGGTAACACGGTCTAAAAAGTGCTGCCACTAACTCGGAACAACAGTGTAAGACCACTCTGACAATTTGTATTGTTTCAACTCAACGTAATTATTGACCAAGGTGATGAACTCAATAACGAATGTGATTCACTTTCATACCAATGGCTTTTGTAACAAAGACACCATCTTTAATTTGATGCTATCAAACAAATCTTCCTATTGCAGTAATCAGACTATCACCGAAGGTATGATATGTATTGTTACTCAGCATCACTCTAACCTACAATGCAAATGCGTTCTGATTGTATATTTTTCTGATATGTGCATATGTATGTTTCTAATTTTTTTTATTTTTTTTTTAAGACCTTTATTTTGAACTTCCATGTTACACAGCTTACAGCCTACAACCCACCGGGTTGGCTGCGCGGTACGGAGCACATGTATTGCTTCAAACATCACACAGCCCATTGCCGTCATCCCGGGGGCACGGCAGCGTGATAAAGTGTAGGTGTCTCACGGTTTAGAGGAGGATAGTGAAGGTCTAATTTTCCCTTTTTGTATAGCCATATAGACAAAGGCATGTTTCAAGTATGTAGTAAATGAGCCCAACAATCGAACAACCCCCCCCCCCTCCCCAAACAACACGGTCACCCCGTAGAGTACGGGAAGTCCATTTCTGTACTGGCGATGCATTTCAAGTTCCCAACTCCCGAGCATCTGAAACCCCAAGGTCGGAAAAGTCATTACATATCTTCTGTGTGCGCCTGCGTGATGGACGGAGGCTCGCAGATGCCCCCCCTGAAATCGTTCCAGTTGGACCATACTTCCACCCACTTTCGGGGACACCCTCTCGCCACATACACAGTCTTTTCCTGTAGCATACACCAGTCCATATCACTGTGCCAGTCTGTAAGTTTAGGTGGATCAGGACTACCCCAGAGCCTGGCAATGTTCCGCTTGGCTATCATTTGTCCGAGCATAACCCAGAGTCTCCCTTTCGGCGGCAGGTCCGTTGGCTCCCATATATTGAGTAGACATCTCTTTGCCTCTGGGCGAATCTCCACCTCCCATACCTCCTGCATACACTGCACCACCCTTCTCCAATATCTTTGAATCTTAGGGCAACCCCACAATACATGGAAGAAGGTACCCGTGCCACCACATCCCCTCCTGCAGAGTACCGTGTCAGCCCTCCCCATGAGGTGTAACCTTGTACAAGAGATATATATTCTATGTAGTATCTTCAGTTGGATGAGTCGCAGGCGGGCCGATATCGCGACCTCCCGCGGTGAAGCCAAGGCATACATCCACTCCTCTTCATCTATCTCAAGCCTGTCAGCAACCCATTTCTCTCTAAGGGAACGGAGCATGTCAGGGGTGTGATTGATTATTTTTTTGTATGTGAGTGATATGGCGTGTTCTGCCATGTGCCCATCAAGTATCCTATCCTCAAGTGGGGAGGATTGTGGTAGTGTAGTCTCTGGTGGAATTTTAGCCTGTAGGGAGTGTCTCACCTGTAAATATCTATAGTATTCGGTTGGCGCCAGCTCGTATGTGTCCCGTAAGAGGGTGAACGCGTGGATCCCTTTGGGGCCCCAGAGATCCCTGATATGGGAGATTCCTATCAAGTTCCAATTGCGGAAGCCCTTAGTACGTCCAAGGTTGCCCAGTTTTTCAGAGGCCCACAGTGGCGTGGCCATTGTAAGGACTCCTGACCATCCGAGCTTCTTCTGGGCAGCGTGCCATACCCGTACCGAGTGTAGTGTAGGTCCGGTGAGTTGGCGTGCACCCCGTTTAGAGTAAAGTGCTATCTCGTAGTTCCCCCCAGGAAGCAACCATCTGTCCATACCGTACGCGGGGTCATTCCCATCGCCATACGTCCCTTGGTTGATTGCGGAGAGGTGGGCTGCCCAGTAGTACTTGCAAATGTCTGGGAGGGCTATACCGCCATCATACCACCCCAGCGTCAGTTTGGTCAGTGCGATCCGGGGTGCCCCGGCCCAGAGGAGGTCGCGCTGTGCCGCCTCAATTGCCGCAAAGTATGTGTCAGGGACTGAGTCTGGATAGTTTTGTAGTGCATAAAGAAAACGCGGCAGCGCTAACATCTTAAATAGGGCTGCCCTGCCCAGTAGAGACAGTGGGAGGTGTTGCCAGGACTTGGCCTCCCTTTGGAGCCGACTTAACGGCGGCTTGAGGTTTAGATCATATAGGAGGGCCTTGTTCGTGGTAATGTACACTCCCAGGTATTTGAACCCGTCCTCGGCGACCGTGATAGGGCACGTGTCAGGGAGCCTCGGAGGGTCACCATGTAGGACGTAGAGATATGACTTGCTCCAGTTGACCCGGAAGCCAGAGTTGCGACCGAAGCTAGCAAATATATCGAGGGCTGCCATGATCGACCTGCGCGGTCTGCAAAGGTACAAGAGGATGTCGTCGGCGTAGAGGGATATCTTGTCCTCCCACCCTTCCGTCCAGGCTATGCCCTTTAGGTAACCGTCTTGCCGTATCCAGGCTGCGAGCGGCTCAAGGGATAGGGCAAAGAGAAGAGGTGAGAGGGGGCAACCCTGTCTTGTTCCTCTCTCGAGTGTGAAAACCTCAGACACCTTGTTGTTTACCAGTACCTGCGCCAGGGGTTCTGCATATAGGAGACGCACCCACGCTATAAAGTGAGGTCCAAAGCCCAGTTTACGCAGGACCGCGAACATATACGGCCACTCTAGGGTGTCGAATGCCATGGTGGCGTCCAGAGAGACCACCACTGCGTCTTCCTGCAGCCTGTGGCGCTGCCCAAGCACGCCATGTAACCTTCTGATATTGAGGGCTGTGTTGCGATGAGGCATGAACCCCGATTGGTCGGGGTGGACCAACGAAGGGAGAAGCGGTTTGAGTCTATTAGCTAGTGTTTTGGCCAGTATTTTGGGCTCCGCGTTGAGGAGCGAGATAGGTCTATATGACGCACACTGGTCCTTAGGTTTCCCTTCTTTCGGTATTGCCACTATGGTCGCTATGCGCTGATCACGAGGCAGCACCCCTTTCTCCCTACTCTCTTCGAACATGGGTTTCAAATACTTGCTGGCTACGTCGGGTTTCAGCTTGTAAATCTCAATGGGTAGGCCATTAGGTCCTAGAGCCTTCCCAGGGCGGAGGTCTCCTATTGCACGTTGTAGTTCGGCCTCAGTAAGCGGACTATCCAGGGCCTCCCGATCTTCATCTGACAGGGAAGGCATTCGAATATCGGTTAGGAGGTCTATAGAGTCCTCCTCCGGGTGATCTGACTCCCTCCTGTAGACCCGTTGGTAATGATTCGCAAACTCTCGCACTATCTCTCGGGGTTCTGTAACTACGGCCCCTGACTCTGTGCGTATTTCCGGCACCACCCTACTGGCCTGCTGTTTCCTCTCGAGCCAGGCTATAAGTTTCCCGGCTTTGTCGCCTTGGTCATAGAGCCTACCCATCTTATGCCGGGCCATAGTTTGAGCTTCTTGGGTTACCAGTGCTCTATACTCCGCTGCTTTCAACTGCAGTTTGTGACTGACTTCCCTGTCCCCCGTTTCTAGCGCCTCCCTTTCTAGGTCTTCGAGATCTACCTCAATTGTCGTGACTTGTCTACTTTGTTCTTTCCGTCCAGCCGAGATGGTTGAGAGCGCCTCCCCCCTAATCGCGGGTTTAAATGCCTCCCACAAGGTGACGTGTGAATCAACCGAGCCAACATTATTGTCAAAGTACTGTGTGATGGAGTCGGATATCTGCTTCCTAGTGTCCTCGTTTTTTAAGTACCATGCGTTTATTGGTGCTATGCAGCCCTCACTACAGTTCCCCACTGTTATGTGTGTAAGGACCGGTGAGTGGTCTGAGATGCCCCTGGGCAGAAGCGTCGCCTCTCGCAATGTCATGTCGTTTTGTAGCACAGTAAGGATGTAATCTAAGCGCGAGAAGGAATGGTGCGACCCGGAGAGGAAGGTAAAGTGTCTGTCCGCAGGATGGAGCAGGCGCCAGACATCCGTGAGTCCAAAGGCCTCAAGGAAGTCCGCTAGCCACCTCTGTCCCTGGGGCAGATCTCTAGGGGGCTGCCGATCTAGGGTCCCCGACACCACCGCGTTAAAGTCCCCACCCAGCACCAATAGACCATCGGTGAAGAGAGAGGAGTAGTGTGCCTAGGTCCGTGAAGGCCCTAGTCTGGAGGCCAGGCGGAATGTAGACAGAAAGTAAGTTGAGTGTGCGGCCCTCCCACCGTCCAGATATAACCGTGAAGCGTCCCTGCGGGTCAGTTTTAGTGAAGTCTATGTGCAGGGGCAGTGAGCGACGCAGGAGGATTCCCACCCCCCTGGAGCCGGAAGTGAAGCCAGAGTGAGCTGCTAGAGTGTAGCCCCACCTGTTTAGGGCCTGACATACGTTCCCCAGCAGATGGGTTTCCTGCAGTAGTACCACGTCAGGCTGGTGTCGTTTGATGAACCGTAGGACTATAGTGCGTTTGAGTCTGTCCCCTAACCCGTTAACATTCCAGCTTAGGACCTTCAGACTCTTCTCCCACCTCCTAGCCATAACCGTCGCTGAGTGGGGTGCCTCGTCCCACCACCCCTGCGCTGCGGCTGCCTACCTGACAGTCTAGTTCGTGTGGCCGTGAAGGATGCCCAATTCTCCACCCCTCCCAGGTTCCCACCCGGAAGGTGTGTGCAGTGCCGCTGATCAAGAATATGGAAGACATTGATTCCACTCAAATAAGACCTCGTTCGCCTGTACTCTGGTGACAGATCCAAACCGGACAGTACGGACTACTTGTGACCGTGAAACTTCTTCAACCCCCCAACCCTCCCAACATTCCCCCCAACATTCCCCATTCAAGCAGATTGTGTAAAGCATTACAGTTGTAGAACGCCCTAGAGCCCCCCCCCCCCAACTCGGTGTTCTGGCACCACCCTTCCCCGAACAACAATCCCCCCTCCCTGCCCCCTGCTCTGTGGGTCTTCGAACTACCCACCACCCCAATTAGCAGAGCGCCTGTCGCCCAAAACCCCCCCCGGAAGAGAGGCGAACCCTCCCCGAGGAACTTGTGTGGAAAACGTGGCTGGCTCACTCCCCTTTCGCCAACCCATGTTGCCCCTGTGAGTCATTAACCTATGTGCAAAGCACACAGAACACTGGCTTGAGGTCCCTGAGTCCCATATCATCCATGTGGACCACCCTATGAAAAACCGCCAAGGTAACACTGAATGGAATATACATTACTGTTCGAAGATCAACGGCAGCAGTGTTACATCATCATCCGATTGCATTGTCTCGGGCTGAACCCCAGCGGGGGCTGCTTGACCTGGAGCGCCAGGACTTTTGGCTCCGGTCATCTCCGTCTTGTCTCCCAGCCGTGGAGCCAGGGGAGGAGGCCCCAGGGTCTCTCCAGTTGGTACTGCCTCCTTCAGCCCGGGCCTCTGGCGCTGCGTTGTCCAACCACTCCTGGGCCGCCGCCGGTGTGGTGAAGAAGTAGGATTTACCCCCGGACAGAACTTTCAACTTAGCTGGGAAGAACATCATATATTTGAGTCCTCGCTCCCGGAGTGCCGCCTTGATCCCTTGGAGTGATCGACGTTCCTGTTGGACTTGTAACGTGAAGTCAGGGAAGAATCGTATTGTTGCCCCTTCGTAGTGCAAATCTCCCTGTTGCCTGGCGGCTTGGAGTATCGCGTCGCGGTCCCTGTAATTGAGCACTTTGGCAATAATTGTTCTCGGCAAAGCCCCCGGTTTTGGCTTGGGGATCGGGGCTCGGTGGGCCCGCTCGATGGTAAAGATGTTGGGCAGTCTCTTGGGCTTTAGGTGTTGCAGGATGAGGTCCTCGAGAAACAGCTCCGTACTGTCCCCTTCAAGTTCCTCCGGCACACCCACCACGCGGATGTTACTTCTTCGAGCCCTCCCTTCCTGGTCCTCCAGCTTCAGCGCCATTTTCTGGTGTTGGTGGATGAGCTTGTTCACCTTGTCCTCCAGGCGTTTTTCTGAGGTCTGTAGTGTCTTTATGGCCCCTTCATTAGACTTGGATCTCTCAGTGGTTTTCCCTAGGTCTTCGCGTAGTAGGTTCACTTCAATAGAGATCTTGTCAATTTTCGACTCGAGATTGGCTCCCAGTGTCTGGATGGCGGCCATGATGGCGTTTAGGGACGGTTCCGCCTGCTCCTGTGCGTCCTTTACCGCTCCCCCCGGCTGCTGTTGCGTGCGGGCCACTGCATATTGGTCCATCTTGTTAGTTTGGGTCCCTGTTCCTCCCTTGGGGGGCCGCATGGCGAAGCCGGGCCCTTAGTAGATGAGTTGGAGCGTCTGTCGTCCGCGACAGCGGTTGCGTGTGTGTGTCCGAGTCAACTCAGGATGTGACCCGGGAGTGGCCAGGAACCACCGGAGTCAAACACCACAACAAGATACCGGCCCCGGACGCTATCTGCTCCTCGCACCGGTCAGGAAGGCAGGTGCCCGCGCGACTAGTGTCCCTCGGCGTTCCAGTACCCAGCCGTGAAGAAGCCCCGCCGGTCTGAGTGCAGCACCACACTCCCAAGCTTGACAGCCAGCAAGGACGCCTCCTATGCGCAATATTCGCAGTAGCGACGGCGCGAGCCCAATGGCCTCGGCCCAGCCTCGCGAGGCCTGCACCCCGCAGAGAGAGAGTCGGGTCTTGCAGCGCCCTCAGGCCTCAAGGAAAGCGCGGGTGACCATATCCGCACAGTTTGCTGCCAAGCACACTTGTCAGGAAGTGCTTTCTTAAGTTTTAAACAATTTCATTTCCTTCCAATCTGTATACTAGCAGCTTGGGTTTTCACTAGGGGATTTGTCCTTGTAATTTAACATACATGTGTCCCTTGCCGTGTCTCCCCGGGCAGTGGACTCTATGCACCGGTTTTGTGTGCTGTCAATGCCTCAGCCCTGGGCCCCAATTCAGGAGGGGCGTCCATGCGTGCAGGGGCGCCTCCCCGTCTCCGTCCTCCCCGTGCATCACCTCCGCTGCGACGACTTGGGAGCAGGACCTCGAGTGAGTGACTTCTCAGGGTCATGTAGGCCCGTGCAGTCCGTGTGGGGGGTCCGATGTGTTAAGTGCCCCTGGGGAGCTAATGCTGTTTGAGCCTTCGCCTCAAACACGTATTACATGCATTTTCGTGTATGAATTTTATGTACTGTTTATGAATTTTATGTTTTGATTAATTGAACTGTATGTAATTGAATTATCTCTTTATTTCGATTATATGGGTTGACCTCGTGGTCACACACTATATGTTGTTTTTAAACAAATATTTATTAAAGATACATATTTTGTATAGATACAGTTATATGTTTGATTTTTCCTGCTTGATTTCTGACCTATCCCGATTGTTCACAGTGCATATTAGACGTCCTGGGATTTTTTCTCACACTAGTTTGAGCCTTCGCCTCCAGGCCGCCCCGGCATGCAGTATGGCCATAGTCCCGACAGGAGGTCAGTTTCGTGCAATAACGGGCCACTGACCGTCTCCCCAGCAGCGCCGGCCGCGCCTCGGGCCTCCCAGCAGCCCCACCACTTCTCCGGCTCCGCTCGCGGGCCAGGTAGTGCAGAGGGCGCCTCCCGGACACCAGCCGCCTCCCTCCAGGTTCCGGTGCACTCACCCGGCCTCGCGGCCGCCTCCACCGGCCAGAGTCCTCTCCGCCGCACCGTCCTCAGGACTTGCCCCAAATTTATTCCACGGCTCCGGCCGTTACTGCAGGCCGCCAACCCTCAGCACGGCGGATCTCGGCGTCGGGGGGTCAGCTTGCGTCGCGCCTGGAGTCTACGGATAGCGGGAACGTTCCGGTGTCCTGTATGTCTGTTTTCCGCCGTTTCTGGGCAGGAGAAATGTGCGGATGTGCAGGGGAGATTTGCCGGACCACGGGGCACTCCTAAGATGCGGCCATCTTAGCTGGTCGTCGGCCACGCCCCTGTATGTTTCAAAATTACTCAAAAATTAATAAACAAATTTAAACAAAAACTCTAACAATTCTTCCTATGAGGGGAAAAATGTGTAACCCTTTCTACAATGAATGCCTACAGCTTTTTCTTCATGCGGACCCATGGCGGGGTAGCCTAGGTACCTCCCTCGAATATATATTATATATATATATATTTTTTTTTTTTAAAGAATTAAGTGCCAGGGCCCTAGTCAAGAGGCTACTATAGCTTGCACCACCCATTGCCCTGCCAGCGCTGCCAATGAACGTACTGACACAACTACTAACCATTGCACTCCTGTAGTGTGACAATTCAGACTCATCTAGGCCACCCTTAGATGTAAGAATGGTTGGGTGGCAGATATTAGTCATGTTTTATGTATACTGAATTACTAAACAACTGTTGTTGTGCTCGTCTCTCAAAACTGGACAAACAGCGCCACATAAAGAGCTATTGCATCAGTTAAAGTTATAAATATTTCTAGAAAGAAGCAAAGGCTTTACAAGTAGAGGTTTATGGTCTGACAGTGCGGACAGCACAAGATAAAGTAACATATATTGCAGTGGAGTAGATAAGGAGATAGGGCAGGGCTTAATTTGTCCAGGTGGTTTCCGGTGTTCGGTCACATGGTGGCGCTATTTGCTTGATTTACTGATGAGCATAACACCAGTTATTTATGAATTCAAAAGACAGTACAAATGACTGATACCTTGCCTCCCAGCTATTCATGTAGTTTTGGGGCCTAGTCTGCCTTGTCACACTTGTAGAAATGTGATTGTTAGAAGTAGTGTTGGTACTGTCACTGGCAGGGGTAATAAATAAATACATGAAACTCTTCAGTGCTCCTGCCAGGTTTTTGATTCCACTGTTTGGAGGGTGGATAAAAGGTAGATACAGAAAGTAAACAGTACTATAAAACAAATATTGCATTACTGCCCCATCTCAGTAGCAAACAGAAAGCTGGGACAAAGGCCAGGGTGAGTGGTAGACATTAGGTTATCAATGGTCAAGGGGTGGGAGAGATCACTTCCCCTTACCCTAGTATTTCAATAAGTGGACAGGCATAGTAGTTACCAATGCAGATTTTGGATAGTCACTTCATATAGGGTGCACTGGCATAATGCAAAATGGTGCCACCTCCTCCGTCCCCCCTCCCCTCACCTTTGGAATGTGTCGATTGACCCCTGAGGCTCCCATAAGTCACAGATATTGCTAATCCTGGAGATGAATTGGGGCACCCTGCAAGGCAGGGTCTTCGGTTACGCCTTAAAGGGTGAAGTTGTGGGACGTAATATGTATGAACAGCTGAGCATCACAACCACACAGGCTAGATTCACAAAGAAGTAAATTAGAAGATGCACAGAATTATCTCAGATGTGCAGTCTTATTCCGTGTGCAGATCTCCAGAGAATTGCAATGGACCAAATCTGATGTGGGTGCATCTTCTATGGTCCTGTGATGGTCATGTGCAAATCGGAGCGGATTCACTAAAATGACTCAATATTTACTCAGTGCTTCTCGGAGATGGGCAGGACAGCTCAGGTCTGCTCTACTGACAATATTCGTCAATATGGCGTAACACCAGACCACTAATGTAAAACTGAGGTGGTTGAGGCATCGCTTTAGTTTCACTGCTCATAGCAGGGCCACTGGAATTATGTGGCCGATGAGCGCCAAATTATGTGGCAGTGTTGACTATATTATGCGGCACGAAGTGGCAAATTATGTGGGGTAGCGTGGGTGAAGATTTCGCCTCATTAGTACCATTTTAACACCCAACTACCAATAGAAACAGAAAGGTGACCAGCCAACCTTTGGGAAGGGCCTTCCACTACGCAGCAGGATGTGTTGCTGCATTTTTATTTTCAATCCTTTTGAACTAGAAAATGTTTGTTAAAATCTGCAGATTATGCATTATGTGGAAAATGTGGCAAATTCACATTTACGTGGAAAATGCCAGAGCCGCAAAATCGCATAATTGCACTGGCCCAACTTTACAGCTAGTAATGTCTGGGGAACTTATTGGTGTCCAAGTAAGATGTGATACAATAATAAAGATTAATTTGCCCCCAACTGGGACAGAAGCGCTGGCGCCCGTGCCTCAATGAACGAGCTGAGATGAAATATGAGCGGGCCAAAAGGAGGAGGCTCAAATAAGGGGTGCACGCGGTCCACGTGTGTGCTGACAAGCAGGCAATGTTTATAAAATGTATGCAAACAGCAGTCGAAAGGAAAACAGACAGCGCAGACATGTGCACCGCCACCCGCTGACTCTGCGACATAAAAGCGGAAACACTGCACCATTCCAAGGGGAAGAATTTCTCGTCACACCCCTCTGGGTGTTTGCAGTTTGCATTCTTCACAGCATGCCTTCACCATTAATCACCAGAGAACAAAGCGCGGCAGCAACTGCCTCATACCAAGAAATAAGCGGCGACGACTCTGGTCAACACACATCACGGCCCCACGGGGAAAGAGAAGAACTGAAAACACGTGTCAGGGTCCGAGGCCACATTATTAGATGGCTCCTAAAGGGGTGTGTCGTAGACACTGTTGAAACGCGCTAGAAGCTAGAACCAGTGAATTGTGCCATTCTACTGCCGCAGATTTTTATCGTATGATGCACAATTTACTGCGTAATTTGGAGAGTTTTAACAACAACAAAAAGTTTTAGCTCAAACCGATCGCGCTGTGGAAGGCCCTTTGCAAAGGTCAACTGGGCATCTCTCATTTGCAAATTTCTGTACTTGGTTGTTAATGAGGTAAAATCTTTTCATAGACAGTATTCCCATGTGTAAAAATGACAAAATAAAGAAGTAATACTATCAAAAAATGTGCTGCGTTATGCCGCTTAATTTGGCTTTTTGTTGCCGCATAATTTAGTCAACTTTGCTGCATGCCTTGGTGCTCTCCTGACACATAATTCCAGTGGCCCTGCCTATAAGGCAACCAGGCAGTGCCAGATGGGCTGTTGTGACAGATCCAGAGGCGTTTTTATGGCATGGGCAAAGTGGGCTCTGGCCCAGGGCCCAGCCTTTCACGGGGCCCCCCCTAATAGAGCTAGCTCAGTCATGCAGAGTCTTGCCCTGGTGAATAATTCTTAGAGAGGTTGCTTTAAATATTTTTTCCTTTAATTTATTTTTTAATGTTGGGGGTGTGTGAGATTCTATTATATACATTTTGCAGAAAAATATTGTGTTTATATTTAATGCAACATCCATAAAAAAAATTCTTTTAGATTAAAACAAGACCTCACATATGAGAAATGGGAGGGGGGTCACAGAGATTATTTGCAGTAATATTAATTAGCTCCTGCTGTTTTACAATATTGAAAACACACGTCACTATCCTTTAATGTTAAACATAAACACATTTAGAATTCGGACCAGTGTGCTTGTGCACGGTCAGTGATCTAGCCAAAGAGGGCATGAAAGAGCTGAAATTGGATCATAAATTCAAAGCTGTTCCAGACAGGGGCCCCCAAAATATGTGGCCCAGGGCCCCCAAAATCCTTAAAATGTCACTGGACAGATCAGAAATTCTTTGGTCTTTTTTGTCGGTTTGTGGGACTGTTTTATGGTGCAGTAGGCTGGTCTTTAATGTTGATTTCTCCTACACTGATACAAAGATTGCCTGCACAAAGCACAAATGCATGCCTTGCAAAACACCCGTTCTTTAAAGTTCAAAACTGCCCAGATTTGCAAATATGGTCCCTTTTGTAGCTATTTAATTACTAATGGGGGCAACTTTTGCTTAGGTGCCCAGGCCTATTTTCTTTTCCGGTCTGACACTGGCTAGAATTGATCAGTACAATTCATTGGGTAAAGTAGACATTTAAGCAACAACTATGAACAAGCTTTGGCAAAGCCAATAGTTCTGGCATTAGCTGCTAGCCTTTAAGGTTTTGTCAATCCTTGTTTTGTTTTGCCATGGTATTTGCAGAACCTAACAGTTGGGAAAGCTGCCAGGCCATAGTCAATCTAAAAAACAAGCATTTGCAATGCAATAGGTCTTGCATTACTGATAGTTTGAGGTAATGGCGTTGCAAATAATAATGTGACGCCAATAGCTCATACATTCAGTAATGCGAGTAATGCACTAAGGTGCATTGCAAATGCTTGCATAGTGAGCCAGGAACCAGCATTGTACGTCTCAGTGCAGTACCGTAAACTGCTTCTAGAGGTACCTAGTGAGCAAGGCACAAGAACTGCATGTCTCGGTGCCGTACTGCAATATGCTCCTAAAGGTCCCTGGTGAGCAAGGCACCAACACTGCATGTCTTGGTGCAGTACCGCAAGCTGTTCCTAGAGGTTCCTAGTGAACAAGGCATTAGCATTGCATAGTTAGGTGCAGTACCGCAAACTGCTCCTAGAGGTCCTAGTAAGCGAGGCACCAGCACTGCATGTCTAGGTGCAGTACCGCAATGTCTACAAAGTTGGAGTGATTGGCGTTATTAAATGGCAATTTTTTTTTTACCTAGGCATGTTGCAGGGTTCAGTCCCATATGTGGCCAAAAGGGGACCTCTTTTGGTCACATATGATACTGCACCCTGCAGAAGATATGGTAATTCCACCCTACCCATAATGCATTGCATGTAAGATAGTACTAAGAGTACATTCTAATAGCTATGTCTATATATACAATTAGTAGCTTTGAAATGTGACAAAAGAATTATTACATCAATTTTGGATTAGATGGAGTCTGTGAGTAGCGGATGAAGGGAAATTTATAGGCAGTCTCATATAAATATGAGATGTTCTAGTGAGTGAAGAAACCACTGCCAGCCTAGCTTAGGACCAAGCCTGTGTCCTGCCTGAAACCTTTTAAGAAAATAGTGCCTTGATGCTATAATTAAAACCTTGGGAGGAACACCACATGTAACAGTAACAGGGGGTGTCCTCATGGGAGGTTACAAGCAGAGACAAGGCGGTACTAAGGAACAACTACTAAGCCTTTCGGCCAATGAAAAGCCACCATTTACAAAGGTGAGGGACAGGAGCCAATTAAAAAGATGGGCAGACAGTGGGAGGAGCTTTATGCCCAAATCCTGAATCCAGTCTCAAAGAGACAGCACAAGCTAGGCGAGACCTAAAAAAACACTGACTAAAAGCAAAAAATATTTTTGGGTCTCAAAAAGCACATATTGCCATAGTAATCCCGGTTACTGAATGGAACTACTCTGTGTGTGTATGTGCTCCTTGTGAAAAGGTCAGATTGCTGTTACTCCCAGTGAGGTTAGCTAATGTCTGAAGTGGGCTGGCCCATGATGAAGTGGGCAGACTATATATATATATATATATATATATATATATATATATATATATATATATATATATATATATATATATATATATATATATATATATATATTCTGTTCACTTCATCATAGCCCAGCCCACTTCAGACATTAGCTAACTTCACTGGGAGTAACAGCAATCTGACTTTTTCACAAGGAGCACATACACACACAGAGTAGTTCCATTCAGTAATATATATATATATATATGCGTGTGTGTGTGAAACCTAAATAAGCAATGGCCAAGCCAATAGGTCTCGCCTTTGGGAGCCATTGGCTTTGCCAGTGTTTTTTGCCAAGGTGTCGGTGTAGCATGGCTGGATGGCTAGACAAGGTCCCCTACATCAATTTGTAGGCCAGTGCACTAAGCATGCAGGCGCCCACAGAACGATGCATGCATTTGTTTTATGTTTAGTTACCAAGGAGAGTGGAATCAGTACTTGAAAAAACCGGAAAAAATGAACAAAATATTTTTTTTTCTTTAAAAAAAAGTGGGCGGGGTAAGCAACACAGAGTGCATGTGCAGGGAGGAAAAGCAAAAGGAGAGAACAATGTGGATCGGCTTGGAGAAAAGGACACGGATGGGCAGGCAACGGGTGAGCATGGAGTGGGGAGGAGAAGCAATGGGCAAGAGTAGAGGATTCTGGTAGGCGAAGCAACACAGAGGGATCGGGGGAGTAGCAACCAGAGAGAGACATTAACGTGGAGTAGGCAGAGAGAAGCACACGGGCAAGACTACAGTTACAAGACTGACAAGCTGAAGGGGGAAATTGAAGCAATGGGCGAGAGATGAGGGTGCTGGTGGCCAAAGCAACTTGGAGTGTTGGGTGGAAAGGAGACTCAACCAGAGAGAGTGCAATGCAGGTGGGCGGGGAGAAGCACAGAGACACAGGCAACACAGAGTGCAGGGGTAAGAGAAGTACAGGGGAGATAGTAAGAAAAACATGCACTCTCATTTATTACTTAACTGAAAAATTAAAGGTATTACTTGCAAACCAAGCCATGGAAGCAGAGAGGCCAGCCAATCAAAAGTCATAATAAAGAGGCAATGCATCATGGGAAGGGACACATTCAAGACTGGCAAACTGGTAAATGAATTGAAAGCAGGCAAGGATAGGCAACCAATGGTAAGCAATGGGTGGGCTTCAAGCCCCAGTATGGTCTTTGTTAGCCCACAGTATGTCTCTCAACAGAGAGCGCATGTACTGTCTTCTAGACGAGACCTGTAAAGGCCACCCTTATCCTTATGTGGCAAGCAGTCAACTGTGGCTGCCAACAGCTCAGGGTGCAGCAGCACAGAAACAATGAGGGACGGTTTGTCTGAATTCCAACCTAGCAAATTGTTGGGCTTGTCCCAATAGAACAATTCTGTTTATGATACATCAGTGGACCAGGAGGCAGCACTCAATGACTTTAATTGCTGATCAGCGTCTGTGGAATTCCACGTAAATAAATTATACATAATCGCTTTCAAGGCAATTGTGAAGCCAGAAATCGTTCACAGACAGAGGGACAGATGTACACAACCTTTTAATGGTCACAAAACCCGCGATCTGGTAAATCAGAGGGCTTGTGCCTATTAAAAAGCATTTTTCTATTTACTTCACACATTTACCGATGATTCAGAAAAGTGTTTCCGCATCAATAAATGATTTTTAGAAATATATAACGAACAACTGTTTGGAAGCAGGGCGTTGGGGGAATCCTTTCCACATTATGATTCGCACCCTGATGTATCAACGGTTTATGACAGTAATTCAGGTCGATAACGATTGACTAGCTAGTGACTTCCAAGTTGTGGAGGTAACTCATTTGCAAAGGGGAAGAGGATTCTTTTGGACCCCTTCCCTTTTGAAGGTGTCTATTTTGTACATGGTATGTCTTTACGAATACTGAAAAAATGTTGGTGGGGGTGAAGTAGTCACTAGTCCATGGGAAACTGTTTTTACATTTAAAAAAAAAAACCTTTTCTATACAGTTTTATTTGCTTTAATGAAAACGGACTGCAAAAAAAAAAAATGTTTGCTTTATTGAAACACAATCAGAGACACGGTGGTTTGCTGACCATTTGGTGGTACCATCCCTGTGATTGTGTACAGGCACGGGCATGCAACCTGCGACCTGCCAAATGAACATTAATTTAGCAGGTCGTTCTGCTAGTCCCTGTGATTCTGTATTTTGTGATCCAACCTTTCGGTACATAGCTTTTTTCACAAAATAAGCCCGGATTTGCCGAATGTTGGTTGCAATTAGTGAAACTTTTTGCGTATGTAATCCTTGTAAATCAGGCAAAAAATTCATACAAGGGGACCTGAACATTTTGCATCTGCAAACCATGCTGCCACCCATACATACATTAAGTAGTCATTCGTGTCAGGCACGGAAGGTGTACAGCCATGTATAAGCAGTGAAAAAGCTGCAATTCAAATTCATGCAAACACAGTCACATGTTTTTCTTGCAAAACTTTTTTATGTGAGCTGTTAACTGAAGATCATTCTTGAAATCTAGTGGTCTTTGTGGGCATTGCTCTTTACCTTTGCAATCTGGACATAAACAGCTTTATCAGGCAACCAATCCAGGTTCACCAGGGATGAGCGGTGCTAGTCTGGATGTATGAAGCTACAGCACAAAATATTTTATAGGAATAAGGTATATTTTAAATACAAAGATTGACTGTCCATATATGCAGGAACACCGAGTTACAAGTGTGTTGTAAAATCGTATTAGTTATGGTGTCATGGTCAAGGTGTTTGCTTTTGTATGGGGAGACCCGACATCTAATCCAGTATTTCCCTTTTGTCCAGATTGTTTCAAGTAAAACAAATCCCTCAGTCCTACCTGTGCCAAAGTCACCCTTTATGTTCCACGAACCAAGGCAAATGGACTCAAAGTCAGTGAGAGAGGTTATATAACAGGTCACACTTTACGATCATCTGACACAAACTAATAACCAAGCCCCCCGTTGTGTCACTGACCTTTGCACGGATGGCGGCTTCCATGCTGGCTTCCGCAACTTCCGGAAGTTGAAGAGCGACGCTATCGGAGAGCGCAGTCCAAGGATGGAGGACGAAGACGAGGCGCTGCCCGCGCTCTGCTGGGGCTTTGATTTCGACATTTTGAAATCGGTGCTCTCTAAAACAGAGAATGGTGCAAGTTGTTCAATGCTAGATTCGGTTCACAAGACCGCACATGCTTTTGTTTCCACGAGGCACCTTCGCTCCTTCGGCTTTGCACAAGTGCGCCTGAATGCAGAGACGAAAACCTCTGATGACAGGTGAAAGTCAAAGTCCACCAATTTACTGTGAACACTTTCACCTGCCGCCGGCCGCCTACTGTACCGCCACGCGCATGCGCGACACCCCGTGGCTCCATCCCACCGCCTGACATTTCATTACTTCCCGCTTGAGTTACAGCATCATACATCACAAAGCCGACACACGTACAAGCACAGCGGGAGATTGTTATCTTGCACTGAGAGGCACATTCATGTCCGCTACAATGATACTCACCCAACTATTCATCACTAGCCCCATCACGTCAGAGGTCTCACACTCCTGCTCTCCACTACTATCCTCCATACGTGGGTCCCTTCTCGATCCTGCTATGCATGTCTTACAACCAGCTGCCTTTCAGTTGTTTACGACTTCCCACCTTTCCCTTAACACCCTTCACTCTCCCAGTACGCATTCCCTCCCCATCACTTTTTATGAGACTCTCCTCTTGTCTCACTGGCACTGCCTAGCCTCCCCACTATTCCTACACCCAGATCTTGAATAATCAGTTTTTACACTTCCTTCTCCTTCCTTTGCGCCAGTGCCCCCACTCTCCCGGTATGCATGTCTGCATCCAACTACACAACCTCACTAACATCCCCTCCCTTTGTACCAGAAAACTCCCACACCCCCACCTTCTTATTCCACTGCCCTGTACTACCCTCATCTGAGTCCCATCCATCCTTGCCCTTCCCTGCCCTCCTCCTCACCAGCACCCTTCACTGGAGCTCGCACCCCCTTCACCCCATCAGCTGAGGGCCCATCAAGCACATAATTGCAGCTTACATAATCCACGCTGGTCTCCCTGGACCACTGGATCTTTTCTCCGGTTCCCCTTTAGATGGTGATCCCTCGGTGGCGTGGCCTGCTCCCGCATTGACTTCTCAGCTCAACTAACCTACTTGACTGGTCTCACCGCTGCGCGTCCTGATGTGCCTGGCTGTACTGCCTGCGTTGGTGTGATGTAGCATTGCTCCTTCGTTGTTTATGCCTGACTCATGTCTTCTGTCCCATTTCTTGCACATCCCTACAGCTCTATAAATAACAGAGGCCATAATTGCATCCCTCAGTGACAGCTCATCTACAATGCGAAATGTACCAGTCCGTGGTACAGTTATTAAAAATTGGCACTACACAGATACATATTTGGCACCAGTTGCTTTGTAACAATGAGACAGAGCACATGCATTTAGGTGATGTTGCCACTGCCACCTTTTAGCTTTTTGTTTATATCCAAGGACTGAACTGGTTAGCGAAGTTTCTAATTCCTGTTCCAGGTCGTGGTCAAGATGGGGGTCTATGGAGGCATGGAAATACATGATCTCCAAGTTACCTTCGTGCCACAGGAGATGAGGACGCTTTGTCCCTGCAAGGGTTCTATGGGGCTAGATATGTTGGGCTGGAGGTGAACTCATGAGCCTCCTGCTTAGGGATCAGGCACGGAGAGACCAGGTTGAAACCGACCCTTCTCTTCCTGATGGATCCCAGGTTTGGTGTCAACAATGCAAACACAAGGAGATGATGGACGGCCTGGCTGATGAGGGCTGTTAGCCCGAAACCGGTCCCAGGATGGTTGTTTTCGGTCCAGGGAAGACATGGCTTGGCAGTTCGGGCTGGACTGTTCTCATGAGGCACAGGGTCAAGGCTGATTTGCATATAGCTGTGTCTAAACTGAGGTGGCAAAGTGAGCTAAAGAATGATGAGGGATTCAACCCAGATCTGTGACTGGGGGTGAGTGTCTGAAAAGTTTCACCGCTCCGTCCATCATCTCCTTGTGTTTGCCTTGGTGTCAACAATTACATCATTCTATCAATGTGAGTGGGGCTCCAGGTTTTGGGGCAGACTCAGAGTTCAGTCCTAGAGTTGACGTGGCTTGAGAAGCTCCCAGTGCTTTTTATTAGTATCCCCTCATTCAAGTTAAACAATAGCAATCTGTATTTCTTTTTTAACCAAAACCAATTTTATATTCTAATATAATGTTAAAGTTATGCTGCCATAGGAAATGAGGTGGGAGAGTTGCGGGTGGATGAGTGAAACCTCATAGGCATGCGCGCACACACACATATACCCAAACACACATCACCCAGGGTATATTTGGTGCTTCCGTGGCCCCTTCACTTAACATATGAAGCTTCTTCTCATGTTGCTAGACAGTAGACTCCTTAAATTAATTCTTTAACATCAATCATCCTCTTACGCTGACACCATTTTAACCTTCAGAAGTAAGAAGTGAAACCATTGGCTTTATTTGGATGTCTATCACCGAACCAAGTCCTCACTGCCCTGACCCCTAAAGATCAAATATCACAGTACAGTTATGTAAAATTGATTAAAATTGTGGTGTTATAAATGAAGAAACCAATACAATGCAATAAAATCAGCCATGATAAAATCTGATCAAAATAAAATACATTCAAACCAACAATTAAAATAATATTTCTTGAAATTATGTACTATAATGGTAAACAAGCAATCCTTCCAATAATGGAAACCCAGTTATATCGCATGAGCTTCACTAGGGAGGGGCTTTGGCTCCACCCACACGTTGGTAGCCAGGATTACATGTTTTGATTGAACATAAGTTGTGTGCTTCCACAAAAAAGTGCTTGCCCTCCACCATGCTGTCATCACTTTAATTACTCAGTTGGCTGAGCATGAACTTTAAATGACACACACGTCATTGTAAAGCCATTAAAGAGTCTTAGATAACTTATGGTGTTTTTTTCTGGCAGAAGCACAGATAGAAGGGCAGTCATTAGTCAACAAGGGTTCTGAGGTCTGGCTTGATGGTGAAACTGTCATATGGACTTGTAACTAATATGGTTCTACTGATCCTTGCTTCCACACAAATACACAATGGTGAAACAATAGCCCCACAGTGTCCCCAGTGCGGGGGTTCCCCGAGCTCCAGGGACCCTCCCTCCCCGACATTGCGCACGGGCAGCTGGCCCCTGGTCTGAGTGCTCCTGACTGGGTACCAAGCATGGGGGCCCCCTCCATGCACTTTGCAGCCACCCCTCCCCCCAAGTTTTGTTACGCCACTGTAAATACATATCCATTTCCATTCTTTCTACGTTTAATGCTTCTCAATTCCATACAACATTCCTTTTTTGGCATTGCCAACGCTCGTTTATTTTTGGCAATAGTAGCCAGGCTGTCTTAGAGCAATGCCACCAGGCAGGGAATAGCAACACATTGAAATCAACCAGACAGCAATGTTGGTCTCCCAGTCAGGACGGAATTCATACATTTTTTAATACAATCTTACATCTATTTTATTTTCCTTTTAGTTAATTGACTGCAATACATTTAATAGGAGAATACCAGCACTTCTCAGGGGCTGACAGATACTCTGAGGGAGTACCTGCATCTTTAGATTTGTATTTCAAGTACTGACTGCTTGTAACCTATTGAGCACATTTTTTAACCTAGAATATGAGGCTCAGGTGAATAAAGCGCTGAGGGGAACAGCAGTGGTGGAAAAGTGGGGACACACACATTTTTTAACCTAGAATATGAGGCTCAGGTAAATAAAGCGCTGAGGGGAACAGCAGTGGTGGAAAAGTGGGGACACTTGTGAGGGAAACAAGAGGAAGATGTATTGTAGATGCCATTATCTTATTGAAACTGGGGTGGTGTAGAGGGCAAAAGAACGATGTATTTAACCCAGATCTTTTGACTGGGGGAGAATGTTTGCATTGTCAGCATTCTGTCCATCATTTGTTTACTGTAACACTTTTCGCTCTAAGTGGGATGGGTATGCCCAGATGTGGGTCCCTTCCTCACTGTGCCACTGGAGTCAAGCTAGCCTGGCTGAAGAAGGGTGACATACCCTGAAACCGGTCCCAGGATGCTTGTTTACGGTCAAGGGAGGACCTGGCCTGGCAGTTCGGTCTGGACTGTTCCCATGGAGCACAGGGTCAAGACTGATTTGCATATGGCTGGGTCCAAACTGGGGCCGCGTAGTGGGCAAAAGAACAATGGATTTAACCCAGATCTTTTGACTGGGAGAGAATGTTTGCATTGTCAGCATTCCGTCCATCATTTGTTTACTTTAACACTTTTTGCCCTAAGTGGGATGGGGACGCATCCAGAACACCTCCGCACGGCTCGTCATGGACATCCCCCAACACACCACATCTCCGGCCACCTGAGAGACCTGCACTGGCTCCCAGTCAGCAAGAGGATCACGTTCAGACTCCTCACCCACGCACACAAGGCTCTCCACGACCTGGCCCCCAAGTACCTCAACGACTGCCTGACCTTCTACACGCCCACCCGCCAGCTACGGTCGACCGGCCACGCCCTCGCCGCCGTTCCACGCATCCGCCGAGCCACCGCCGGTGGAAGATCCTTCTCCTACCTGGCAGCCAAGACATGGAACTTCCTCCCCATCCACCTCCGGCTAACCCAGGACCATCTCTCCTTCAGGAAGCAACTCAAGACCTGGCTTTTCGAGCAGTGACGGCCCCCCTCCCCCAGCGCCTTGAGACACCCCCGGGTGAGTAGTGCGCTATACAAATGTCATGATTGATCGATTGGGTCCCTTGCTCACTGTGCCACTTGATTCAAGCTAGCCTGGCTGAAGAAGAGTGACATA
Source organism: Lissotriton vulgaris (assembly GCF_964263255.1). Taxonomy (NCBI): domain Eukaryota; kingdom Metazoa; phylum Chordata; class Amphibia; order Caudata; family Salamandridae; genus Lissotriton; species Lissotriton vulgaris. The sequence goes on along the minus strand of NW_028252384.1, from coordinate 207,429 downwards.
CCCTGAAACCGGTCCCAGGATGCTGGTTTCCGGTCCAGGGAGGACCTGGCCTGGCAGTTCGGTCTGGACTGTTCCCATGGAGCACATGGTCAAGACTGATTTGCATATGGCTGGGTCCAAACTGGTGTGGTGTAGTGGGCAAAAGAACAATGGATTTAACCCAGATCTTTTGAAATGTTTCCATTGTCAGCATTCCGTCCATCATTTGTTTGCAGTAACACTTTTCGCCCTATGTGGGATGGGTATGCCCAGATGTGGGTCCCTTGCTCACTGTGCCACTGGATTCAAGCTAACCTGGCTGGAGAAGGGTGACATACCCTGAAGCTGGTCCCAGGATGCTTGTTTCCGGTCCAGGGAGGACCTGGCCTGGCAGTTCGGTCTGGACTGTTCCCATGGGGCACAGGGTCAAGACTGATTTTCATATGGCTGGGCCCAAACTGGGGTGGCGTAGTGGGCAAAAGATCGATGTATTTAACCCAGATTTTTGACTGGGGGAGTATGTTTGCATTGTCAGCATTCCGGCCATCATTTGTTTGCTGTAACAATTATCTTATCGAAGGCTGCCTTGCTGGACTAAAAGCATTCTGCGGATAGCCGTGTCTTTTTTTATCGTTTTAATGGAACATATTGCATTTCACAGCTGAATTTCTCTAATATTACCACACACAAACCTATCCTGCAGCAACCACAATGCACGTGATTCCCCACCCCTCAGAGTCACCCAGAGAGCATGTCTATAAAGTTCAGAGTTATTAGATTTATAAACATGGGGCACTTTTTTTGTGCTCTTCGCATGTCCCAGGTGAGCAGGCAACATGTTTCAGGGCCAAGGTCTGTCCACATTTAGGAACAGATTTAAGAAGTGCAGTGAAGCTCCGCAGTCCGCCAGTTAGTACTGTTTGTAGATCCATAGCCTCAATGTAACGCCAGCTGTGTTTTACTGTTGCCAGCCAATGGTCGAAGGAGTGAGGGGCATTTCCCGGAGGGTGGGTGCCTTCCTGTTGTCTCCCACTTTTTAGGTCTTGGCCTGGTGAGAGCAGTGCATGCGCTGCTCTGTCATGAGAGGCCTTTTGGGATCGATACGATTCCAGCGTGTATGAGGGTAGACAAACTGAGACAGAAGATGTGCTCGTGGGTATTGTCCCCTTTACTGGCGGCGTGATACTCTGTGGACTTTTGTTTTTCGCCTCCAGTAAAGCCAGTCCCTGCATGCACATCTTCTGTCCCTCCCATGGCCGCGCTTGTTTACATTACCAGCATGTTAACAACTAGTCCGGGAGTGAGCAGTGGTGTGCGCCAGCTGCATTCCGCGTGTCAGGTGGCACTCTAGGGTCCAGCCATCAGACTTCTGAGACTCCGTTTTGCAGTCGCCTGGCTATGCCAATGCTTGCTGGAATATGGTTCTTTTTGAAGATTGTTGTTGAAGTAATAGCTTTGGGTCGTTAAATCCTCATTAATCATGCGTGTGTGATGCACATATTAGAATTCCCTTGATGCAGCTCCGTGTTGTCTGACAATTAACTAATGCAATTCAGGTACGCTTCGTATCAAAGATTTATCAAAAGGGGATGACATTTGTTTTATTGCGCCTGGCCCGGTTCCGAGGGCGTTGCTATGTTGTGGTTTCCACATATCGGTAAAAAAAACAGAGATTCTCTTTTATTTCAGTAGGAGGTTAAAAATAGCTCAAATGCTGATCAAAAGTGTCTCCCGAGCCCCTTTTATTTATTTATAAAGTTTTATATAGCGCGAACAAGATCCCGAGGGATATCAGTGAGCTTTACAATCATAAGCAGCGCGAAGGCAGATGTCGTCTATAATGTGCTCAGCGTACAGTGCTCTTGATCACAGTGTAGCTGAAAATCAGCACACACTTGTTTTTATGTGCAGTTTTATATAGCGCGAAGTTGACCCGAAGGTATTGGAGCGCTTTCCAGCGGGCGAGGCAATGAAGGTATAATACAGCAGGAGGACGCTGTGGCCTCGTGGGACAAACCTGCCATAAACCCGTAAGGGGCAGCAGAAGTGAGGGGGAGGCACACAGCTGAAGGCTGGTGTGGGAAGCAGCGAAGGCCTACTCTCCCCTGAGAGGATGTGAGGCAGAGCGTGTGTAGCGCATGTGAGGGTACGGGTACATTCAGTCCTCTGCTGACACCTCAGAATCCAGGTCCTGATTAGGGTTTTCTTATGTGCAGTTTCATATAGCGCAAAGTCGACCCGAAGGTATTGGAGCACTTTCCAGTGGGCGAGGCAATGAAGGTATAATACAGCAGGAGGACGATGTCGCCTCTCACCGCTCAAGCCTTCTCATGGGACAAACCTGCAATTAATGTGTGTGAGACTGTGTGTGTGTGTGTGTGTGAGACTGTGTGTGTGTGAGAGACTGTGTGTGTGTGAGAGACTGTGTGTGTGTGAGAGACTGTGTGTGTGTGTGAGACACTGTGTGTGTGTGTGAGACACTGTGTGTGTGTGTGAGACACTGTGTGTGTGTGTGAGACACTGTGTGTGTGTGTGAGACACTCTGTGTGTGTGTGAGACACTCTGTGTGTGTGTGAGACACTCTGTGTGTGTGTGAGACACTCTGTGTGTGTGAGACACTCTGTGTGTGTGAGACACTCTGTGTGTGTGTGAGACACTCTGTGTGTGTGTGAGACACGCTGTGTGTGTGAGACACTCTGTGTGTGTGAGACACTCTGTGTGTGTGAGACAGTCTGTGTGTGTGAGACACTGTGTGTGAGACTGTGTGTGTGAGACACTGTGTGTGTGACTGTGTGTGAGATTGTGTGTGTGAGAGTGTGTGTGAGATTGTGTGTGTGTGAGACTGTGTGTGTGTGAGACTGTGTGTGTGTGAGAGACTGTGTGTGTGTGAGAGACTGTGTGTGTGTGAGAGACTGTGTGTGTGTGTGAGACACTGTGTGTGTGTGTGAGACACTGTGTGTGTGTGTGAGACACTGTGTGTGTGTGTGAGACACTGTGTGTGTGTGTGAGACACTGTGTGTGTGTGTGAGACACTCTGTGTGTGTGTGAGACACTCTGTGTGTGTGTGAGACACTCTGTGTGTGTGTGAGACACTCTGTGTGTGTGTGAGACACTCTGTGTGTGTGAGACACTCTGTGTGTGTGTGAGACACTCTGTGTGTGTGTGAGACACTCTGTGTGTGTGAGACACTCTGTGTGTGTGAGACACTCTGTGTGTGTGAGACAGTCTGTGTGTGTGAGACACTGTGTGTGAGACTGTGTGTGTGAGACACTGTGTGTGTGACTGTGTGTGAGATTGTGTGTGTGAGAGTGTGTGTGAGATTGTGTGTGTGAGACTGTGTGTGTGTGAGACTGTGTGTGTGTGAGAATGTGTGTGAGAGAGACACTTTGTGTGAGTGAGACACTGTGTGTGTGAGACACTGTGTGTGTGTGAGATACTGTGTGTGTGAGACACTGTGTGTGTGTGAGACACTGTGTGTGTGTGTGTGTGTGAGACTGTGCGTGTGTGAGACACTGTGTGTGTGTGACTGTGTGTGAGACACTGTGTGTGAGACACTGTGTGAGACAATGTGTGTGTGAGACACTGTGTGTGTGTGAGAGACACACTGTGTGAGAGACACAGTGTGTGTGAGAGACAGTGATACTGTGTGTGTGAGACACTGTGTGTGAGACTGTGTGTGACACTGTGTGTGTGAGACACTGTGAGACATTATGTGCGTGCGAGACTGTGTGTGTGAGACACTTTGTGTAAGACACTCTGTGTGTGTGACACTGACACACTGTGTGTGACAGTGTGTGTGTGTGTGTGTGTGTGACACTATGTGTGTGAGACTCTCTACTCAATCTCTATCACTCTCTACTACTCACTCTACTACTCACTCTCTACTACTCTCTACTCACTCTCTACTATTCTTTACTACTCACTCTCAACTACTCCTTCTCTACTACTCCTTCTCTACTACTCCTTCTCTACTACTCCTTCTCTACTACTCATTCTCTACTACTCATTCTCTACTACTCATTCTCTACTACTCATTCTCTACTACTCATTTACTACTCATTCTCTACTACTCTCTACTATTCTCTACTCACTCTCTACTCACTTTCTACTACTCACTACTACTCACTCTCTACTACTCACTCTCTACTACTCTACTCTCTACTCATTCTCTACTACTCTCTACAACTCACTCTCTACTACTCTCTACTACTCACTCCCTACTACTCACTCCCTACTACTCACTCCCTACTACTCACTCCCTACTACTCACTCCCGACTACTACACTCCCTACTACTACACTCCCGACTACTACACTCCCGACTACTACACTCTCGACTACTACACTCTACTACACATTCTCTACTCACTCTCTACTACTCTACTCATTCTCTACTACTCAACTCATTCTCTACTACTCACTCTCTACTACTCACTCTCTACTAACTCTCTGCTGCTCTCTACTAATCACTCCCTGCTACTCTCTACTACTCACTCGCTACTCTCTACTACTCACTCTCTACTACTCACTCTCTGCTGCTCTCTACTAATCACTCTCTGCTACTCTCTACTACACTCTACTCTCTGCTACTCACTCTCTACTACTCACTGTCTACTCTCTACCTCTTACCTCTCTACCTCTCTCGCTACCTCTCGCTCTACCTCTCTCTCTGCCTCTCTCTACTACTCTCTACGCGCACACATATGCACATATTATATGTATGCATTTATATATATGTATGTGTATATATATACATACATATATAAACATATATATATACACACATCTGCATATCTATATAAATGCAAATATAAATGCATGCATACATATGTATGTTATGTACATGAAAGTTTGAAAGACACTAATAAAAGTAAAGCTAAAAAGCCACCTAATTACAAGCAGAATTGCTTTAACTTAAACGAGGGCGAGACCTATTGCATTTATAAATGCTTGTTATTATCATCCTCCTCCCTTGTCAACAGCGCCTCCCTTTTCAGCTAAAACACAGGCTGCTCCTTTCCTGTGGACCCGGATGGGCGCACAAATGACTGGTATCCTTCTCTTCTGTTTATTCTTACCGTACAAATGTTGCATTGGATTTGGCAGGATTGGGAGATTACAGAGTATTTCTCAAGGAAAAACTATTCTTCCTTCCCGGGGCACAACTCTTTGAAGCTTCTCCAGATGACGAACTGCCCTCCAGAAATATGTTGGCAGCCAGCGCTGCAGCACATACTTAGGATGACATCACAGGCCTGGCACCAGGCCTTAGTGCCTTGAATATTTCCCAACAAGTGGGACCAGATACAAGGCAGTGTGAATTTAAGCGCATGCCTATGGAATGTCTCCCACAGGGGGCGCCAGACAACCAGTAATAGTGTAAAATATGGACCATTGTCAGGTCAGGAGGTACACAAATGTCACATCACCTGGGGCTCACAATCCTTGCACTGGATGTAGTTGGAAGGACAGCTCTAGAACATGCCTGGTGGCTGGATTTGTGTGGTCCTCTAGATGTTTGAGGAGCATGCTCCTCAAAGACACCCCCTGTTTCTTTAGCCTGCAAAAAAAGAGAAATGCTAGAACACAACATTCTATGCCGCTCCTAATAGAATGTACCTAGGTGGGCGCGGTACGGCGGTTAAAGGTTAACGTTGCGGCAGGGCTGGTAATGTAATGATGATACTTGTAAAGCGCACTGTTACCCCATCTCGGGGTGTCCTGGCGCTGAAGACCGCTGGGGAACCCGTCCTGGCTTTCCCTGTGAGATGGTCCCTTCTGGGTATCTCCAAGGGGAAACCAGGCATCCCCGGCGTCTGTGGGGGGCCGTTGTAGAGATGACGCAAGCTAATGCCCAGAGTTGCCGAGTGTGATCCCTGGTTAGATTAGGCACCGAGGCGAGAATTATCGAGTCCGTTGACCCTGGTCCACGACCCTGCCGCGTCGGGAATTGAACCCTGGTCCCGGGCCGTTCTCTGCTTCCGGGTCCGCCGCCTCTAACCAGTGAGCCACACCACTCCACATGGTGTAAGGGTGAAGGAGTCGAGTATGGTGGCAAGACCAGTTAGAGTGAAATGAGGGAAGAGGTAGGAGGCGATGAAGACAGTTGTCTTTCCCAGGAGAGTTCTTTTAGATGAAGATAAGGCCGCCGAAAAATTGAAATATTATATCTGTGAAATAAATCTTCTGCGGGTCGTTGGGAAATTGAATATATTTGTAATAATTGTGTTAGGTACTAGTTGAATGTTCTATCATCCATGTTCGTGTTGGTGTTAGTTGTCTTGCTTTATTTATGTGTTAGCATTTGTATGTGTAAAAGGGGATATGAGTAGTATTCGTTATTTAATATTTTGCATGTGCTGCATACATTTGTGTAGAATGCTTTAGTTCAAGGATGCTGTTCAGACTCAATATAAGTAGAATGCATGATCTGTAAGTATTGCATGTCCTGGAAATGCCAAGCTTCTTATTGTGACCTGGGTGACATATGAAAGGAAATTGTGTGGCTACCTGGTCGCTATTAGAGGTACTCCTCAACCTCAACTAGTGAGGTGTGTTACTACACAGCCTCGTCAGGTGGATGTTTTCCGAGCTTCAGAACATTAAGGAGCCCAAACAGCATCCGCGAGCAGCTATACATTCAAAATCTAGAGCAAAGCCTTTATCCGTGGTAGGGCTAATATACCGTGCTAAACCTCAACAAACGGACATCCTTTTCAATTTCCAAATCGCAGCCCGCAGGCTTTCTCAATTCTGCAATTTCTAACGTTACACTTTTTTGCACCTTCGTGTCTAGTTTATCTAGAGCTAATACTGTTAATCGTCATTCACTGTTATACAATCCGTAGCCTATCAAAGTCCTCCAAACTGATGACAAGCATCCTCTCTAGATTGACAACGAATGCTCTCAGGCAGATTAATTTGTATGTCTCCTCTTCACAGTATCTGTTCCCATGGGAACAGCAAATGCTGTAGCATTACATGGGTCTTATGCAAGTAGGGTAAATGTTCCCCCAACCCAGGTCGGATAGTAAGATTGCCGTTAGTGGGGTGCTGTGGGCCCCTCACAACCCTGGGCCCCAGTGCCACTTCATCTGCTGCACCATAATAATGACAGCTCTGCAAACACAGCCATCTATCTGTTCACCATCCATAAAACGGGTGGTGAACAGCAAAAAATATGTTGTGAAAAGAGTGGTCTAAAAAAAAAAATCGTAAACTGAGAAGTGCAGCTACTCTCCCTTTCAAAATTGAAAAAGTGCAGTACGCAGTGCTGGACAGTTCCTGCCCATTTAAAGGACTGCATGCAGCGCTGAGCAGCAGGCAGATTAACCCTCCAAGGCATGTTGTGATAATTCACAATTGCCAGCAATAAGTTGCATATGTTATGTTATGTTACTACTATTTGTATAGCGCAACAGCTGCCCCAGCAAAGGGGCGTCCCGGAGCTTACAGCAAAGCAACCGACATGGAAAGGCAGCGGCTACACAGTGGGAAGCAGGTATGTTTTAATGGCCTTCCTGAACGCCAAATAATTGGTATGGCTCCGAATGTGGGTAGGCAGCGAGTTCCCGAGGTGGGCTGCCCTGCTGCGGAAAGAACGGCCTCCTGCCCACACTCTCCGGAACCAAGGGACCCTCACCAGGTGCTGACCTAGTGAGGGTAGCTGACATGTAGGGATGTAGGGAGTAACTATGTTGGCCAGGATACTGGGAGATTTAAGTTTCAGAGCTTTAAAAGTGATGCAGAGGGCCTTGAATTCAATTCTCCTGGCCACCGGCAGCCGGTGTAGCCGATGAATGATGGCTGACACCGGCAGGACCTGCGCAGGCCCATCAGGGATCTGGCTGCTGCATTCTGGGCTCGTTGTAGCTGCACAATCTTTGCCTTATTTGCCCTTAAATACAGAGAGCAGGCATAATCCAATCTGGACATTATGGATGCCTGAATGATGGTCTGGCATGTGGGTGGGTCGAAAAAGTCCAATAGGGGGGGTCTAAGCCCCCGTAAAAGCCCAAAACAAGTCCCTGCTACGTTTTTAAGTTTGAACTTGATAGCTAAGGGATGAGTCAATCCATACCCCCAGGTTTTTGACAGCCTGCTTAGGAGGGGGGTAACTACCCAGGCTTTCTTGCCAGCAGAGTTCACTCCACAGACCATGGTCCTTCCCCACCAACAACACCTCTGATTTACTGGCGTTCAACTTGAAGCAGTTGGCGGTCATCCACTCAGCGACCACGCCAGGTCGCCCCGAAATTTCAGGGCGTCCCTCTCGGTGTACACATATACATTTCTTTAGCAAGAGCATCACCAACCTGAATAATAAATTGGAGCGTTATACCAAGAGTCGGCGTGGAGCACGTGTCATAAGGCTATCTGGCACTGAGAAACAACAATGGATGGATAGCGATGCATTGTTATACGACTGTCATATGTCAACCCCTCCTGACTATGGCTAGCCAGTAGGTACATTTGGGAGCGCACCTACTGTGGTCACTCCAGGATATGTCCCATGTTTGCAGGGCTCCCACATCAAACACATGAACACCCTAGCCATGTTATCAAGAAAGACTGTGGGTAGAGAATGATTTTACATGCTCTTTCCTTCCTCTTCCCTCACTGGCCTTTAGACAAAGCAACTTTGACATCCACAATGCAAGTCTGGCAGAGGGAAAAGGAGAGATAGGAGATGAGGGGGAAAAAGAGACCAAGGAAGAAACAGGAAGATGGGGGGATGCTAGGAAGGGAGGTGAGGCAAGGCATTGTACAGGTAGGTAGTGTTTAGTCATTGGCATGTGGGGATGAATTCCATACTCTTACTAGGAGCCTTGGCACACTTGCTATGCCTCTGTGCATTTCACTACCTGTGAAGAGTGCTATTGCAGCAATAGGTTGCCTTAGTCTTCTGATTGGGTAGATGATTCTTCAGACTTGTAGAGTTAAGACTTCATGTAAAAACAGAATTTGAAGAAATGAACGATCTTGGCTTCTCTCAACTTATCAAAGTTACAGTTTACTCATGCGGTCAATGCCTTGACCTACATTAAACAATGACTGAACTCCTCCTTATCAGATCTCACCAGTTATCCTGGTCAGACAATTAACTTCTAAATTGCGGAAAGTTCTGTAAAACCCCCATTTTTCTTCTGCTCTAGAACACTGTATTCCACAGAAAGTTAAACTTTAGCCTTCTGATTTCACACTACTGTTTCTGAACTCACCAGAACCGTTTGGAGGCACCTCAGGACATTGTAGTACATATAAACAAATATGTTCTTGTGCATTAGATGTTCTTAAATCCCTGTCCACTTGTAAGCCTAATCCAATGAAGACCAATTTATGTACCACAGATAACCTTCACCAATTGAAATGTCAAGGAACGGCACAGGAAAGGCACTTGAATAGAATGAAGCTGTAGTATCATCCACTTGCAGATTGCACTTTTGAGACTACAAACCAATTTCTACCACTGCTGAAAAGGAATATTTCCAAGCCGAGATTACTGAGGCAAACAAGTCAACAAAATAAGTTTCTCATACCTCTAATGAGATGCTAACCCCCTAACAGCAAGCCTCCTTCTATCCTCAAACGAGCACTAAGACAGAGCTGCTCTTCCAGCAGCCCTTTATCTGATGACCCTCAGCCACTAGTACCAGTCTGCTCTACCCTTCATGAGTTCCCACCAGTTACTGATGAAATATCATTCTTCAAAACATTCTCCCCTTTGTGAGTGTTTGTATTGCAAATGTGGTTAGCTTGAGTCTCACTGTGCTGTTAACTTTCACCTCCAGACTATTCAATACCCGACACTACAAGACCTCAAATACTCCATAATCACCTCTATTGTAAAAACAAAAACTAAAAATCTTTGTAGGGACACGCCTATCGTTCAAACTGTAAACCTATCTCAGACTTATCCGGTGTTGCAAAGGCACTTGAACCAGTCATCTCACATCCCTTCATCACACCTGAAAATAAATGGCATTCTCAGGGACTTTCACTGGATTTCAGACCCGCTCAGGGGCATAGACTCACTGCCGCTAAATATCAGAGAAAAAAAAACAACAACTAGGACCAAGGTATGTGCTGCAAATTGACTATCAGACCTCTCAGCTGCACTGTGAAGCATGCACAACAAGGTGCTCCTCGAATGCTTGTCTCATTTGGGTGGCATCAGCGATATGGTGCTATTTTAGTTGAACTCATTATTATTTAATTTTGTTTCTAGTAAAGCACCGCAAAACACCCTGGAGAGGCTTCACAGTGCCATGAATCAGATACACAGAAAATTTAAATAGATCACGTTCTTAGTAGTAACTGAGCGTCTCTTGGAGTAGTAGTATCAACAGGTTTCCACCAACCATACATGCTTATAGAAAGGCGATAAAACCCTGGCAAAGAGCCTGCAGGACGAAGGGGTGGAAACTGTTTTTAGGCATCTCACTAAAGGAGGAAAGAATGAGAATACAGGCAGGCAGGGGAATGTTCAGGCATAGGTCTACTTGCAGAAATGGGTTTGGAAGTCTCCTGAATTTGAGAAAGACAGACTCCATGTAAAGAGACAGCAGTAGGGAACGAGCCTAACACGTGTAAGGGATGGAGAACAAGTCAAGATTGGAAGACTTACACATCCAGGGAAGATAAGGGACAAACAACTCCAAGAAGGCACTTAGCCATGTAAGGCTTTGTAGGGGGACAGATGGATTTGAAATGCCCTCTTTCATTTGCAAGTAGCCCTTGGTGGGTCTTTAGTACAAGCATGATGCGATTGTGCTGTTTCACACTGAACAGCAGACAAGCAGGATGGTTCTGGGCTCGCTACAGTTTGCGTATATATTTGATGGAGAGTGCAGTGTAGAGGCTATCAATATGGTGAAGGTGGAGAATGTTTCCACCTGAGTATTTTTTTCCAAAACATTTAAATACTTGCATTATAAAAGGAAGAAAATGCATATCAAACAACTTATTTTTGGTCTGCATGGCTCTGCAAGTCATCCACAACTGTGTCAGGCTTCCCAATAATGCATTGCATAACAGAACTTGCCAGGCAAGTTCTCCCACATAACGCTGTAGAGTTTGTGCTGCACCGGCAAGCAACCCCAGCCTGCTCACCAGCTCCACCCATCCACGTTCAGCTCATTAGCTGCTGCTGCTGCTACTTCAAGTGCAGGGCTGGACTGGGAACCCAAAGCAGTCCTGGTAATTTTCTCGAACCAGCCCCGGGGGAAGCACTGCCTGGCTCCGGGAGGAGGGAAACGCTTGCTTGCTGCTTTTGTTACTGGGAGCCGATATTACTGCACTGGTGAAAAACTGGCCACCAGTAACAAAACCGTCCCCCCCTCTTCCAGCCTCTTGAGGAAACGGCTGATGCCTGCTATGGCCAGTCTGGCCCTGCTGAAGTGGGATTTGGCAATGGGCATTCATTGGAACATTTAACACCCATGAAACTACAGGGAGGAGAGAGTTGGAGAGTGGCGGCCTTGGAGAAGGCATTTTGCAGTTAATTTGTTTTCACAATTAGAACCGTCCTGCCTGCCACCGCGCACTCGATTTGACGTAATTCAGTTTCTTCCATACCATGATGGCAACACCAACCCAGTGTTGCTCTGTGAAACCAGTGCAACCTACAGTCACCTGCAGAATGCTGCCTACTAGGACATATCCTTTCAACAATACCATCTTATCATCTGGCATAACATGTTGTATCCTAATATGGTCTACAGAACTACTGCCTCACCGGAGTTAAAGAAAACATCTACATTCATTAGGACAATATTCATTTAAAGATATTTAGGATATGATGGTCATGTCAGACAATATGTCTGAACATGATATCTATACTACTAGTATAAAGAGAACAGAAACCTTTTGGCAAGGTAAACTCGGGAACCACAGCGCCAATCCACACACCCAATACATTGTTGGAATCCTCAGGGTGTGTAGATGGACATAGGCGACATAAAATAAAAATAAAACTTAAATTAAAAAATTAAAATTGAAAAACAAAGTAGTCCACCTAAACTAGACGTGCGTGATGACGACAGGCGGGGAGGAGCGGTGACAAGCGGCAGGGAGTGGCGGTGAAGTCCGGAGCGCGGGGTGGAGCGGCGGCTCAGGTAAGGCAAAGGCTAGGCGGGAGGAGGGAGGAGGGAGGCGGGAGGCGGGCGGGAGGCGGTCTGGGCAATGTTGGGGCGGGCGGGGGCCCGGGAGTGGCGGTGAAGTCCGAAGCGCGGTTCAGGTAAGGCAGAGGCAGGAGGCAGGCTGGAGGCGGGCGGGAGGCAGGAGGCGGTCTAGGCAATGTCGGGGCAGGCAGGGGCCCGGGCAGGAGTGCACAAAAGCCGAAAATGCTGCCCCAGCTGCCTTCTGCCCCGGGCAACGCCGGGGCGGGATGCTGCCCCCAGCTGCCTTCTGCCCCGGGCAACGCCAGGGCGGGCTGCTAGTTCTAACATAGACACATACTGCTATATTCTAGTTGTTATGAATAGAAGGTCACAACGGCTCGTCCTGATCTTCTCCCCCACCTTGCAACCATCAACCCTTACCCCACCCCTTGCCGTCATGGGGAATGATTCCCAGCCAGTATGATGCCAACAAAATGCCAATTCGATAACCTGGAACAAAGCTATTATTACAGTGCATAGTGTGAAATACAGTCCAACAGCCCTTCCAGTAGCCACAACCTCCCTCCGTCAAGCAACCTCATGTTCAAATTCCGTTCCACCAAAACAGCAGCACGCAAGTGGACTCTTTACAGAAGGACTCAGCCACCTGTAGACATGATTTACATGAAAGATGCAATTATTTGCCTCACACTTCATTACAGCCACGCACTACAGCCTGGGGCAGAATCGCCTGCATGCATTGACGTGAAGTCAGTCTGCAAAGTACAACTTCTCTCCCACCAGCATTCTCCTTTCAGGGACTGCTCACATCACTCTCCATCATTACTACTCACTCAATGCACCTGCTGTAGAAGAGCTCAACACACACACCAACCTCAATACCTTGGAGCATTCCTCTAGTCCATCCCACACATCTGGTCACAGATCTCTCAACACACATCCTGCTACCACGATCTCCATATCTAGACGGGCTACCACACTCAAAGAACAATATAGCCAGGCAATCTCACAACAATCACCTCCTCTCCAGCTACTGAACCATTTACACACATCACATCAAAGATATTTTCTTAAATTGCAAATGTGTGCTCTTTAATGCAACTTACAGATCTCTATTCACCCAAAACGGTGGCCTTGATTGTCTAGCACTCACGGAAACATGGTCGTTCTCATGTTCCAAAGCCACTATCTTATCACTACTAAACAACATCGTCCACCTCGACAGAACAGACAAAACTAGGGCAGAGGAGTGCTGACTTTATTGACAAGAAGTCCTATTTGTCCTCATGCTCCATTGTGGGAATTATAAATAAGATACCTAAACCACTGTTCACCTGGCAGCAACATGTTTTATTGAATGTTGCCTTGATTATAGCACTGATCAACTCACCCCAGAAGTTCCTGTGAAATGTAAACCTTCAATGATACAAAGATGAATATACCCACAATCTTTCCTTCCTTTTATCAGACAATAACCTACTACAATTTTGCATCTATCCACAATAAGTGCTCTACCATGGACTTGATGATCATAAGGAAAAACACATTTAACTCTAGACACCTCTCAAAGTCCATTTGTTTATACAGATCCACCCCATGAACACAGCGCCAAAACTCATAGCCTCTAGGACTGATAGCAAGTACTCCCTTGACCGGGAGTGAAATGCGTTTGTCTTTCTCCAGTGCTTCCTCGCTGCTACCTACTTCTCAATGTGTGGATCAGTGTTCTTATGGTTTGGGAAATTCTGCAGTGGGTACAAATCCGCACTGACCCTCATTCATCAACGTTGTCTTAACTGTTGCCAATCTACTCGATAGGGCCGTACCCAGTATTTTGGTGTCCATTTCCAGCATGGAGAGTGATCTGTGGGATTTATACTCGTGAATCTGTATTTGATTTTAAAAGCATTGATTTTGGAAGCAGTCCCCTTATGATTCAGTGAAAACCTCTCAAATGTCTGTCATAAGGGTGTCTTTATATGTTCTATAATATTCACCGCCTGAAGTCTTGCATGCCACGACACCCTAGCACTGGCAAGTTGCCCTTAAGTCCCTGACTGGTCAGCTTTCTTCCTTAAATTCTCTCAGGGCCTTTGGTAGATCTCTGTTCATCTGTGAGAGTAGGTACAGCTATTTTCATAGTATGTATAGTCATTCATTCCCTGAGCATCTTCCGTACCAGGATGTTTATGTAGCGGCTTTGAATATCCAAAGTAAACTTTGATACCTGAATGTCTGCATATAACCTTGCTATCTTAGATTTTAATCATTAACATTGGTATAACTGGGTTTTCTCTTTTTAACAACCATGATATCAATTTTTCCTCTCTTGTTACCTTTGCGGTGCAGTCTTTGTCTACATATCTTGTTTATATGTGTCGAACAGAAGCATAGTGTTCTGTATAATATTTAATTTTCCTCCAAGAATTCAGTCAAGAGAAGTGTGCCTGTCAATTTGGTTATTTTAATATTGTATTTACGTAAGTTATTATTTGGGGAAGTTGTAGGTCCTTCCCAAACAATCAGTCCAAAATCTTGCCTGGTCAATTACACCATTACAGTAGAAATATCTGTGCTCAACCCCTCATAGCTTTGGCAAAATCAATAAATGAAAATGAGACACACTTGATTAAAGTCCAATCCGGCCAAGCACAGATATGATTTTATAAAAGCGTTTAAGTCAATAAGCATCAAGCAACTGCATAGCATTTATAGGTGGGGTTGACCAGGGCAGAGCTGCAAGTTAAGACTGGCCGCAATACACCTGAGTCTGACTAAGACGAAATGGTTGAACCGGTCAAAGATTTTATCTTCATACTTTGTCTTTTTCTGGAGCTGGAAATCCACCACCTGGGCAAGGCTGACTGCTGTATCCACCAAAGCTCTCTTAAAGTTAGATATTAATTGGATGAGATCCTTTTGAGGCGGTTAGTGTTCAGTAGGAAAAGTTCAGATCTGGAAAATTTAAATTTCGCAAACCCTGAAATCCTCTCATCGACCAGATACCAGGGCTGCCTTTGCCCTGTCCCCATTATTACATTGGGACTTAGGACTTGATTTAGAGTTTGGCAGACAGTTTAATAAATCACATACATAATGGATATCTCGTCCGCTACATTACAAGTGCATTGAATGAAATGGCACTTGTAATATGGAGAATGGGATATCGGTCACATTTGTGACAGAGTAACCCGTCCTTCAAACTCTAAATCAGGGCCTTAGTCTCTTATTTGAAGCTAGATTTTCACAAGAAGCACAAGCTGGGGAGCTGTAGCTGAGCAGATTGTATCAACATCATATCATTTACATGCAAGGGTCCACTGAAGCCTTCCGAGAGACAAAATGCTCTAACTAGCCCAGAACAGTTTTTCTTGCCTGTTGAGATTGCGTCTTTCTCAAATTGCAGCAGAGGTTGGTCAGGATCCTACGGCGGTCGAATATTTTTTAAGATCTAAATTTTCCTTGTTTATGGAGTAGCTCCCCAATGATACTCCTAAGGCTTCAAAACCGCCCATCCCCCCCGTCCCCCCAACGGGACATTACTTAGAGACCAGAACTCATTCCAGTAGAGGCCACCAGTAAGGTCCAGTCAGACTTGCAACTGGTCAACTAGTCACTTCCAAGAAAGGCCACTTGCAGATTATTTTATGTACTTTATGTAACTGTAGCCAAACAGTAGGTAGAGCGAATTAATCCCCTAGAGTCCACTCCTCAGGCCGGTACAAGTTAAAGCAGGTCCAGCTCACCAGATCTCCTCACAGGCAACAGGCTTCTTCCTCTCTGTTGATCCACAGGTCCGGAGGTTTTTTCCGAGGAGCTGGGGGTAAGGTGACACTTTTGACCAGTCCACTAGCGAGATAAGTCCGCAACTGAGTGAAAAGTTCCCAAAGATAAACGTTCTCCATTTAATTAACATCCTGTTTGCCTTAATGCAAACTATTTCACAATGCACCATTTTCAGGGACAATCAATAAGACAGAACCTTTCTTCCCTTGGAGGAGGCCCTTTTGCCCAGTCAAGGGTGTATCCACAGTAATGAGCAGACCTTTCTTACCCTACCTATGCACACCTAACTGGTTCTGGGACCAGTTTCTCCCCCATTGAGACTGGAGCTTGCATGACTGGGGTATACTCTGGGAGAAAACCCCCCCTCTTCACCAGGTCTCAACATACCCTAAACTGCAAACAGGTGGGCCTTGCCCCTAATAAAGTTTATAGGCACTCCAAAATGGCCCTACCAGATGTTAATTGAGCTGCATTCCACTCACATCCTGGCCATCTTGCCAAAATGCCTGTGACATTTTTCCTACTCTGGACACAGTTTCACAACTACTAAGGGGAGTGAAACACTGGCAGGGAGGCCAGTCCTGGCAGTCTACTGCTAGTAAGCACACCAGAGTTTCAGGTAGGAAAACTACAACTTTCTAAAAGTCACTTTTACTTCAAATCTGCCAAAAACCCAACTTCACCATTAAATTGGATTTTCAATAAATATTGAAAACAGTGGTTGAATGGATTCTGTATTTTTTTCCAAACCAAATGTAGAAAATTAGCATTTTAATTGTACTTCAGCTCATCTCATAAAAAAAGCCAAAGCACATATACAGAGAAAAAAGTGTTTGATGGCAAATCACTATAGAAACACGCAACCTTTAATTTCCACACGTCCACTTTTAAATGCTAGGTACCCTGCCTTGTGAGCTGTAAAGCTTACTTAGTGGTGACTCATTAAACGACATTTATAAACATCCCAATTAATATTATAAACAATCACATCATTCAAACAAGTGAGGTGTGTGTCTCTATTAGACTCGTGAAAAAACAAGGGTTTCCTCTGGGTCACAAAACAACAAACAGACAGGCATGCTTGGGATATACATGACAAGCCTCCAAATTAGGCAATGCCTCAAATACAATATGTCCGGTATGACGGAGCGACAATTCTTCTGTCTACCAGCACAGGTGAATAAGTTCATATTGTTGTTCCTGGAGAGAAATGCAGTGAACAATGATGAGGTCCACATAATTTGCAAAGCCTCATCACCTTACAGATGCCAACTCAGGAGCTAGTTATGTCAACATTAACATCAAATAAATGTCTGATATTCGGTTTTGTGACATAAGTGCTATTCTGCCCAATTGTGCTGGTTGAGGCCTTTAGCTCCTGATGTCCTGGGGCCCGACCTACTTTGGATCCTCAGCAAATGAACCAAATGGAGAAGTGTGGCTTACTGGTTAGAGGAGGCAGACCTGGAAGCAGAAGTCAGCCCGGGTCCAGGGTTCAATTCCCGGCTCGGCGGGGTCTTGAGTCCTAAAATGTCCATGGACTTGACAATTCTCGCTCCAGTGCCTACTCGATTCACGGGTTCACACTCTGCGACTCTGGGCAATAGCTTGCTTAATCTCCACAACGGCCCCTCGCGGCGGGATTCCTGGCTTTCACCTTGCGGATACCCTGCCGGGGTTATCTAACAGGGGAATACCAGGACGGGTTCCCTAAGCAAGCGCTTAGAAACCGCTCGGTGATTTGCGCTATATAAATTCCTGTACATTTACATTTACAAATACCCCTTCTGCACTTGACTTTCAGTTTAGCTGTTAACAAGCAGGCCAAGACTCCCCTCGGGCGGAGGGGGGAAGTGTAGATGCAGGTAAGTGAACATGTACGAATAATAAATCAATGTCTAATCCAATACTTACTTTTATAAGAAAAGAAAGCATTGTATTTATAACACTACACATGCAAAGGAATAGTGATACACACATGAAATAACACACTCCCCTTGAGGTAGGGCTCTAGTAGTCAGGCAAATCCTGACCCACCTCTTACCTTGTAACGTGTTCGGAGTTATTCCCTATTCACTGGTGAACACATCCAGGGAATTTGTACTAACTAGTAGGCCGTACTTAAGAGTTCCATTTTGACTCCTTAGGTATTAGTCAAAGGTGTCTATGGTGCTGCAGCACCATTAGCAACGACTCCCCCTGGGGCCCCACAGGCCCAGTTCAGTCTTATCCACTCCGGCAGTATGGAAGTGTTCAGCAGTACAGCAAGTGCCCTCTCTGTGGGGGCTCCTGAATCCGGATCCTGTTTGACTAAGACAAGCTGCACGCAGTACACACAGTGGTACCCAGCAGGTACAGGCTATCTCCTTCAAGCACCACTGCCGGCTCATCCAGCGATCGGAGCCGCTTCCGCTCGGCCAATACGAGATAAGTCACTTTTCCTCTAATAACTGTGAGGGACTCTCTGGCACCCAACTGATGCTCATACGAGGGTGCAACATCTTGGGCGGTGTCCTGCATCCTCGGGTAAGCAGTCAGGTTTGACCCGCCGGTCACAGCAGTAATTCTCTTCTCCGTGCCACTACTCAAACACTTGGTACCAGCAGCCCCTCCTTGCAAAAGGGGTTGCTGCATTACTTCCAACTGGGCACAGACTCTTCAGGTGGAATCGCCCTCACTACGGTCCCCTCCTGGCATACGGAGTTGCCGATCTTTGGCAGACACAAGTCTTAAGCTCCTGGCACAAATAAGTTAAACAGTGGCCCCCTCTGGCATACAGGGTCACCGCCACAGGCAGTGGGGGAATGACGCTTCCGGCATGTGCTCTTCACACAACTGAGTACACAGTTACTCTCTCCTGGCATAGGGGTCACTGAACCCTTCCTGCACATGGGCAATGACCTGTTTGTTGTGCAGCTATTCACCTCACACCTGACTCAGGGAATCTTCTCTGTAGGCATGCCCTCTGGACCTTGATCCCTCAAATGCTCTCCTCTTCCACACGGGGCACACTGGTCTTGGAGACAGGCAGGAGCTGGTGCTCCAGGGCAGATGATCTTGGGTTCTCTCGGTGATGTGCCCTCACACAACTGGGAGACTAGCAGGACATGGTCCCTAGTCATGGTCACAGGCAGAAAAGTCTTACAGAGCTTCCACTTCTCACACAGCTGACTGGCAGCCTAGCAGATAACTAATTTTAGGGTCTCAATGTCCCCTTCTTATAGTCCTTTTCCAGACACCAAATGTGATTCATGGACTGAGCCTTTCTGAAGTCTTATTTTGATGTTCTGTTTCTTTTTATGTGTTAACTTCTCTCTTTCTTCTTTCCTCTTAAAAGAAGGTTTGTCACAGCAGGCATGTTTCGGAAGCTGGTTGCCCCACAATACAGTTCATGGCAGAGACTAGAGTTCACACCTGGATGCCAGCTACAGTGATATGTGCATAAAAAAGTGAATCCCAGACTCTCAGCCCTACTCAGTATGATTCCCGTATCAGCCCTATCTCCTTTACTGAGATGTGTATAGGTCCCTTCCTTGTGATCTATCACTGATCCAAAGAGCAACCTTTTCAAGTGTAAAGGAAGGGTCCCCTCCTCCTTTCCTTCAGCGTGTCCCACCCAGCTCACAGGAATGCACCAATACACAAATCGGTCAGGTGGTAGGGAAATTTCTCTAATTCTCATGTCTTCACCAGGCAAGCTTGGGCTTCCCAAAATGGAACCCAGGGTCCTTCTCATAATGTACCAAAGCAGGCACACTAACTTAGTGTACATTCATGGCACACTTACTGTCCAGCACTGTTACCTCCATGCATTGCACCATTATGAGTACACATACATTCAGCATACACATTCAGTCTACGTGCACTGTTCGGCACTGAAGCTTTTCTATAATGTTCCAGGGTGTGCTATTGGCAAACACACACACTGCCATCACACACACTCACCATTCATGTTTATGCTTCACGCAAGCACACATACACCCAGCACATGCTTTCGTTGTGCAAGCACTGAACCGCACTACATCTTTCATATCATTCCTCGCAGGCATACAAACACTCAGCACATGCACTATTCCCACATGTACAACACAGTACTGCTCTATCCCTGTACTGTACCCTTACCTGGCACACATACATCCAACACAGAGTCACTACTCCTCCGCTGTGAAGCACTTCACATCTACCTGATGTAGGCCAAGGGTGAGTTAAGCACCCAGCAGCAGAACTTTTAAAAAGGTGAAGGAGCCTGTAGGCCTCACTCCAGTGACACAGGGTAAAAAGGTCCTGTTCACCACTGCTGCCAACACCCGCTTTCTGCTTAACTCCTGGTGAAGGAAGAAGACTTCCACTGCTATGGGGGTAGAGCTTTGGGTGCCCCTCCCAGTCGTAATGACAGGCCTATGTCATTGCACACATGCATGATCCGTGTTCGCGTATGACAAAAAAACATCTGCAGTAGGGATCCAGACAACAGTACCATCGGGCATTCAAGGCAGGGGTTAACGTCTTTAACCATGCAAAGGACTTTTCCATCTCAACATGGGGCCTCAAGTCCAAATGAGATATGGTCGAGTATGCCTGGCCAGGCATAAATCTAGAAGTTGTACTTCCTCTGCAAAGGGGCGAATTCGGCACATCTAGAAGACCTGCCAATACTTTTACGTACTACAATTTTGAATTGTCTTAGTCAAAAACTGATTACAAGGTTTGTCCTTTAAACCCAAAGTTCCTAATATAAAGACTAATTCAAGAGATTCATGAATATCAAGATTATCTGATTTGCTCCACCTTGTCCAAATTTAGCACCATACCTACAGCAGCCTTAAGAATCGGATACTGCCAGCTAAGACAGGCAGGCAGGGACCACTTCCGGGAGACCTCAGGGACATTTCCAGGCTGAGTACCTGAAATGATTTTGCTTCACACAGACCATGTACATATCTCCATGCAGGGGCCACTTTGACATACAGATCTAACTACAGCACACGTCATACTGCAGCACTGTATGCAAAGTTAAGTACAATCTTGACCATATAAACCTGCTGAAAGGTTTCCACTGAGTAGCCACCATAGCTTGCCTAGAATCTGACTGGGTCGCCAGCCGGTGCAACCTCTAAACACCTTGCACTGAACGTCAGAGCCCAGCTCATAACCCGCCCTAGTTATAATCCAAGATATTTGTTAATTGTAATAAACTCCAGTTTAGTTCTGCCCAGAAACAAGCTATCGTTGACGCCAAATCATACGACGTTAGTTTTCCCAAATTAACCCTAGGGTTACTTTTTAATCAAATTACTGCAGGAATTTCAGGCCGCGTCAAGGCCAGCCAGTCGGCGTTCTATCAACTAACACAATTCATTCGCATAAAACAGGGAAAAAATGTGCTCGCCACCCAATTGAGGGGAAGGGGTGAGAACGTGAGGGAGTAATCTCATTACAGAGTTGATATACTGAGAGATGTGCACACCTGTCTTTCGGGTTTCAAAAGTTTAAGCTTAACTGCAGCTAGTTACCAAATGAAGGTACTTGGTGGGAAAACGTAAAACTGCTGGCCTGATACGAAATGTGCAGGAGGGTTACGACTAGGGTGTTTATTTAAGCTGTCAGCACGCGTCAATCAAAAGCCTCCTCATGAATTTACAGCAGTCACTTGTATGTCTTATGCATATTTATAGATCAACAGACTTTCATATATGGTGAGGCAAGACTTCGACACAATGTTTTGGTTAATACCTGTATGGTGGACTTTGGAGAACATATGTACCAAGTTATGGTCTACTTTAAAACATATTGGGCTACTAACTTTGCAAATAGCAGCAAAGGACTTTAGGGCCTTTTTAGAGAGGAACGGAATGGCACTTTGGAGTAAAGTTGTAGCAAATTGTACATTGTAAGGGTTGACCCCATGTCCAGAAAACCAACTACCATTTACACTTAACATACACCACATCTGGGAGTATCCTGCTACTTATGGGCCAATCTAAGTGTGTTTACATTACGTGCGCTCCTCCATGTCTAGGGACGAGTGCACACACGGAATAGCATGCTGGCGCGTATGCGTCGTTCTGGCCAGCATCGACAACAGGACCGAATATGAGCACAAGTTTGTCTGTTGTCAAAGCGAAGAAGCAGCCAGCATTTTTAGGGCCAGCACTTCCAAGAAGTGTGTTCAAACAGCCTTACCCAGTGGTAATGCCAAATTAATTAAAAGGCCAGAAAACTCCCACTGCTCATTGCAGAGGGGAAGGTACCCAGTAGGCAAAACATCATTTTACCTGGAGTGCTCCCAATCCTTGCACGGTTCCTATTCTGCCAACCCTGCTCCTTCTGTGGTGAGCCCTGGCGTCTTCTCTTATGGCACAGACAAGATACAACTTGATAGCAATGCTACTACAGGCGCGCCAGTAGTTTGAATTGTTAGCTTAGGCATTTACATCACTTTTTGGCTCAGTAGTACCCATGAGCAGGATCAACAAAGGACAAGTCGCCAGGTTACTATACCGACATACACTATGAAAAAGATTATTTGGGGGAGAATCGAAAATAAACAATGGCATGGGGGTATTCCCTGAATACACAATGTGGAGAAGTACTGATCGCTGCAGATTGTTACCAGTTAGATGTGTACCAGCTCAGGAGGGCACCAGTGAGATAAGCACTTGAAGCTCCACACTGATGTATCCTTCATTTAATTTGGATAAACAGCAGTCATGCCTACTGCCGCCACCCTACTCGCTTCAATGTTCACAAAAGGGGAAATATTGAGGTCGGTGTATTCAGGAACTGTTCGAAACATTACTCCCAGGCATTTGTTACATTTTAACAATATTGTTCCTATACTTTTTTGGGGGGTGGGGAGGGGGGGGGACCCAAAGCGATTTTTTCTTTTACCTATCTTCGGGTCAGGGATAGGAGAGGTGTTCTCTGGCTTTCTTATGAGCCCAGAGAAGTGAAGAGATAGGTAAAAACAAGAATTTTTGCAACCCCTACTTGCCAAAATATCTGTTATCATATCAATGAGTAAAATGGGTTACAAACTTCCGGTTGAGTCCATCGGGGCGGTGGAGGACACCACATCTGGCCTGGGGAGGCTCCTCCATTTGAGCAGAGGTGCGTCGCCCCACAAAGAAAAGCCCCAGGCCAGAACAGAAAAATAAAATGGTAATAAAGTTTATTTATTAGCATTTTATTTTTCAGGAACAAACCCGTCCTTGAACGGAGAGTCAGAACGGGGCGGGGCCATTGCTGCGGAGTGGCAGCAGGGAGCTGTGTGCTCAAGATTAAAATGTGCATGTCTCTTTTGCCGGCCAGCCGGATATGCGCATTTTAAACCTCTCTAACCTGGACAGCTGGGTTAAAGAAAGCAAAAGCCTCTAGTGCTCTTGTGAGAGCTGATAGAGGCTGCTCCCACCAATCCTGGTGCTGTTCTCATGATGAGAGCAGCGCCAGGATTGGCTTGGGAGATTGGAGTCTGCCTCTCTCGAGGAGAGAAGACCACTGAGGGGGACGTTGCGCTCGCAGATAAGTGCCTTTAATGTAACTTTTTTTAATATCCTACCTGCCTCACTATCCTTGGACATGTCAGCTGCCAATGAATCCACCTCCCTAATGGACAGAGGACCACCATGTTTAGAGAGCACTACCAGCCCAGCGGGGATCACTGACCCTTCATGGGAACCGCCATCCTGGTGGTTCTTCTGAAGGTGCCAAAAGTTTGGTGCGTACCCGCCACTGGTTTTGATGGCTGTCCACCAAAAATTTTGTTTTTCAAAAGCAAACTCCCAAAGTGGGAGCTTGTTTTTAAAAAATACAAAGGACCTCCACACCCAGGGAGATTTTTCCCTTGGTGCTGGAGTTCATTAGTTTTATTTCTCTGGTCATCACCAGCAGGTCTTTCCTGGCAGTAACAAACAGGAACAAGCACTGGCAAAGCCAATAGGTTTCGCCTGTTCGATATCTATTGGCTTAGTCAATATTTTGTTTTCCATGTTACACAATTGAGCTGCTATGAAACATGGTTTACGGTCAGGGCCGCTGGATTTATGTGGTAGAGAGGGACAAATAATGTGGCACGGTTGACAAAATTATGCAGCAAGAAAAGGTAAATCATGCGGCATAATGTGGCACATTTTGTGATAGTATTACTTCATTATTTTCTCATCATAACACTTGTTAACACTGTCTGAACAAAGGTTGCACCGCAGTAGCACCGGGTTAACACCCAAATGTAGAAAGGAGTAAAATCTGCAGATTATGAAGCAGATGATGGATTATGTGGCAAACACAGCAGATTCATAATTACTCGAAAAACGCCACGGATGCACAATCGCATAATTCCTGTGGCCCTGCTTAAAGTTTTAAAAAAGCGCTGTGACGCAATAAAAAAATGCTTTAGAATTTTAGGTCGAGCCTGCGTGGGCTGCGCACATGCGCAGCATCGCTGGCAAGATTTTATGTCTTTGAGGGAGCTTCAATATCGGGTTTAAACCCCGCCCCTCTTTCCCATTGGCCGGAGTCACCATTTATGCTAAACGGTGGTCAGCCATTGGGAAAGAGCTTTTGATGATGTATACTTTTGTCTTTTTGAGTTGTCCCACTTGGACTGGCTCGCCTGCTTTCCGTTGGTTGTAAAAGATTTCTCATCTTTATGGGGCCATGTGATATGGCCCCATAAAAACAAGAAATCATTTTGCGACGGACGGAAATGAAAGCTGTGTTTTCATCCCATCATACATCATGCTCGTTTTACAGCTCCTCACTTTCACAGCACTGCTTGTGCTCCTATAGGGCAGGAGTCTGCTGCAGGCAGCCACATGGCGCCAGAGAAACTAGCCTGGTGGCCACAGACTCCGTCACCCTGGAAACTAGGCTCTTGCCAAGTTTAACCACCCAGCCCTACTGCTGCTGGTTTACAAGGCTTGTTTTTAATAACTTCTTTGGAAAGTTTACCAAACTGTTCTAATGTTCGGAGCTCTTCTGCGAAGCTATGTCTCCTGTGCCCCTCGGCACTGCACAGACGTGCCCCGCCGTGCCTGCGTCACTCACCCTGTCCGTGCCATCTGCGCCCTGTTTACCACCACTCTCATTAACAGTGTGTTTCCAGTTCCTACACTTTCACGCACTGGGGAGTGCATAAAGGGGAGCGCTTCAAAGGCAAACATGAGGTGCCCTGGAATAACGCACATGTTGGAGAGCGCCTCATTTCATAAGGGGAACACGTATAGTGTGTTCCAGTCCCTTCTCTTTCAAGCACTGGGGCGCGCCCAAGGGGCAGCGCTTCAAAGGCGAACATGAGGTGCCCTGGAATAACGCACATGATGGAGAGCACCTCCCTTCATCCGGGGAACACGTATTTTTATTTAACAACAAACTTCTGTGGAAGCCTCATTTCATTCGGAGAAAACGCTATTTTTATTCAGCACCGAACCTCTGAGGTCGCCTCCTTTCATCCGGACAACACAGTAATTTTATTCAGCACCAAACCTCCTTGGGCGCCTCCTTTCATCCGGGGATTACAGTATTTTTATTAAAAACCGAACCTCCTTTGGCGCCTCCTTTCATCCAGGGATTACGGTATTTTTAATAAAAACGAACCTCCTTGGGCGCCTCCTTTCATCCGGGGATTACAGTATTTTTATTCGACACCCAACTGCCTTGCCACCTCCTTTTATCCGGGGATTAAAGTATTTTTATTAAAAACCGAACCTCCTTGGGTGCTTCCTTTCATACGGGGATTACGGTATTTTCATTGAAAACCGAACCTCCTTGGGCGCCTTCTTTGATCCGGGGATTATGGTATTTTTTATTAAAAACTGAACCTCCTTGGGCGCCTCCTTTTATCCGGGGGTTACTGTATTTTTTTATTAAAAACCGAACCTCCTTGGGCGCCTCCTTTTATCCGGGGATTACGGTATTTTTCATTAAAAACCGAACCTCCGTGGGCGCCTTCTTTTATCCGAGGAACATGGTATTTTTATTCAACACCTAACCTCCTTGGGCCCCTCCTTTCATCCGGGGAACAAAGTATTTTTATTCAGAACTGAACCTCCGTGGGTGCCTTCTGTCTATAAAAAACCACGTCCTATGGGCTTTCAAAGGGGAAGTGGAAAAAAATCCTTCTGTTTTTAACACTATTCATCACACAATGTCATTTCCGGTATGGATTGATGTAATATGTCCATCACAGGTACCCGTGGGAGCAGGTTTCTACGGGGACTAAACAGGTAGGAGTATAGCTACCACTCGTGCAGCAGGTGCTGTGGCACCTGTAAGCAGATCACCTAGGGCCCCAGACAAGGCTGCATTTTACTACCCCGACAGCAGTCATAGGGCCCATTTTCATTGCTTACAAAAGGGCCTGTGGTATGCTCGCCACGCTACTGATAGCATGCCAGGACCAGTTAACAAGGCTGACATTAGAAGAAATGTACTCTGGGATCCCATATAAGGGGGGTGGGCAAGGTGGTGTGGCAGAGGAAAGGGGAGAAGTCACAAGGGGCAGAGCTTAAAAAGCAGAGTCTTACACTCAACATATATATTTATTTGAAAAAAACAGCTGCAGAGAAATTAGCAACAAGGACATAGAACAGTAAAATAGTCTAGCTTACTTAATTGGCCTTAAAGAGGCTCATTTTTTAAAATATTTTTCTGGGTTGTCATCTTCTGCAGGGATCTTTGTGCGCACAGCAATTTTTAGGGGATTGTAATAGTAGTAAGATAACTCTAGCACTTAACGCAGATCTGGGAGCGTTGTGTGTTTTGTCCAGTCATGGTTTCGACTCATAAAGTAGCATGGAGGGTTAATGTGCCTGCTGCAGAGCACATCGTGTAACATACAGAGCACAGATTTGTATTTTATGAACATAGGGGAGTCTGCTACTTTTTCACACTGAGAATTATTCTGTTTCTTCCAGTTCATAAGATGTAACCCTTCTGGTATAGCGCACCGATTTATTTACCAGCATCAAGGAGCGGCATGCAAACTGAGGGGCATGTTCACAAAGAAATGATGCAGCGCGGCACAGCAACCAATTTAGCAGCACCGCACTGCATCATTTAAACAAGCATTGGCATAGCCAACAGGTCTTGCATTTGGGACCTTATAAGTGTTTAGCCATGCAACAGTTGATGTTGTTGCACCAAGGATATTGTGCTGGATAACTTACCACTTATAAGGTCCCAAACGCGAGACCTATTGGCTATGCCAATGCTTGTACTTTAAAGCCATGTTGTACAGCAGATCAACTGCTGTGCAACATGTAAAAAACATTACTCGAATGTACAGCACTGCATAAGGCCATCGAAATAAGCTTTACACCGGCTGAGCCAACAATGACACACCACTGAAAGCTGGCGGTCTGCTGGACTTTAAAGGGGGTACCCTGTCACTCTTGTCACGGAGGACCCTGCCTGCCAAACTGTAAATTGGGCCATACGTTTGGGAGGTCCTGGGACACTCCGAGGCATAGGCTCGGGCAAATAAGCTGAAATAGGAAGAATATACGTCTATTTAATGTTATTAATGGAAACATTGTCCATATTCAGTTGTATGCAGGAGATACAAAAGTATTTTTTTTTTAAATTCATTTAGAGAAAACGTAACTATCAAATCAGTCTGAAAGTGGTCCTAATGTTTCCTATGCAGTTACCTGTAATTGAAAGACCAGATAAATAGTTGTTCTTTTTAGGGGCTCCTCGGACCATGTTACACACCCGTCTCCATCCCTCAGGGGTTTGCATTCAACAACACAGCTCCTACACGTTTCCTTTACACTTTGACCAATGGCCAAAATGAAGCAAATGTGCGTGTTTCCGTTTATATAAACGATAAGAAGAGATGGGAGTGCTTTATGATACTTTATATTCTGCGCTTTTGCACAAAATTACACAGGTAACAATTATGCACCTTTCAGCTACAACTTAACTCCCAGTTCAGACTTCGGCAAGCATGTGGGACGGCCGCCGACTTGCTATAGAACTCCAAAACCCTTTAGTGAAGTCTGCCATCTTGTGGCCAGTGAAAGAATATTTTTTCCTTTTTAAAAAATTGTTATGTTTTAACTCACTGAGCGCGAATTATATTGATCTTTCTGGTGTTGTCTTGCCTTTATAATATTGTTTTACAATTATTCATCTCATTAATAATGGCAAAGCCCAGGCTGGCAGATTTGGGATGATTAATTTTTTATAATTAAGTAGAATAACTTTTCTTTTGTACACATATTACAACTTTAACCATGGCACTTCGCGAAAGCTGTTACTTGAACTTGAAGGTTTAGCTGGCAGAGTGACAGCAGGCAGAGGATGTGAGGTGCGTCGCATACGAGAGGATGGGGGCTCTCAGCTAGCCTGAGGGTGGGGGCTGGGTGGGGGGGGGGGGTAGGGTTTGGCAGAGTCTTGTTAAACTCTGGGATGCGAATGGAATAGATAGAATGATGCATTACAGGGTCTATGGTGAAGGGAGGCTCTGAGAGGAGAGTGAGGGGTCTCTTTCCCATAATGGGTCACAGGAAGACGGATACACTTGCCACCCATTTGCCACTATCGGGGTAAAACAAACCCACTGGACCAGTCCTGCATAAAGCATGTTTAGTTTCAACAACATCTACAGAGAATGTGTGATAGGCGTATACTACTTTTCCCCACATACATGAAGAGATGTGTGTTTCCGGGGGGGGGGGCGGGGGGGATATGGAGGGACAGGGGAGACGGAACAATCTGATGCCTCTACCTTACTTATGAACAGTGCTTGAAATGGAAAAATAGAAGTGCTTATTTCTGAGAAGTGCCGGTACTCTTCAAGTAAAAGTATAGCATTTCTCTTCAGAAGTGCCGGTACTCTCCCTCTCAAAATTAAAAAGTGCTGGTACTCCGTACCGAACAGTGCCTGCCCATTTAAAGCACTGCTTATGAAGGACGGACGCCAAGAGCAAATTGGCGGCGATCCTCTCTCAAGTTGTGGGACATGATCATCCTCTACCAGTCTTACCTAGCCTTTTGTCTCACATCACCAGGTGCGGAGTATTCCATAGGCGCCATCTTCACTAAGGACCTGAATGGCTTGAAGGGACCTTGTCCAACAGGAGTTGACTGAGGAACTAGCAGGCAAAAAGGGAAATAAGGAGGTTCACTATAGTGGGGACCCTTCCAACTTGAGATACCAGTCACCCCCTGTTTCGCCTGCCTTCTTACAAAACTAAAAATAACACTCGTTACCCTGCTCTTCTCTTTCCTCACCCTGCCTCTCCAACTCTCTTGCTCCCAGAGACTTTGTTCGCAGTTCCTTAGGTCTGGCCAACACAAAAACAGGGCAGAAGTTTCTTTCTATTGCGCAAGCTATGCCATCACACTGCCACACATATGAATTGTGGAGTGTGAACCTTGGGACTTGGCCAGCAGCATACATTTAGTCTGAAATCTAAAAGCAAATAACTTTACTATTCATATAAGTACGTATTAAGTAGCTCTCTGTTACAAACTACTTAAATATCATGATAGTACAAACAAGCCTTCAATGAATGTGGTGGCTTTTGCCTGTGAATTGTATTCTAACTAATGGGAACCACTGTCAAAGTCCATTCAGGGACGATACACGTGTTGGCTGTTGATTAACACCAGGATGATTAATATGTAAACTGTTGGACTTGGTCCTTTTTGGATAAAGTTCCCTAAACTTTTTCCCTTACCCCTAGACCTTTTTTCTAACATGCTGTTGCCAACTTAGA
The DNA here is from genome assembly GCF_964263255.1 of Lissotriton vulgaris. Taxonomy (NCBI): domain Eukaryota; kingdom Metazoa; phylum Chordata; class Amphibia; order Caudata; family Salamandridae; genus Lissotriton; species Lissotriton vulgaris. The sequence continues at coordinate 177,819 of NW_028252384.1, read as the reverse complement.
TGCTTTGGGCACCTTGCCACTGCTGATCAGTGTCAAAGTGCAAGTGCTCCCTGTATAAAGTACAATGGTAATTGGTTGTCCATGATTGGTGTGTTTGCCTTACTGGTAAAGTCCCTACTAAAGTGCACTATGTGTGCCAGGGCGGCTGGTAGTGCAAATGCTCCTAGTGGACCTGCAGCACTGATTGTGCCGCCCACACAAGTAGCCCTAAAAAGGGAACTCAGGCCTTTCACTGCAGTGCCTGCGCGCAGTTTGTTAAACTGCTTTGTTGCGCTGACAAGTGCACCCACTTGCCAGGCCTTACTCTTCTCTTTTTTTGCACATCGGACACCCCTATAGTAGGCCCAGGGTGCCCCCTAGGCAGGGTGCAGTGTATGTGAAAGGTAGGACATGTACTAAGTTGTGTCCTGACAGTGAAAAACTGCTAAATTCATTTTTCACTGTTGCAAGGCCATCTTGCCCATAGGGCAGAATGGGGAAGGCTGTGTAATATGTTTCCAGCCTATCTTCCCATAGGCTTAAGATGGAGAAGTGATGTTTAGTGTGCCTGAACTCACAATTTAATGGCACATCTTTTTGTGAAGGTGGTTTTTGAATTGTGTGTTTAGAAACCACACTTTTAGAAGTGTCTGGTTTCTTGTTCTAACAATTCTGTGTGTCTCTGCCTGGTTGTGGATTGACTGTCTGGATTTGAATCCGATAGGCTCTGGGGAATGTCTTGACCCAGGAGAGGAGGTGAGACAGCAACAAGCTGACCTACATCTGGAGTGTAGGGGGGAGGAGTAGCCCCTGGAGGTAAAGAGGTCTGGGCTGCTGCCATAAAACAAGGGCTCCATCTCCTGCTGTGTGATTAAGGATCCAGACCCCCACTAATCAAAGGAAGAAGGTGTCACTGGCAGGGAGACACCCAGAACTGGTTTGGACGGAGGTCAGTGCCCCTCTGAACACAAAGACTTCAAAGACATTTAGGGGTATAACTATGAGAGCTGAAACCCCGGAACATTGGAATGGAATGATCAAGACTGAAAAGGATTGATACTACTTCGTGGTCATGAGGAACCTCTGCCGAGGAAGAACAGCTGAAGAGACTGAAGAGAAAGACTAACCTGTGTGTTCTGGGGCTGGCCTGCAGTTTGCTGATTTAACTAAGGAGAGGTTAAGGGACTTAGCTGTGTGCTGTGTCCCCCTGCTTGAAAGGGCTTTGCTGTGTGCTTTGTCCTGAAGTAACTTGTCCCCAATGGCCCGAGGAGAGCTGGCTCCCTGTTGTGGAAACTCAGGAACATAAACGTTTCCAAGTGTGTCTCAGCGATGCTGTGTGCGTGAGCTTTTTGCAGCCTGAGACCTCTGTAAGAACTGCCCATGATCATGTACACCGGAATCCAAATGAGTCTCAGCAACGCTCTGTGCGTGTGCTTCGTGCAGCCTGAGACCTTCGTGAGGATTATCCTGTGATCGTGTGCATCCGGAGTCCAAGTGAGTCTCAGCGACGCTGTGTGCATGCGCTTCATGCAGCCGAAGACCTTCGTGAGGATTGCCCTGTGATAGTGTGCACCCGGAGCGCAAGGGAGTCTCAGCGATGCTGTGTGCGTGTGCCCTGTGGCAGCCTGAGACCTTCATGAGAAATTGCCCCGAGACGGTGTGTCCCGGAGCACTCTTGTTCACTGTTTCGATCGACAGTGTGACCAGAAGTGCTGCGATCGTCTTTGCTATTGGCCCGGACCGGCATCCCCAGAGGAGCTGTGAAAATTGACCGCCGCCGGCCCGCGCCTGCCTTTGCCAAGGAGACATTCGAACCATCACCGTCTGGGGTCCGAGTCCCAAGATCAACGAAGTCACATCGGAGGCCCAAGCCTCTAGTAGAGGAGAGTGAGATGGTACCCCCCAGGTAACGCTCAGCGAGCGTGCGTGTGTCGCTGCCTGGTGAGGGATGCGGGCTACGAGAGAAAAACTCTGCTTTTCCCATCTTTGCAGTGCGAACCTCCGCTCAAGCCCATATCGCGGCCCGTACTTGCTGACGAGAGGCAGTACCGGGGCTGGAGTGTGGAGCTGCACTTTGCTTTCCATCAGAATAGTGTTGGGTGCATATTTTGGCAGCAGCTGACCGCGAATCAATATGAGTGGCAGAGACCATCCAGGTCACCGCGATCGGTGCTGGAGTACATTATTGTTGCATTACAAATTGAAATTATTTTTGTATTATGAACTGCCTGATTGCTGCATTACAAATTGCATTATATTTGCATTACGAACTGCTTGATTGTTGTATTACGAATTGCATTATTTTTGCATTACGACTTGCCTGATTGTTGCATTATGAATTGCATTACTTTTGCATTAAGAACTGCCTAATTGTTGCATTACGAATTGCATTATTTTTGCATTACTACTTACCTGATTGCTGCATAACGAATTGCATTATTTTTGCATTAAGAACTGCCTAATTGTTGCATTACGAATTGCATTGTTTTTACATTATGAAATGCCTGATTCTTGCATTACCAACTGCTTAGCATTGCATTAGGACTGCACTGGATCATTGAGAATTGAGAATTAATATTGCAAGAACCTACAACGGCTTGCTGGCCTAATAACCGGCCAGGTAAAATATAACAAATGTTATTGATTTTATCGAACAAGAGACCAAACATGTATGTGAAATATACATTTCAAAATGCTGATAGGTACAATCCTCCATATTCTTGGCTGGGCATTATACCATGTATGTATCATAGAGCAGGGTATATACACAATCAGTATAGTAGTTTCTAGAATCTGTCACCCCTTACTATTGTATGCAATTAAGATGAAATATTTCCTTTAATGTCATACAAACATTCCCCTTTCACCTCCCTAACATTAATATTAAAGAATGAACCCACCCCCCTCTCTTATTCCCTTCGACTCACTCCATTGTTTACACGGGTCAGTTTTTCTATGGGTTTGTCTCTGTTTACATGTGCATTCTTCTGTATGTGGCTTACCGGTGTACTTATCTCCGCTTTCTTAACACTTCGTGGGATCTGTTGTTGATTTCAGTATCTATTCTATTAGGATAATGTCTTTGATATAAAAAGCTCCAACAGTGCATCCCATTACAGTGCAATTGGGATCTTCCGCATTCCCTTAGCTTTGTCCCTCCGTGTTGCCATGCTCTCGGCTCTTCCCCGTCTGACTACTTACTTCCGCCATGGGAGCATAGCGGGGGTGCGCAGATTTCCACCACATTGTGATTGAATGTTTTGCCAATATCAGTGTCAAATTTGTAAATCTGGTTTGTACTGGTTCCCTCTTACGTTTACGACGCATCCCTAGTATACAGTGTTCCACCGTGTTTCTCCCTACCCTATTCGTAACAGACCGTAGGACTTCCAACACACCAGCCCAAGAGAGGGCCAGGCGCGGACAGGTCCATATCATGCGCAACAGACCGGCATTTTGTGTGATGCATCGGGGGCACTGGTCTTGTCCTGCCCTCACTTAATCTCCCTGTGCCGATCCTCTCTCACAACACTGCTTGCCGTCCCCACACCCCTCTGAGGTTGCTGCTCATTTTTTTTCTTTTGTTTAAATTACTGCTTCACACTTAATCTCCCTGTACCATATCTCCCCACCCCATCACCCCTCCCAAAACAGTGCTTGCCTGCCCCCACCACCCCTCTGAGATAGCTGCTAATTTTACACAATGCGGCGCCCAATTCATGGTCGCCGCACAACTTTGTGACCTCTCTTGGCAGGTAACCCTAACATTAATGGGGTTGGTACACCTTGGTCAGCCTCTCTGTCCAGGTGGGAGGAAGTCTGTCGCACTATCACCGGTCACCGCTGCAGGGGATCACCCGCAGCAATCTAAGGCGATGATATACTGGTGGCCGCGCTTTATCATGGGACGCTATAAAGGACATTGTAAATGGACCTCATTGAGGACTTTATGATTTGCTGCAAATAATGCAGCAAAGGACCACATTTTTTACATAATAATATTATTCATTCCTTACGTGTTGTAAGATTACGCTATAGGTAGTCCCGGTGTTTACCACTTTAATGATGGCCGCCATGCTAGTATACTCAAAACACAGTGAAAGGACGTTTGCACACCCATGGGCCTGACTGACCGACAGACTCCAGTAGTTGAATGGGATGGTCTATAGAGACAAACTCGTGGCTAACTTGGGATGGTTTTCACAGAACTCGAATAACAGGTGAGAAGCCCTCGCTGTGCACATCCAGTGTAAAGGTGTAGGTTCATCCACTCTGGCTGGGCAGGGCTAAAGACGGGCGTCCGCGCCTAGCATCAAGTTAAGTAGTTGGCGACCACGTGGATTTGCCGTTATGCAGGCCTCTGTCTCTCTGTAAGGCACTCTCTGTCTGCTGCTGTTCCTGTCCCCGGTTATGCCTCTGCCTGCCACTATCCATCTCTCTCCTCCTGTCCCCTTTCACGTGTCTGCCTCTTTTCATGGGGTCTTCAACTCTTCCGGTGTATTGTCTTTCTTTGCTTTTTATCTTCTAATTTCGATTGCTGTTGTGCTACAAACTGTGGTCCCCTCTAGGGTTGCTAAGAGCTGAACCATTGCTCAAAGGTATTCAAAATTACAATGCAGATATTCATCTTTCTTTTTCTTCAGGCTTTACTCCATCCCTAAAGCTACAAGTTGGCCATATGTCAAATAGTGAGGAAAAAAATGTAGACAGTAAATAGCCTTTAAATTGAGGCCTAGTTTTGTGGGCATAGTGCGCTGAGTCACATAAGACATCGCTTCTAGGCAAATGCTTTCCGCAAAATATGTCACCCAACAGGCTGCTCTTGACCTGGAGCTTTTGCAAAAATCATGCTAACTGCAGTCGGTTCAACTTGTGAGATGTGACAGCAAGCGGATGCTCTAAAATTATAGGGTGCATTCGTCGACATTGGCCCGCATTCCAGCTGAAGGGATATTTGTATTCGCTCGGTAAAACACTACCACATATATGTTCCATTTAGGTCAATTTAGTCGCAAGTCACGTGTGGATAAAATTCTCAAAGCATTGACATACTACCGCTGCAAAGAAACCGGACTGGTTCTCAGTGAGGGGTGGGGATGAAATTCGTTTGCAAAGAATAGTTACCACTTTACCATATACAGTCCAGGGTAGACCAGCTGTGTGTCGGTCTCAGCATCTCTGCTGGTCTGTTCCTCGTAAGTGGTTTGTTTAGTTTTAGCCTGATAATCTACAAAGCACAATTTATTCAGAGTATAATCTATAAAACCGCTACAAGGGACAAACGTTTTCATGGAGTGTTTCATACAAGCAATGTGAGTAGTTTGGTTTGCCTAAATGGTCCCTCTAGATGACAATACTATTTTTTTGTAATAACGTTTTACAATGAAACCACAGTTACATTAAGGGGCAGAAGACAGATGGCCTACATGTGAGGTTTAGCACTCTGGTATGATGTAATTGTGCAGACATTTCCACCATCAATTATCAATTTATTCGGTTTAGCCAAATGTTCCTGGTACACAGCGAACACACAGCACTGCCACCACAACAAAGCCTTGGGTTCTCACATGCATACGAATCAGTTGAAAATGATTTAGCATTCCCTTTGCTCTTCAACTTGACTGTAGCAAATCTTTAATCCTAACTGTAACAAAATAGATTTAAGGAAAGCATTATGATTTAGGGCGTCTGACATTTGGTTTATAAACAGTAAACTATTTTTGGGTCTCTCCTGAGACCGCGCATGTGCTGTTGCTTGCACAACATTTAGTTTACTTACAGGGGGCTTAGAGCCTACACATTGCTTACAATGGAATGGCTTCATCATCACTCATTTGCTTGCTCCTTTTCGGTCAATGCATGCCGGCATCTCTTCCTTTTCTTGTGCTTGTCCCTCCCCAATACTGCTTCTATGCGCAGCGTGTGTCCTTCCACTGTGTGCACTTTCGGAAGCACTTTTTCCATGTGTGTTATACAGCACTCCAGAAGAATGAATATGTTTGCTTGACCCATCGCTGTTGCTTGCCATTGTGTCATTTGTGTTTGTCGCCTTCTCTGTATTGCTTGCTGCACGCCCTTGTTGCTTTTCTTATATAAAGGCAATCCGGCAGCTAACAAGCACCCAGAAGGGAGGAGTTTGCCAGTTTTAGTCACTATGAGCAGATTATAATAGACCCACTAGATACTACTGGGTTAAACAACTTGATGAACTCTTCTGTGTCTTTGCAACTGTGTTTTTTTTGCCATCTGATTCGCCAGTGGGAAGCCCTTTTATTTTGGTGCCCTGGTGTGTTTTTTGCCCCGGTTTGATCCTACTTGTATGTCCATGTTGCATCATTTACTGACATTACTATAATGACAATACATCTGTGTGCCTTAGTATCACCAATGTGTGTTTTCTGTGGTTCGAATCTGCAGAAGAGTGTTATATTCAATTATATTTATTTATGTTTATTTTATTTAATAAATCTTTTTATTGAGAAGGGCACTTCGAGCCCAGGACTGTGTAAATTGATAGGATGAAGCCCAGAAGAGAAAGAACATTATGAGCAGGCGCGGTGGGCATGAAGGAATTATTGTATTTTTGTTATCCTTAGGACTTGTGCCAGCACTCTTGTTGTCAAAATAGAACACTAAACAATCCATTGCCATTTAAAACAAAGCAAGCCACATAGCCAGTTTTAGACCCTCTTTTGGAGTTTTCCAGCTCCCATTCTTGTTTTAATAGCCGGTGAGTCCAGAGTGTCTAAAACGCGATAGGCTGTAAATAATCTACTCACTACAGCCTACCCTAATCTATCGAATGCAGCAACAGTGGGTGCACTAAAGACGAGTGCTAAGTTCCTGCAATCCTCACAATATGAACTTGTCCACCTCACCCCTCCCCCCACTTGTGCCCCTCTCGCATGCCATCTCTTACCCCTCACTCGCTCGCTCACACACTCTTCCCGTCTCTCTCATGTGGTTCACTTCAGGTCTTCGAGCACAGTTTCTTTCCTGTGCCTTTTCAAGGTTTCCCACCTTCAAATTCACCCTCTCCTCCTCTTCTTCAGGTGTCTGCTGTGTACACAGGTGATCACTTCTTTATGCATCTGTGGCCTGCTCTCCCCTTCTTTCTCCTTCTCCCACACTCTTCCTGCTCCTCTTTCTGTAGTTAATTTACCACAAAATGCACAAACTACCTAACCCTCTTTATCTTCCTTTCTAACTATTCTGTGCAGATCTCACTGTTCACCATGCCACCTACTTCAACCACACAAATAATTCCCAACCCAACCAATTCCAAAACACACAATTGCACAACTAGCAAATCCAATCCAACACACATAATTCCACTCCATACCACATACACCCACTACACTCCAAACCAAAACACATGGGTAAAAGACATTGTCGTTTACAACGCCAGTAGCTCTAACTCTCACAAATGCGAGACCCATAGCATTGCAAATGCTAGTTTGACTTTGAAATCAGTAGAACTTCTTCATTCCATAACCAGACAACTTTAGGCATCTGCTTGACCAATTTCCTAAAATAGCCTCTTTCCATCAGTATTGTAACAGCGATCTCGGATTCTTTGAAGCAAACTGTTTTATGTTTGCAATTCCTTCTGAACTGTAACATTTGACAAAGGGTAGGTTGTTCTTGAGGCCACAGGGAGGGTGTCTACTGTAGGTCAGAAGAGAATTCTTGTTGGTGGGCTTTCTAGTCAAGGTAGTGCAGCGTTTCCCTTCAGGTATTTTGATGAGATGGTCGCGGAGTTTATGGAATACTGAATAGATTTCAGAGTAAATTTACGATTTATGCTTAAGGTTATTCAATCAGACCATGAAACACGGCATTCCTAGAAGATCACCTGCCCAGAACATTAATATGTTCGAGGAAAATCAGCACCATAACCTTATTTGATAAGAGAAAGGATTACTTGGGTCAAAGTATTTTGCCTTTGAATGATCCTTAATACAGTTAGCCAAATTGGAGGCAAAACTAGTTTCCATGGATGTGCTTTTGATCCGATAATAGTATTTGTTGCTAAAATTAAATTAGGTCTCGTTCAAACCTATTGTTGTCAGTTCAACAACAACTGTCAAAACTAATGCAGGTAAGGCTTGAGTGGTAAGTTTTTTACTAATGATGCCAAGGACCTCTTGCTGTGGGATATTGAAGAGACATGAGGCACAGATAATGGCACCATTACTAAAGAAAACAGATGGAGAATGCTTGGCTGGCCAATGCACAAAATCAGTACTCACCTCACTTTATGTACTCCGTGTATTCACTGTGACAATACTTGACTGGCTCGTCCAGTCACTCATGCACACCATGAAACTGCGCGGGCCGGGTACACGCTGCTATTACCATGTAAAGCACTCAAATGCTCCTTGTGACCAGGCTTGCATTGTATAAAAAGCCCATGTAAATAAAATAAATATAAAATCCTATAGCAGTGTAACGAATACGGCTGCTTTAAACTGTTTAATGTTTGTACTACCATTATAAGCAGGGATAAAAGGGAAACTTTTACATTTAGATTTTTTTCAAAATGATTTCCAATAGCAAGTTCTGCAGAGAAATGACTGTGTCCCTTTTCTATCCCTAGTGAGTTAATTAAGTTGGTCTAGAAAAAGTAGTGCGTGGTGTTTGGAGGGGCACCGATGGTGCGGTAGCAGCCACTCTGTCAGCGTACAAGCACCCCAGCCTCTAAGTGCAGACTGGCGCACCGGGCCCTCTTGGTCAGGATGCCCCCGGAAGATTTTCACTCAGCAGTTGCTAGCCCCCCTCCTTTGTTCTCTCCTGTGCATGTGGTAATTCCATGAGCTACCACATGCTCCGCACTGCACAAACCACATTTTGTTTGCGGATTAATGCAGGGCGCACTGACACAAAATGACAACAGGTGCGAAATCAATAATCTGGCGTCCTACACTACTTAATTAAAACCATTTGAGTGTGCGTGTGTATCTGTGTGCGAGTACGATTACCTAAGCGAAACACAGCTTCTGTAGAACAGGTAGCCTCTTTCAGTTGCTTTCAATAACAGTGCAGTCTCTTAAGGTGCATGTTAACATGTCGCAAACCTTTTGATGGAGCCAGGAAGAGCTGGAACAAATATCTTTATCTGCATCAAGTCCAGTGGAATTCTCTCAGGCACTTAACAGCCTCACCTTACCACACAAGGGAAATTAAAAGAGAACTTGGGGACCCGTGTCTTTGAAGCTATTACTTGAAAGTGAAGTGATGTCTATAAAAAAATCTTGAGTATCAGAGAGCAGTTTCCAGAGTATAAAAGTAAAGCATGCGGTTAGCAACTTCGAGAGTGTGGTATTGTGGTTCCAGGTCAATTTAGTGCAGTGCACTCAGCGTGGGTGTGATGAAGTCACTGGTAGGCTAGATGTGGAGGAGATGCTACAGACCGCCCACACTGTAGGCAGCTTTCACAGGCAGCACCACAAATGAGGGTATTCTTGGATAAATGAGGGCCAAAGGCTCCTTTGAGGCCACTAGGTATCACCTCACCACAGGCGCTGGGGTCTGTAGGAATCAATAGGCACATATGAGACTCAGGCAGGGTAATGGTGGGCCCTGAGATCTGACCTGCATTGTCTATTGTTCTTAGTAATGAGATTTGTAGAACTTTTAAGCCCTACTCTCCAATTTATTGACCCTCCCTAATGAGGGGCTACTGGAACCCAGAAATGCAAGCCAATGGCTCTAGCCACACTGTAAAGTTCCATGACTAGTGATGTTTTTGGATCAAGCTGTTATAGGAGTCATGTTTATCAATGATTTTTACTATTGTTAAGGACTTTATCGATTTTGTTTAAATGTTCTCATGTGAATTGTATCATGTGTACCTCTATGGCAGTATGTGCCGAATAAAGAATATGCAAGATAACCACAGCGCAATGTATTCAAGAGCTGGTGAAGTCACAGGCCAGACAAACGCGGGTGAAGAAATACCAAGTATGCATTAACTAAATACCACAATGTTAAAGCTTCAATGTACCGTGAGGCATATTGTAGCTTTAAGAATATTAGGTTCTGATTGCCCCCCACCTATAGCCATTGCACTAGCTACATTTTTAAGATGGGTTTGGATTATCCGCATACGCACTTTGTCTCCTGCTGCTAGTTAACCATAAGGAACTATTGTAATTTTTAAGATGTTTTTTAATTCAGGAAGTAATTTTAAAGTATCAAATATGAATTTTAATAGTTTCCTTGATTCGATAGTAACTAAATGGAATTTAATAATGTTTTAATTCTGTGTATTGTTTATGTACTATTTATTGTGTATTGTGATAGTTTGTGTACTGTATGTGCTTTTATGACTTACTGTTGAATAAAGCTTTTGAAACTTAAATATCACAATGTTAATGTATAAAAATGAAGAAATCAGATTTTAAAAAGCCAGTCTGTCCGTTTTATAGGACTTGAACATGGAAGCAGTTAATAATCATTATTAAGAGAGACCTTTTGAAGTCTAGAGGGGAATAGAAAAATGAAAGACCCTATACTTAGACCCTCATAAGAGCATGCTGGTTTTCACAGCTGGGAATGTCTTTCTGTTGAAATAAGGATACTGTAGTATTTAGAGTTTGTCATCAGAATGAGGAACAACTGTAAAAATCTGTGTCAACGCACAATCTTCTGTGTTTTATCCTTTATTCTGAGGACTATTCCCTCTCCTTTCCATCAGGACGGGACTGGGAACTAAAAGCAGCCCTGGCAAATTTTGTCAGACCAGCCCCCTTTCTGCATGTAACATGCAAGCTGGGCGAGCGCACCCGACTACTGCAAGAACGGTATGGGAAGGTTTCCCTACAAGAATATATTTTTTAAAAGAATTGCCAGTACTGCGTGTTTTACAAAACATTTTTCATTATCGAACATTGTCCAATCATTGAATGGATGAAAGGAAACTGGGGACAGGGATGCATGGGTCTATGAATGAATAGTTGGATGGTGAATAGTGGGTGGATGAATGCATTAGAGGATGGATGATGGAGGCTAAAGACTTTTGGCTATGTAGAGCAAATGGTCTCAATGCACTGACCATGGGTGGTGCTGGTTTTCATTTCAGGTTCTGCATTATATGGTCACCTTCCTTAAACACTGCTACCATTAATCCTTTTGAAGCATGCATAGCCTGGGTGTATTTAACACAGTTCACTGATTTAGCACTTCAAAGGATTAACCACAAACCCTTAAGCTTTGATCTAAAATGGGAGAGCAAATGAGATAAGCACGTAGTGGCTGAATTGCTCAAAAACTTTGCATCAATCCCTGCTTCCCCTAGACCACACTGTGTGATCCTAGACAATTACTATTTTTTCGGTGCCTCCTTTTCCTTTGTCATCACATGAGAGCTCCTTCAAATACATCAGTTTGGAGGGAGCTCTGCACAAAAAGCAAAAGAGTAGAATTTTACTCTCTATTCTATAGTAAGACCCTATGCCATGTATAGGGGACAAAAGACAGACTTTCTCTTCGTTCACTAGTAGCATTGCCTTCAGGATGATGGTGGGGCATGAACAATTAAAAAATCATGATTAGAACCTGTCATTTCTAATGCGATGATATATTTAATATACTAAACTTTCCCTTGCAAAGATAATATTTAAAATACAAACATTGTTTTACATTTTGAAGAGTCCTTATGTATGTACTTGACTGTCTCAGCCAAGCAACAGCAGGCCCCTCACCCCCACAGCCGGCACCAAAGCCCTGAAGGTCAGCGCCAATGGCGACCCCGCAGGAGACAGGAACCACCCACACACTAATGCTTCTGCAGCGCTCTTTAAACTATTTGTTTTTGCATTAGTTATGAGCGATACAGGCTGAAATGCAGCCTTCAGAACTTCAGCAACAAGACTGGTCCCAACAGGATTAAAACCGGCACCCACCCTGCCTGCCCTCCGGGTAAACGCCGGGTGCCCGGTAGGGTCAGTCCAGCCCTGCATTTATAGTCCAAATGTGTCCGGTGAGAACCCAGAGGGCGCGAGCTTTGCAACAATGGTAATCCTGTTTCCATTCCATTAGGGATAAGCTCTCAACTCATAATTAGGCCCGAGTGCCTTTGTAGATTTTTTAAAGCTTCACTAGGATAAGGTTCAGGCCACGCTGCAATAGGCCATGGGGTCATGTGGGAGGAGGTTTGCAGTAACAGCCCGTGGAGGGAGTGCCGCGGTGGGGCGGGCCGGGCCGGGGGAGGGTAGGGTGTGGGGTAGTAAACTCCAGCTCATGTCGACCGGAGTAATGTAAAGAGATAAATAAATAAAAATAATGTCATTGCGCGCACTGAAACACATTTGGCATTTTAGCGTGTGCAATGAAATTCGTTGTATTTATTCATTTCTTTACATTTCTCCGGTGGGCCTTGAGTCAGAGTTTACTACCATCCCACCCTGCCCCTCCCCACTCCACGGCACTCCTTCGACGGGCCGCTACTGTGTTTGCCTCATGGCAAAAGTTTTCTTGGACTTAGAAATAAAAATTGGCGATCATCTAACTCAAGTAAGAGCTGATTCAAGTGATGTTTAACCCGGATCCAGAACCCTAGATTCTCAATGACATTTTCTCCGGGCTAGGAACAACAAAGGCCACTGCTATAGCTCTGCTGTCATGCCCTTCTGCTGCATTGACCAGCTGAAGGAGTCCAGAAATCCAGACACAGCATCCCAGACCGAAGCAGGGCTTCCAAAGAAATATACTGATACAAGTGCAGGTGAACTGAATGCGGACTCTGCCCAGGTACCTCACTGAATGTTCTCTGATTGACACTGCTGCTGTCACAGTGGTCGAGCGCCTCAGTAGTGCTTCCAGTAACTAGAGCATGAGAGGCCTCTGTGGCGTCAGAAAGCCCTTTGTGTCTATGAACTTACAAACATTTGTGTTGGTCAGAGGTAGTCTGTGCCATCACTACCTGCTTATGTAAGCCAATTCAGCACCACACCACATACCGGTGACCAGGCATTTATCCATGCATAAGGGGACCTCCTCACTCTAGGTCATTACAGACACTGCCTCCAGTCCTGAGCTTTTCACCTATAAATCACTGATTTCAGGTATGTTAGTCGAATTAGTTCAACAGAAGCAAAACAAGGCAAATCCCTTAATGCATTAGGCTTTCACACAAAAGCCTGATATAGCGCGATTGTGCTCTTCAATTTGTAGGGGTGCATTATAATCACAAGTAGTTTGCACCTGCATATATTCTTTTATCGTGTTGACATTTGGTTATTAGAATGTGTACTGTAATAACGTGTAAAGTGGAGTGATAGATTTCATACGTGGAGAAATTAACATTGTAATCCTTTTCTACATGGTGAAACCTTAATGTACTTTTTATCAATGGCTAATGAGAAATCAATTTACTGACGTGTAACGCACTGATTTAAACATGCCCAGTAATAATGTTCATGTACATGTGTGATAAATGTAGTCTCATATTGATTCTTATGTTAGCTGATTTTGTAGGCTTCATGTTTATTTTTTCCCTGGCTCTCAAAATTGAAGTGTGTTGTATTCTCGTATTTTGTTACTGCTTGCATTTCCCTTTAAATAGAACATTCTAACTTTGCTGATGTCATGATGCAACTTAGTGCTCTTGTATTCTCTTACTGCCATTTGCTCCTGAGCCTTCAATGGGAACACCAGCTTCTACTCTGTACTTCTATTAAAATACCTTAACTACCTTTATGGCTTCCATGACCCTTTATCTTCGATTACATCAGATGGCGACGATTGGCTTATGGAGCAAGTGAAGTGCAGAGTGAGTTAAGTGAAGAGAACTCGACTGGTGGAAAAAGAACCAAGAAAAACGCGTGGAAAAGAAAATATCTTCTTATCCAGAAAAAAAGGGTTTTGTAGGAGTTGTTCTGAAAATACGGTCATTTACTTAAACAAGGATTTTGAAGGAGATGTTCAGTTGTTAAAAAAGGACAAGAGCCTTTCAGCCTTTCAACAAATACCTTCTGGTGAGCATGTTTTTATATTGTGACTGTTACTTTTATTAACTTTTACTGTAAATGCGAGAACGAAGTCAGTGTAAAATTCAAGTTTAAAAGTTAATACTTAATCTGCCTGTTTCATTCACCAACTCGACGAGAGTCAACGGAGCATTTTTTAAATAAACTTACTCACGAGCTCCTGTCTGAACGTCTAGTAGCGCGCATCCATTGTTGTTCTGTCACGTAGTTCTGACACGCATGCGCATCCAAGCTAAGCATGTACAACGACAGGAACGTGTTGCCAGCGTGAAAAACGTGCGGCCATTTTGGATGCAATTTTGGTTACCTAGCAACCGGACGAGCTGGCGTGAGGTAGGAAATAAATTTTTGAGAAAATTGTTCATCGCGTTTCTCAGAATAAACTACACTTGAAGTGAATGAAATACATTTTTTACTTTTGTGGAAGCTCACTGTGGAATACATTTATATTGAGAGTTTGAGAACTTTATTGAATATACTTGAAAGTGCTCTGGTGTGCCGCGTTTCTCAAAATAAACTACATTTGAAGTGAATGAAACACATTTTTTCTTTTGTGGAAGCTCACAGTGGAATACATTTATATTGAGAGTTTGAGAACTTTATTGAAAATACTTGAAGGTGCTCTTGTGTGAAATATTGATCGGAAATACTATGGAGAATCCAAGTGTAATTGCACCTCCTATGTTCCTACAACAAAGCGGAGAACCACCCATAGAGTGGGATGAATGGATTGATAATTCGAAAACTACATAGAAGCTCTTGATGGTAAAGACTTTAGCGCTACAAGAAAAAAAGCATTACTTTTAAGTGTTCTTGGAAAAGAAGGACAGCATGCTTTCAAATACTTACCGGTGGGTTTGAGCCAAGATGGTAGAGCAATTAACAATGTTTATACGGAGGCTAAAGCAAGAATGAAGAAACAATATTCAAAAGAGGTGAATATTGTCATGGCGAGACATAAGTTTTATACTCAACCGCAGAGAGCTGAGGAGTCTGTTGACCAATTTGTGACTAGATTACGAGAACTTTCTTTAAAGTGCAATTTTGGAGAAATGAGGGACGAGATGATAAGAGATCGAATGATCGTTCAATGTAAAACCAAGAAAATGCAGGAAAAACTTTGGGCAGCAAAAAATCCCACTCTGCAAGCAGCGATGGACATAGCCAAGGTTGTTGAGGAATCTACTGCGTGTATGAAAGAAATGGAGAAGAAAGAGACTGCGAGAGAGAGTGGGGATGGGTCAGTCTCGTCTGTTGCACAAAGTGAAGTTGCTGTAATAAACAAAAAGGGATTTGAAGCAAATGACAACATTGAAAAAAGAAATTCAGGAGGATACAACAGTGGGGAGAAAGGGAGATCTCAAGTGAGGATGTGTAGCAGGTGTGGCAGCACCTATCACGGTGCAGATTATAAGCGTTGCTTTGCTATCGATAAAGAATGTAGGAAGTGTGGAAAGAGGGGTCACTTCTCGAGGATGTGCAAAACGTCACATAGTGACAAGGTAGCGATTATTGAAGTGAAGTGTGGGATGAGTGTGCAAGACAATGTGGAAGGTGCGGATAAAATATTATGTTTAGATGAGGTGAATGCGCAACCAATGGAACCTGGAAGGAAAAATAGGCCTAAAGCTAACTTCAACATTAATAATAAAGTTGTTGAACTGATTGTTGACCCAGGTTCGTTTTGGACAATAGTTCCAGAATCCTTATTCAAGGAGAATTGGGAGGGAACTGTTTTGTTACCTAAGGACATCAATTCTTGTGGATACCAAGGAGAGTGTATTAATTTGTTGGGGTACATGGAAGCTGAGATTAGGTTTCAGGGATGATCTGTTAATGGGAAAGTGTACGTTGCTAGTTCTGGACCAGCAATATTGGGCTGGGGTCACCAGTATGACCTTCACATTGTCATTGATCCTAGAGCAACACAGCAGGTGATGGTTGTAGCTGAGATGACTGCTGAAATGATAGTTGAAGGCATGCCAGACTTGTTTGCTGAACATATTGGTGAATTGAAAGGGTACGTACATAAGATTGTACTTAGAGAGGATGCAGTTCCGATGCAGCACAAAGTGAGGAAAGTGCCATTTATAGCAAGACAAGAAGTGAGGAAGATGCTAGATGACATGCTTGAGCACGGTGTTATTGAACAGTTAGAAATTTCACCTTGGGTTTCGCCAGTTGTGATCACGACCAAATCGGATGGCAAATTTAGATTCTGTGTGGATCTTGGCACACTTAATCAGAATATTGTTGTGGATAATTTTCCACTACCAAATATCAACAAATTAATTTTGTCATTAAAGGGTGGTAGGTTTTTTTCGAAACTGGATTGACGAAGTGTGTACCATCGAATAAAGTTGCACAAGGATTCTAAGGCTTTGACTGCATTTATCACTACTGAAGGGGTTTACCAGTTTACCCGTATGCCCTTTGGTCTCGCTTCTGCGGCAGGGGTTTTTCAGAGGATGATGGGATCAGTTTTGAAGGGGATAAGTAACGTTGTGTACTTTCAGGATGACGTTCTTTTGTTTGGAGAGACGATTGAGCAGCACAATCAGATTTTGAAGGAGGTTCTGAATAGGATGGAGCAGTCAGGATTAACCTTAAGGAAATAGAAGTGCACATTTGCGGTAGAGGAAGTAGAGTATTTGGGCTACACACTCTCTGCAAGTGGTGTGAGGCCCAAGAGGGATCTTTTAGAGCCAATAAGGAAGGCACCTGCACCCTGTGACAAAGATCAATTAAGATCATTCCTTGGTCTTATTGAATACTATGTGAAGTTTGTGGAGAATTTTGCAGCAAGGACAGAGAAGATTAAGTTGTTACTAAGGAAGGGGTGCAAGTTTGTATGGGGTAATAAGCAGGATGAGTGTTTTGTTAACATCAAGAAGGCGATATGTGAGGCTAAAATCTTAACCCCATTTGATACTAAGCTGAAGTCGGTGTTGACTGTTGATGCCAGCGCCGTTGGTATTGGTGCAGTGTTAGCACAGGAACATGATTCAGGTTTGAAGACAGTAGCTTTTGCGTCAAGGACACTTACCAGTTCAGAAAGGAATTATTCTATTATTGAACGCGAGGCGTTGGCAGCCGCTTGGGGCTGTGAGTACTTCAGAATGTACTTGTGGGGATTTGAGATTAGGATGTTGACAGACCATAAACCGTTGCTCAAATTGCTGTCTCCGGGTGGTGCATGAAAAGGGTCAGCGAGGTTAGCTAGATTAGCTGCTAGACTTCATGAGTTCTTGTATAGGGTGGAATATATTCCTGGGTGGAAGAATTCTCAGGCGGATGGCTTGTCTAGGCTTCCCTTACCTTGGGAGGTTGTAGACAAATTGGGTGTTGAAGCTATGCAATCGGAAGGATCTGTAGCAGCTATAGATGAATTGGTGGATATTTGCACTGGTGCTATCAACAAGAGCAAATGGAACTCTTGTATGGCCAATGATGAGGTGTTGAGGTGTGTGAGTGAATTGATTGTGAAAGGTTCTAGGACAGAGAGTACCCTACCTTTGGGTGTACGTCCTTATGTGAAGATTTTAGAGGATTTATCCATTTTAGACGTTGAGGGATATGTTATCATGAAGGATGACAAATTCATTCTGCCTCAGGAATTAAGGTTTGTCTTGTTTAAGTTGGCACACGAGGGACACCTTGGGCAATCTCTTACGAAGAGGAGAATTAGAGAGTTCTTCTGGTGGCCAGGTATGGACCAGCAGGTCTCTGAGTGGGTTGAGAAGTGCGCAGAGTGCTTCGAGAGTGAGAAGAGATTGAGAGTTGGATGTCAGGGCGATGTTGGGAAAATTGATAATCCGAATTTGGCCTGGCATACTGTTTGCCTTGACTTTATTGGTCCTTTTTACTCTTTGAGTCAGGACATGAGATTAGGGTTTGTTTTGATTGATGTAACTTTAAAGTGGTTGGTGGTGAAATTTACAAAAGAGATAACATCAAAATCCACGATCAACTTGTTGTCTGAAGTTTTCAGGGAAGAGGGTTACCCTGTTAGACTCATTACTGACAATGGAACCCAATTGGTTTCAGAGGATATGGTGAAATTTCTGGATGCGTGTGGTATTGTTCACACCCGGACCTCACTGTACAATCCACAGGGGAATGGTATAGTTGAGAGGGCTAACAGAATGGTGAAGGGTGCCATCCAGATGGCTGTGAGTTCTGGTGGGTGTGTAAGAAACATGGCTAATGACTTAGTTTGGGCGTATAGGACAACGGTGAACGGTGTTACCGGTAAAGTTCCGTTCGACATGATGAGGGGACGGTTAGCTGGTACCAAACTAGTTCCAGCTTGGATAAAAGAGTGCATTGGATTGGCGGATTTGGGTGGTGGTACATCTAAGGTTTGTGATAGGTTGAATGAGAAAAGATTAGCAGCAAATGATTGGGTAAAAGTTAAACCTGGTCGTGTAGGTTTGGGTCTAACCAAATTCAGAGGCCCATTCAAAATGAAGTCAGTCCACGACAAATTTGTGGCGCTTTATAACGGCGAACACTGGAATTTCAGGAGGGTTGCTCTCTACAAGAAAGCGCAAAGTGACAATTGCGGTGGTCTACACTCTCATTCAATTCCTGGGCGAAAGAATGAAAATGAAGACACCATTGGTGGTGACACCCGTATTTTGCCTCAAAGGATCAGAAGGCAACCCAGTTATCTTCAAGATTTTGTGTGCCATTAAGTTCGGGAATGGAAAGTGTGGGCATATGTTCTTTGTAGCTTATTGTTTTTTTCTTCTTTCTTTTGTTTGTTTCTTTTACTTTTGACTGGAAGGATGGAGGATATGTTGTATTCTCTTATTTTGTTACTGCTTGCATTTCCCTTTAAATAGAACATGCTAACTTTGCTGATGTCACAATACAATTTAGTGCTCTTGTATTCTCTTACTGCCAGTTGCTCCTGAGCCTTCAATGGGAACACCAGCTTCTATTAAAATACCTATTTGTAAATACCTATTATGTAAATACCTATTATGGCTTCCATGACCCTTTATCTTCGATTACATCAAAGTGCTTGTAATGTTCATGTGTAAGTAGAATATTTTCAGTTTTACGTTTCTGTTGCAGGTGGAGAAATTCATCTTTGTTAGTTAGAATAACGCGTTTGTTTTAGGAGTTAGGCTTAGGGAGGAGAAGGTACATTTGAACAAGTGGTGCTGATAATGTGGGACAGTGTTCTTTCTCACTGAACAAGGCCTGGGAATCAAGGTAATCGAGCCAGAGGCTGGGAGTATCAAAACCGACTGGAATGTTACCTACGAGGAGGTGTCTAGCTGGATGGTTCTTCGACCTCCTTCCCCTAACAGCCAGAAAGACTGTGGCAGTAGCCCTCATCACATCCCGCTTAGACTACTGCAACAGCATCTATGCAGGCTCAAACAGAGCTGTTCTGCACAAGCTGCAGATGGTTCAAAACGCCGCCGCCCGCCTGGTGCTAAGACTACCCAGGAAATCATCTGTCTCAAAAGCACTCAAAACCCTGCACTGGTTACCCATCCACAAAAGAGTGCTATTTAAAATCCTGCTCATCACGTTTAGAGCCTACCACCAGTCGGGACCGACATACCTGTCCCAAAGGTTTGGAAGATACACTCCCTCACGGTCACTCAGATCATCCAACCTAAACCTACCCGCAGTTCCCAAGTTTAGACTAACCACAAAAGGTGGAAAATCCATCGGAGTACTTGGAGCCAAAGCCTGGAACAAGCTCCCACCACAAATGCGCTTGATCCATTCCGAAAAACTGTTTCGTAAAACGCTTAAAACATGGATCTTTAAAGCCGAAGACTCACTCTGCTTAGCGTTAATCTAACCTACACTTTATTCATAGACCAGGATCTATGAATATGATCAACCTTAAGCAGCATCCCCCCTTCTTTTTTCAGGACAGTGATGTCTAGCGCCAAGATGCTCCCTGGAGTGTAAGTGCGCTCTATAAAAGCCTATTCACATTCACATTCACATTCACATGGGACAATAGTGTGATGTGATGGTGTGTCCTAGGATTTTGATGTTGGGAATAGTGACAGTGCTCTGGAAATGGAGTTAGGAGAGGAGATCTGATGGAGAGAGTAGGAACATCTTAGAACGAGATCTGTAGCTTTATGCTACTTGACCCATTCAATGTGAGTTCACTTCTTAGTAAGTCTTCACGCGCTGACACCTTTTTCTGCTCTTGCTTGGGGAAGTAATATGTAGGGATGTCACATTAGCTGTAGTGTAGGGACAGACTAATGCTTTTTACTTACAACCCTCAAATGAAGAATACTCTTGATGTGGTCACTGTGATCATCTGCGTCCTGGATTTGTATTAGTTCTGATGTATTTTTACATCCTCATCTTGAGGAGTTTTTTATGTCCAATTTTTTTTGCTTTGTAATAAACTAAACTTAGAACCTGGAGTCAGTGATTCTTCTGAGTCATGGGTTACTGGAATTGTGAAATCAACTCGGACAAGATATTCCTCCCCATTTTTAAGCAGGAATCAACGATCAAACAACCAGGGGTTCCAGAGTAAATCTAGAACGTTTAACCCGGCCCCATCAAGTGCAAGACTGGAAACAGCGTCTATACTGAGCTGAAGAGGGGGAGATAGTCTTCATGCATGGATAGGCTAACAAACAACCAATTTACAAAAGGGGGTGGTGATGAACAGAGTGTCTGAATTGAGCAGACCACTCTTACCCAGTCCAAAGATCAGGGCTTGATCCATCACCGTTATTTATCTCACTGCCCCATCCCAGCTCAGAACCTGGCTATATGCAAATCAGTCTGTCCCTGGCCCAGTGCATCATGGGAACAGGGCAGACTAAACTACCAAGCCAATTCTTTACCAGAAAGGAGCCAAGCTACCGGGGACCGGTTTCTGGCATTTCAGCCTCTTCGGCCCGGCTTGCTTGAATCCTGATGGAGCAGTGAGAAAGGGACTCATGTCTGAGTATACCCTGCCACACCTATAGTGGCCAAAATCGATTTACAAAAGGGGGTGGTGATGAACAGAGTGTCTGAATTGAGCAGACCACTCTTACCCAGTCCAAAGATCAGGGCTTGATCCATCACCGTTATTTATCTCACTGCCCCATCCCAGCTCAGAACCTGGCTATATGCAAATCAGTCTGTCCCTGGCCCAGTGCATCATGGGAACAGGGCAGACTAAACTACCAAGCCAATTCTTTACCAGAAAGGAGCCAAGCTACCGGGGACCGGTTTCTGGCATTTCAGCCTCTTCGGCCCGGCTTGCTTGAATCCTGATGGAGCAGTGAGAAAGGGACTCATGTCTGAGTATACCCTGCCACACCTATAGTGGCCAAAATCGATTTACAAAAGGGGGTGGTGATGAACAGAGTGTCTGAATTGAGCAGACCACTCTTACCCAGTCCAAAGATCAGGGCTTGATCCATCACCGTTATTTATCTCACTGCCCCATCCCAGCTCAGAACCTGGCTATATGCAAATCAGTCTGTCCCTGGCCCAGTGCATCATGGGAACAGGGCAGACTAAACTACCAAGCCAATTCTTTACCAGAAAGGAGCCAAGCTACCGGGGACCGGTTTCTGGCATTTCAGCCTCTTCGGCCCGGCTTGCTTGAATCCTGATGGAGCAGTGAGAAAGGGACTCATGTCTGAGTATACCCTGCCACACCTATAGTGGCCAAAATCGATTTACAAAAGGGGGTGGTGATGAACAGAGTGTCTGAATTGAGCAGACCACTCTTACCCAGTCCAAAGATCAGGGCTTGATCCATCACCGTTATTTATCTCACTGCCCCATCCCAGCTCAGAACCTGGCTATATGCAAATCAGTCTGTCCCTGGCCCAGTGCATCATGGGAACAGGGCAGACTAAACTACCAAGCCAATTCTTTACCAGAAAGGAGCCAAGCTACCGGGGACCGGTTTCTGGCATTTCAGCCTCTTCGGCCCGGCTTGCTTGAATCCTGATGGAGCAGTGAGAAAGGGACTCATGTCTGAGTATACCCTGCCACACCTATAGTGGCCAAAATCGATTTACAAAAGGGGGTGGTGATGAACAGAGTGTCTGAATTGAGCAGACCACTCTTACCCAGTCCAAAGATCAGGGCTTGATCCATCACCGTTATTTATCTCACTGCCCCATCCCAGCTCAGAACCTGGCTATATGCAAATCAGTCTGTCCCTGGCCCAGTGCATCATGGGAACAGGGCAGACTAAACTACCAAGCCAATTCTTTACCAGAAAGGAGCCAAGCTACCGGGGACCGGTTTCTGGCATTTCAGCCTCTTCGGCCCGGCTTGCTTGAATCCTGATGGAGCAGTGAGAAAGGGACTCATGTCTGAGTATACCCTGCCACACCTATAGTGGCCAAAATCGATTTACAAAAGGGGGTGGTGATGAACAGAGTGTCTGAATTGAGCAGACCACTCTTACCCAGTCCAAAGATCAGGGCTTGATCCATCACCGTTATTTATCTCACTGCCCCATCCCAGCTCAGAACCTGGCTATATGCAAATCAGTCTGTCCCTGGCCCAGTGCATCATGGGAACAGGGCAGACTAAACTACCAAGCCAATTCTTTACCAGAAAGGAGCCAAGCTACCGGGGACCGGTTTCTGGCATTTCAGCCTCTTCGGCCCGGCTTGCTTGAATCCTGATGGAGCAGTGAGAAAGGGACTCATGTCTGAGTATACCCTGCCACACCTATAGTGGCCAAAATCGATTTACAAAAGGGGGTGGTGATGAACAGAGTGTCTGAATTGAGCAGACCACTCTTACCCAGTCCAAAGATCGGGGCTTGATCCATCACCGTTATTTATCTCACTGCCCCATCCCAGCTCAGAACCTGGCTATATGCAAATCAGTCTGTCCCTGGCCCAGTGCATCATGGGAACAGGGCAGACTAAACTACCAAGCCAATTCTTTACCAGAAAGGAGCCAAGCTACCGGGGACCGGTTTCTGGCATTTCAGCCTCTTCGGCCCGGCTTGCTTGAATCCTGATGGAGCAGTGAGAAAGGGACTCATGTCTGAGTATACCCTGCCACACCTATAGTGGCCAAAATCGATTTACAAAAGGGGGTGGTGATGAACAGAGTGTCTGAATTGAGCAGACCACTCTTACCCAGTCCAAAGATCAGGGCTTGATCCATCACCGTTATTTATCTCACTGCCCCATCCCAGCTCAGAACCTGGCTATATGCAAATCAGTCTGTCCCTGGCCCAGTGCATCATGGGAACAGGGCAGACTAAACTACCAAGCCAATTCTTTACCAGAAAGGAGCCAAGCTACCGGGGACCGGTTTCTGGCATTTCAGCCTCTTCGGCCCGGCTTGCTTGAATCCTGATGGAGCAGTGAGAAAGGGACTCATGTCTGAGTATACCCTGCCACACCTATAGTGGCCAAAATCGATTTACAAAAGGGGGTGGTGATGAACAGAGTGTCTGAATTGAGCAGACCACTCTTACCCAGTCCAAAGATCAGGGCTTGATCCATCACCGTTATTTATCTCACTGCCCCATCCCAGCTCAGAACCTGGCTATATGCAAATCAGTCTGTCCCTGGCCCAGTGCATCATGGGAACAGGGCAGACTAAACTACCAAGCCAATTCTTTACCAGAAAGGAGCCAAGCTACCGGGGACCGGTTTCTGGCATTTCAGCCTCTTCGGCCCGGCTTGCTTGAATCCTGATGGAGCAGTGAGAAAGGGACTCATGTCTGAGTATACCCTGCCACACCTATAGTGGCCAAAATCGATTTACAAAAGGGGGTGGTGATGAACAGAGTGTCTGAATTGAGCAGACCACTCTTACCCAGTCCAAAGATCAGGGCTTGATCCATCACCGTTATTTATCTCACTGCCCCATCCCAGCTCAGAACCTGGCTATATGCAAATCAGTCTGTCCCTGGCCCAGTGCATCATGGGAACAGGGCAGACTAAACTACCAAGCCAATTCTTTACCAGAAAGGAGCCAAGCTACCGGGGACCGGTTTCTGGCATTTCAGCCTCTTCGGCCCGGCTTGCTTGAATCCTGATGGAGCAGTGAGAAAGGGACTCATGTCTGAGTATACCCTGCCACACCTATAGTGGCCAAAATCGATTTACAAAAGGGGGTGGTGATGAACAGAGTGTCTGAATTGAGCAGACCACTCTTACCCAGTCCAAAGATCAGGGCTTGATCCATCACCGTTATTTATCTCACTGCCCCATCCCAGCTCAGAACCTGGCTATATGCAAATCAGTCTGTCCCTGGCCCAGTGCATCATGGGAACAGGGCAGACTAAACTACCAAGCCAATTCTTTACCAGAAAGGAGCCAAGCTACCGGGGACCGGTTTCTGGCATTTCAGCCTCTTCGGCCCGGCTTGCTTGAATCCTGATGGAGCAGTGAGAAAGGGACTCATGTCTGAGTATACCCTGCCACACCTATAGTGGCCAAAATCGATTTACAAAAGGGG
The DNA here is from genome assembly GCF_964263255.1 of Lissotriton vulgaris. NCBI lineage: Eukaryota > Metazoa > Chordata > Amphibia > Caudata > Salamandridae > Lissotriton > Lissotriton vulgaris. The sequence goes on along the minus strand of NW_028252384.1, from coordinate 153,409 downwards.
GTGGTGATGAACAGAGTGTCTGAATTGAGCAGACCACTCTTACCCAGTCCAAAGATCAGGGCTTGATCCATCACCGTTATTTATCTCACTGCCCCATCCCAGCTCAGAACCTGGCTATATGCAAATCAGTCTGTCCCTGGCCCAGTGCATCATGGGAACAGGGCAGACTAAACTACCAAGCCAATTCTTTACCAGAAAGGAGCCAAGCTACCGGGGACCGGTTTCTGGCATTTCAGCCTCTTCGGCCCGGCTTGCTTGAATCCTGATGGAGCAGTGAGAAAGGGACTCATGTCTGAGTATACCCTGCCACACCTATAGTGGCCAAAATCGATTTACAAAAGGGGGTGGTGATGAACAGAGTGTCTGAATTGAGCAGACCACTCTTACCCAGTCCAAAGATCAGGGCTTGATCCATCACCGTTATTTATCTCACTGCCCCATCCCAGCTCAGAACCTGGCTATATGCAAATCAGTCTGTCCCTGGCCCAGTGCATCATGGGAACAGGGCAGACTAAACTACCAAGCCAATTCTTTACCAGAAAGGAGCCAAGCTACCGGGGACCGGTTTCTGGCATTTCAGCCTCTTCGGCCCGGCTTGCTTGAATCCTGATGGAGCAGTGAGAAAGGGACTCATGTCTGAGTATACCCTGCCACACCTATAGTGGCCAAAATCGATTTACAAAAGGGGGTGGTGATGAACAGAGTGTCTGAATTGAGCAGACCACTCTTACCCAGTCCAAAGATCAGGGCTTGATCCATCACCGTTATTTATCTCACTGCCCCATCCCAGCTCAGAACCTGGCTATATGCAAATCAGTCTGTCCCTGGCCCAGTGCATCATGGGAACAGGGCAGACTAAACTACCAAGCCAATTCTTTACCAGAAAGGAGCCAAGCTACCGGGGACCGGTTTCTGGCATTTCAGCCTCTTCGGCCCGGCTTGCTTGAATCCTGATGGAGCAGTGAGAAAGGTTTGTTTAATTCAGAGACTCTGTCCCTCGCCACCCCTTGTTGTAAATAACAAACAACCAGACACACATGTACACGAGCAGTCATTCGTACTTGCGCACAAGAATGCTATTGCATACAACATACATGCAGTCAGACAGAAATCAAGCAGGCTTACATAGATGGCCAGTATTACAGAAAACGGCAGGAAATGTTTGGTCGAAAATAATAGCTAAACCCAGAGAATTGGTAGAATAAATATTTATACAATCAATAAAGTGTATACAATGGGTCCCGTGGTGAATCCTAGTTAACAGTTTTAGTATTCAACCATCAAAAAAGAGCTTAGGAGACAAAGGGAAATGCAAGTAGGGCAAGAAGGGAATTAAGAGGGCATAGAGGAGACCCCCACAAAATAAATGTGAAGTAGTCGGAGCCCAAGAAAACAGAGGGGAGATAGGAAGGAACAAGAGGGGGAAGGATAAGGAAAGAAGGAGTGACAAATGCAATTCAAAGTGGAAGTAGAGGCTTGGGGCATGACCGCCAAAACAGCAATGTAAAAAAAGTGATATGTCACCCAATGACAGATTGTGGGAAGGGTTGGGGCGAAGAGAAAATGGATCCCTGAGAACCTTGTAGAAATGTTAATGTAGATTAATGGCATGTACACAGGCAACAAGCATTTGGAATGCAATAGGTCTCGCATTTGCAAGAGTGTAAGCTATTGGCATTCTAAATGACAATACCTTTTATTTATGCTTTAAAAACCAAAACATAGATAAAAGGCATTGTCATTTACAACGCCAAAAGCGCGTAAGTGCGAGACCTATTGCATTGCAGATGCTTGTTTGTGTTTACATTGTCACACAAACATGCCTCTGTGTCTGGGAAACGTTGCTGAGAGACCCAAGAGCTCATGTTACAGAGTGAGGAATGCAGCCTCCCGGTCACAAACAATTCACAAGCTCATTACGTGCTCCCAGGATTCCACCTGAATGGAAATACATACAGGTTTATCAGGCAATCCTGCAGCATGTAATGAGCTTGTGAATTTGCGATCAGGATGCTGCATTCTGCACTCTGTAATGTGAGCTCTTGGGCCTCTTGGCCCCTTCTTGAGTTTATGCCCAGCGCGCGCATTTCTTTAAAAACATTTACTGCTAACACTACAAAGGAAGGCCCCCTTCCTCATTGGATAACATTGGGCCTAACTACCTCTGCACCCGGCTGCCCCTGTGCCACTGAGGGTGTACCAACTGTACCTACCTGACCCTGGGAGACCCCTGAGCCTATGCCCAGAACCTTAACTCTGCTACTTGAGTACTTACCTAAAAGCTGATAACTCACTTTTCTTCCATAGGCTAACATTGTCTGGTTTCACTTGGAAATTCTTCTAAGTGAGGAGTTTTTGAACTTTAAAATATTCACCTAAAATCAGCCGAACAACGAATTCCGATTTACTCACCTGTTATCAGGAGAGACCTCAGTGCTGCACCTTTTAGCCCAGCACAAACGCTGAAAAGTAATTTTAACCATACTTACCAGTAACCTTAATTTTTTTCCATAGGAAACCATTGACTGTTTTTCTGTGAAATTTCTTTTGTCGATTTTTGCAAACTACAAATATTCTTTAAAAATCGTACCAACTACCAAAACGTAATTACTTGCCTGTTTTAGACAGAGGTCCCCGTGCTGAACCTAGGAGTCCAGTACTGGATTACAAAAGTAATGTGAACATACTTTACCTGCACAGTGAATTTCCTTCCATAGGATAACATTGGGAATTTCATCTGAAAAAGTTTCCAAGTGTCAACCTTTAAAATACAATAATATTCCTTAAAAATCACTTCTGTAACTGAAACGCTTTTACTTAACTGTTTACAGCTCATGTTCAGGGACTGAATCTAGGATCCAGTCCTGTGGTTAGAAAAGTAATCTACAAAGTAACTAATTGCATTTAACTAATGATGGGGATGGGGCGGAGGGGCGGTGACTCAGTGGCCTGATCCCGTCTCTCCGTCGGAATAGAGACAATATGCTGGATTCCCGGAGTGTAGACGACTGCTAATTACACCTCGGCTACAGTTTCCGGTTTCGGAAGGTACACTGTTCAAGGGGATGCCTTCACAGTGGATTGTGCTGACCTAATTTGAGCGAAAACAGTGTTTGATTCTCCGACGCAAACTGGAGCTTAGAAGTATAAAATGGCGGCTGCTCGAACGGCTGATGCTGGCCAACAATTTTAACACATTCACCCCCCTGGAGTGAACCGGGCGGTTCCCTACAAGACAAGGTATTTCAAACATTTATGTCGATTTTAGTGAGGCTTTGTGTATCGGCGCCGGCTTGCCTGACTTACCAATGGCGGCTTTTATGAGACATGAAGGATGGTCTCCTCCTGAGCATGCTTAAGATGCACCAGGGCTTACTGGCAAATGACAGAGTCCAGAGGGGGCGAGTAGGCTGCTGGGAGCGCCCTGGGTCTCACCAACCTTGATCCCTCGCCATCTGAGAGAGAGGGGACTAAGAAAACGGCTGCAGGAAGGGAGGGACAGTGCTCATTTCAGCCCACCTGACCCCAAAATGACAGTCGGAACCCCCCCACACGGGAGATATCACAGGAGACACCCCCAAAGTGCCTGGGGAAAGGTAGAGCTTTATTGAGGCACCCTGAAAGGTCTTAGAAGGATTTGAAGAAGGCCCAGGTACAGTGAGACATGGTAACACACACAGCCCTTGCCTGACCCTAAACTGGCCGACATGAGCCACTGCTAAGTTCTACCTTGAGAAGACCCACCATTTCAGGCTCCAAGAAGGACCTAGGCAGACTCCAAGAACGACCTAGGCACACACGAGAGTCACCTCTCTACAAGCGCAACTGATCCCCACAACACTGAGAAGGATCCCCTGGAGATCTGACCAGCCCGGGACTCCCTGGTGGTGGGCAGTGATCGCATCTAAGCCACCTAAAATAGCCGTAACCAAGGTGTCAAACTACTTCACACCGGCGGAGAAAAAACAGGTGGGCGACCAGGAGAGTGTTGAATCTGGTATGGCGCTGGCCAAGGAAGACCTGTTAGCGTACCTGACGGACTTCAAGACTAAATTTAACACCAAGGCCACAACCCCCCTGCCTGACCTCAAGTTGGCCGCCTCAGTTGGTCTCTCCATGATGCTCTACCACTCATGGAAAATAGATCTGGTAATCTACCAGATCTTAACCACATCCCTCACCTGACCTAGATCCTGCTCTCCCTCCAGGACATGCTCACTTTGAACTTTCCCTCGACCGTGGAGACCCTGCTATTTGACTGATGCCCGGTGGAGCTACCTGTTAGCTGAAGAGGAGACGGGCTGTGGATCCCCCTCGGCCGTCACCTACCCAGCTGGGAATTGGGCAAACGTTCCTTTGTTTCTCTGTCATACCCCCCTCCTATCCCTTCACCCTACCCTCTTTCCCTTCTTCTTGCCTTCTATCCCTTTAATGTGTTTCTGTTGAGACCTAGCTATTTGACTGATGCCCGGTGGAGCTACCTGATAGCTGAAGAGGAGATGGGCTGCGGATTCCCCCTCGGCCGCCACCTACCCAGCCGGACCTTGGGCAGACTTTCCCTTCGTCTCTCCGTCGTATCTATTCCCTACACCTTTTTCCCTTACCCCCTCTCCCTTCCCCACCCCATTTTCCTTTTCTTCTATGCTCCTTAATTTTTTTTACTGGTATCTTTGGTAACTTGTAACTGATGTAAGTTTTCAACTATGTGGAACCTTATGTTCTAGCCAGTGCTATATAAAACTCTTTAAATAAATAAATACATAAATAAATAACCATTTTAAAAAAAGTCCCTGAAAACTAAAGGATCAAGATAAAAACCGGAGGATAGCCGAAGTTAGGCGCTGCTGCTGGGAGGAAACAAAGGAGGATAAGGGGGACGAAGAAATGATAGTGACCAATCGCAGCCAAGCCTTTTGAAAGGACAATCATAGTCACCAATAAAAAGCCAATGGGTGTTCTGTCAGCCCAGTATTGTATACAACAGATTGAGAAACAGCGCATGCTTAGTCAAGGCTCGACCTAAAAAACCTATGAGAAGGGAAATTTTGGTTAAAAAAAGTACAAACAATGAATTAGTTTCTACCATTTGGAAACTAATTGAAAGCAAATTAATTTATTCAAGTATGAAATAACATATATACAATTTAACGTGCGTTAGACAGAAAACACAGCAATCAACCGAGATTTTAGTAAACTAAAATGTATAGTAAAATTGCCAATTTAACAATTTCAGGTGGAGAAAAAAACTTCCTACCACACCAAGTCGGCACTCCCTTAGACACTCCTCCATGCCAAGTAGATAACCAATTTTCAAGATTAATGGCATTTACCCACTTGTAAAACCATGATATGGGCAATTTTGATTAAAAAAGACAATCGAATGAATTCGTTTTCACCATTTGGAAAACAACCTTAAGCAAATTACTTCATTTGTGTACGAAATTATATGCATACAATTTAACTTCTGTTAGACACAAACTACTATAGGAGACAGACTACAACACAAACGAAAAACCTAAGAATTAATCTAATAGCAATATTTGAACAAAACAGTATCGGACCAAATATGTACCGCTCATACTAGAATGAGAACTGCACATAACAAATAGAAGAGGTTCTGAACAGCTGAAATCTGACAGCAGATGCACCTGGAACTTTAATACCCGAAGAGCTACTGCACCAACATGTTTATTTTTATGGAGATGGCAGGAGTACACATCAACCGAGATTTACGTAAAGTAAAATGTATAATTAAATGAGTAACTTAATAATTTGTGGTAGTGGTAAAATACTCAACCACACCAAAGTGGCACACCCTTGGGCACTGCCTCCCTGCCAAATAGACATACTTGGCCACACTACAAACTGGTTTGATGGACAGGGTTATATCTTACATAGCCATGCTACAGAGGTCACCCACTGACTTGAAAATTCTTAAACACAGGCAAAAGCCAAATATTTCTAAAAACAGAATAACCAGTTGTCTAATTTGCCTTATCACACATACAAAAACTAGACAACATGGATTTCTGAATACTGGAACATTCACCTAACAAAACGAAGCATCCGGTAAATGAAGAACAACAGGATAAGCTGCATCTAGAGAAGATTTAAAAAGGACAAACACTCAATATAAAAACTGCCACCATCCCTGTGCATCACACATTATGGAGAGGACTCAAACAGAAGTCTAAACATGAAACTAATAACCTTTTACTGCAGCGCTTTTTCATGACACCCAAATTGCCGTTTTGAGGCATCTGTGTGGAGGTAAAATGGAGGCAATTTCTGTACATTTCATTTTTTGTGGAGACCCACCCAGGTGAAGTTAGAGACCCGTTTCCTAATCTTTTTCAGACTCACCATTTTTGTTGGTCTTCTTCAGCCGATATGTAAGGGGTTGCTTTACAATGCTGCTCACATCTGGGTCATTCCGAAATTTCTTCCTCTGAATCTCCTCAAACCATTCTCCCGTCACTCCGTGGAGCCATTTTATGTCTCTTTTTGCATTCTGAAGTTTACTGAAATGAAACGTCACAATCATTTAAATTTATGATCATGTTGATGCAGGAGTCTTAACAATAGCATTAGGGAAGGGAGAATTCATTCTATAATACAAGACCACCAAATGGTTAAAGAAACGCAAAAACACAATTGGGCAGAGATCGAGATCTATACAAGGTATCCAGAGGGTGGTCGACCTGAACCTTCCACGAGAATGGCTTTTAGAGGAAAAAGAATGGAATGGCAGTGAAAACGCCAAAAGTGAGGAAGGCAGAGAGAAGAGCGGGCAACTTGATTAAAGCTGGCATAGGTACGAAAGAAGACCGAGAATGATACATTGCAAAGACACACAGGGAAAAAGCAGTCACATGGTAAAAGAGACCTCTAGAATTATCTAAAGGTTCGAAGAAGAGTCTAGCTGAGAGAAAGCAGGATTTCCAGGAGATGATCAAGACAGGCCGAGAGGCCAAGGGACCTTCAGTGGAAAGTAAATCACCAAGATAATGCAGGAGCATAGAGAGAGAGAGACAGTCAAGGCCAGCAGAGGTGGAAGTGGAGATGGATTGGTTCTACAGCAAAGCAATATTAGCCAGCGGTCTAAAGGACCAGTTGTAAGAGTATCAGAAGGCTTCATTAGCACCAAATCTGGCCTCATTCTTAGGTAAGGGGACAGCAATGTGTCACTCTTTATAAAGACAAACATCCATGCACCAGAACTGCTAAAGGAAGCAGACAAACAGAAGGAAATGATAGGCCTCTATGAAGAATCTAGGTAGAGGTACAGTATACTGCCGACCTTAGGGTGAAATGCAGCGGTGGGAATTGAGACTTCAAAGAGGCAGCAGAGACAATCCCTTCACGAAATTGACATGATTATAAATGTGTAAAACCTTAATTTGAAAGGGAGTAGTGAAAGATAGGGTTTTGATGAGGAAGGTATATAGGAGCTAAACCTCTAAGTGCGAGACATATATAGGAAAATGGGGATATTAGTTCAGAGATTTCCAGAACAAGTAAGAAACTAAGAAAATATTGTTAGAAAAAAAGAGACAGAAAAAGAAATCCCTGGAGAAAGATAAAATGTAAGGTGAAAAAAAGGGACAGGAAGAAAAAAATGGTTTGAACAAAAAATTCAAAAGAAAAGTTGACATTAAAGTTGCAACATTTTATTCGTATTTTTGAGGTTATGAATAGATTTCTATTGCAATTTTATGGATTGCTTGCGATATAACTATTTCCAAGGGTACAATGCTTGAAAATGCTGAATATTTTCTAAAATCTTACTGCCACACCACAATTTCTTCCAAATAATTTTTTTCCATATAGTACAGTTGCTGTCATATTAATGCTGGGTTCTTGTACAATTGCACACCAGCAATTTCCTCATGTGATCGCTGTTTTGTTTTGTGCATTTTTTAAGCTGCGGATCTCAATGGGCCAAGCGTTGTAAAATGTCCACGTGAAGAGTTTGTGAAATCCAAATCTGAAATTCATATTTATAAGGTAAACCCCAACAGAGTCTGAAAATCTATTTTCATATCCTCCTGCGATTGCTAACTTTTGATTAACCATTTAAATACTGATATGAAGTTGCATAACGTGGGTCTATCTAAAAATACAATACATATTGCACCCACTACACCCATTCCTGTTTCTAGGCGCTATTAGTGCCCAGTTCTATGGTACTCAAATCAATGAAAGGCTGAGTTGGACAAGCCACTGTTCAGACCTACGACCAGCAGGCCGAGTGGGTGCTCAGACAATTAAGCTATTTTATCTTTAAAACAAGCGCAGACAGAGATGCAAATCTGCAGTTATTCGACCATGCAAGACTGGCCTGGTAAACTTTGGACGCTGTTGGCCGTGTAAACAATTTTTGACTTGGGAAATAAATATGAGAAATAAACTGTAAGACAGGCATAGGTTTTATATATTCGTCCAAAATGACTGAAATTCCTGCAACTTGTGAATGATTGATTAAGCTGAGCTATACAATGCCTTCAACTACTGTGCTGAAGTTAATGCAACAATAATTCTTTAATGGAAAGGTTATGTCTAGATGTCTCATCCAGCTTGGGGGTCAGAAGGGAGAGGACAAAAAGTTACTGATTGTCCAGACCATGTCGTTAATGCCTGAGATTCTTCTAACTTAAAAAAAACCAATAACATTTCATCGAAAAAATAAAAATCAGAAAATATCAAATGTTAATCAATATGTGAATGAATATTGTCTCGGAGTGGTATGAAGCCAGCGATATGAAACCTGCCTACCCATCTAAAAGGACTAATGCCGTAAGCTGCAGTAATGATGCTCAAGCCTCTATCCTTCCATGTAAATCACAAACAAGATTACTGCACAGGCTTCCAGAAAACCATTCATGCTGCATTTACGGGTAACTTGAGGAAGAAGTTAGGAGTTAGAGCCTTTGAAATGATGACTTAATGATAAATTCCTCAAGTTTGTTGGCACTTGACTAGTTGCAGAAAGCTCTTGTCCTGAATCTGTGATGTGGCACTAAGCTGTTAGAATCACTGATTATTGCCAGGGTGATTATTAATAGGTTAGCATAAATAATCATTACACGACTCTTATGCACAAGAAAGAACAGGTCTGCACAAGTCCATATCTACAGATGCTTTGCTGTAGATGCGCATATCCACTGCTTCTCTGCAAGCAGACCTGCACTTTTGTACAACTCACACTTCTACAGTTAATGCAGCCCACCTTATATTAGGGACCAGTAGAACGCTTTGTATAGAATAGACATTCAAGCCACACAATTGTATATATGTGGAGAACAGTTTATGGAATAACTGAAGAAGTAAAATGGAAAGAAATGCAGCCAGAGACTGAGGAGAGAAGGGAGTCAACAACAAAAGTTGCTATGTCATGAAGGAATTCCAGGCTGCTCCCTCAGACCTCTCTGCGAGCCTCTCAGTGCCACACTGTCTCTCTGCTCTGAGGGAGGGCAGAGGGCATAGTGTCAGGAGGGGAGGGGGACAAGATGGTACAGAGTGTGGTAGGTTGGGTGGCTGGTGGGGAGTTTTTTTAATGTTTGGGACAGGGAAGAGAAGCCATGTTCTGAATGGCTTCCCATTACCCATCGGCCCCTCTGTAGCAGCTAAACGGGCAGATGACTTGGGGGTTATACAAACCACAAAATTATGCATAGGTCATAAGTGAATAACGAGGTGCTTTACACCTCAGGTTTCAAAGTAACATCCTAGACAGCTCGAGCTTCACTCGCATAGTCCATTTGATGTCACTCAGAACCCCTCGGTGATAAACCTCATTATTCATGGTTACCCATCTATAATTCTATAAGCAAAGCCCAGGGCAACATTATTGTATCTGCATAGGAGTAGAAGTGTTTATAGAAGGAAAAATGCTGGCGCAGCCATCACTGCGCCATTGGCTGATTGGGAGTTGTAAGTCTCCTGATATTATTAGCTTTCTTTTTAGATGGTCTGTATGGTAGACGGGTGTGTGAGTACTGTAGGGTCAATGTTTCTTGGGACCTTTTACAAGGTGACTCGAACCACGCTGTGCCTTTGCAACGCGGTCCAGACCACATCTTCACAACGCATTCCTTTACCGCGCAAGTCGTTACAACGACCTGCCTTCGGGAAAGCATTGTTGGACTGATTTTGGACTCCAAGTCCAACATTTTCCATACTGTTGCACAGATTGGGGTTAGAATAGCAAATTGTACTATTCCAAAGTCCAGCAAATTGTACTATTCCAAAGTCCATCGCTTTCCCAAAGGCAAGTCGTAACAACGTGTGTTGTCAAGACGCATTTGTGGTTCAGACTGTGTTGTTAAGACATGTGTGGCAATTGCATGCGTGATTCCAACATAAAACCGTTTCTTGTACCAGCCAGAGAGGGATCGCATGTGAAGTAATGAAAAGAATTGTGATGCGGTGGTGAAGAGAATACATTAGTTAGTGGTAGGAGACTAAAGAGGTAGGAGTCAGGAATGAAGCAGAGAAATAGTGGAGGTTCAGACTCACAAATTAGGCAGCTATCCCCAAAAGAAGCCTCCATACACATAGCCCAGTGGTAACTATTATTTAAGAGTTAATCTGAGGCTTCTCTAGAGAGAACTCGTTGGATCCACAAGCTGTTGTTTGGCTTCAGTAAATGAACCTCCCCTCCTTAGATAAATAGTACTACAAGTGAATTACCTGATTTTCACCCAGTAGGTAGTGTTAAGAAAACAGAGGGAAATTCGCTTGGTGTGCTGAGGTAACACAAGAGGACGGTCAGGTGTGACTGGAAAGATGGTGCTGGATGAAAGTGAAGACGAAAAGAGCTGGGGCACTAGAGCGACCTCCTGCTTGTAGATCCAACAAGAGATTCATCCCAGTCACGTTGAATATGTATTTATATGGTGAATCACGTTTAGTCACAGTAAAGTGTCATTTATTGGGAAGTGGTGTGGAAGGTTAAAACTGAAAGCAAGACATTTATTAAAGCTGTGATGTGGAGACAAGTGACACTCATTTGAAGGCGGCAACTAAGGGGTAACAGATCTTTAGAAAATAAAGTTTTGGTTTAGCAGACTTTGTTACCAGTATATTTAGTTCTATTTTAAAGGTAAATAAACTAAAAAGTGTTTTACACCCAAAAGAAACAGTGCAGACAATTATTTTTTGCAGTACACTACACACCTTACGGTCTGCGTTGATGTATTTGCAGTCTTGCCTTGGATAAACACTGTCTAACACTCCTAATGAGAATTTGCCAAAATGGAAGCACATTAATAATTTGTTTATTTAGAAAATTAAGATACTCACATATGATTAAAAGGTGTTATTACTTTTATTGTAACCACACATCCTTTAAGCGTTTTCAAAAAGTTCGGACCAACTTAACCACAGCCCGATTGGTTAAAACTAGAACCTTTCTGTTCGTCACATTAAAGTGCCAATATCGCTAAAAAAATGATTAATGTTCACATGCACTACATATAAGCATTAGCAAATCACCTAGTCAGCTTTAAATTCAAGGGACCAATTAAAACCTACTACACTTATAACAGGTTCAAGGGCCAGACAGAGTATACACAATGAAAACACCACATAAAATGACAGGAGAAACAAAAGATTTATCATACAGGTGATGGTATATATTTGTAGAGTGTCCTTATGCTATTGCTCGTGTATTTGTGCAAAAACAAAACTGAGAAAATAATCAAAGAGACCACTAGTTACAGTTCCTGCTCCGGATATTTAGGCTTTTCTGAATGCCAGGTTGCTGGTAAGACTTCTCAGAATGGCAAAGTATTCCAAAAGGGGGAAAAGCTCGAGACATTAAAGAAAGACACTACCAAAAGATTATAAAGACACATGTTGAAGAGAAAACTACCTATAAATTACTTGAAACAAATCCGACTTTTCGCTCCCATTTAAATGTGGAAGAAACTCTTGGAAGAGCATTACATAGTGGATGGACAACAGGAAATAAAATAGAATGACACTATGTAATAGAAGGATCAAAATGGAAGAGTTTTACTGAAAATTCAGAATAAGCTGTGCTAATTTGGAATGCATATTTTATTTTAGAAGGAACAATCCAAACAACCAAATAATCATTTGAAGCAAGAATTTAAGGTTTGTGGCAGCCAGCAAGCGAGAGTAACTGGCAGTCTGGACCAGTGATCCAGAGCTTGTTTCTGGTGCAGAACCAACATCCCAGAAATCGTGGAAAATGTGAATTCTTATGCTTTGGTGGAACCACGGACTATCCAACAAGAAACTGAAAAGTTGCCATAAGAAAGAATCATATCTGTTACACAGATCTTTATGAGGGGGCGGGGAGGGGGGCTGATTGAAAAGGAAATCACTTTGGACGCAGCCTTGTGATATCAAACTCCCTCGATTTGTACCCGCACTGTAATCCTGTTTTGGGTAAACAGGCACTTGCACCCAAAAAGGAATTACCTGTCCCATCATTATCAAAGCCTTCGACTCAAGCAAAGACAGCAATAAAGTGACTAGCTTACAAAATGCAACATAGTCATTACAGACCATCCCTTCCTCCTTCAGTTTCTATCGTTAGTCTTTCAATCTCATTGAAATAGTTCATATGCTCTTTTATCATGTCCTACGCTTCCTGAACATCCCTTGATCTTTTCCATAATACCCTAGTAGAACGAGAGCCTTAAATTGGCATCTGGGGTTCTGCATAGCTTGTATGTAGGATTGATCAGGACATCCTCTATAGCTGGGGTTAGCTTGCCTTTTTCCAAGTAATCGCTGTTTTTTTATTTTGCCTAGGCTTCCTTTTCTCTGTTGTAAAGACTTTTTCAGGTGAGTCACTCTAATATCGTTAGTGGACAAAAACACAAAGTAATAAGGAGTTTTAGCTAGTAGGTCAACCGTTATAAAAAGGTTGCATGTTTCCCTTATCTGAACATTTGGCATTCGTCTACAAATGAACTAGAAATCCCTTTTAAATAAGTACTAAAAATAGTGGAGATCACATTGAAGGGCATAAAACGATTCATACATTTTTTTTCAATGAATGTTATTGGGTTTTGTGCAAAGGAAATGAAGAAAAACAGTAATGTGGATCTATGTCAGAGTAGGCAGGTACAGTGAATATGCTCGTACAAAATTAGATAACCACTGTAAGGGGGACAGAAGGAAAGGAAAACAAGATAATTCAAAACAAATCTTCAGTAAAGAATAAAACATCAGAATAAACAGTGGAGCAGGAGTTTTACTGCAAGATTGTTGTGCGTTTCTTGCATGGCCCATTGTCGTCTTCCCTATGTTAGCCTAGTTTTGCACGTTGCAGACCGCGTCTCCTTTATACACCTTACTATAATAAAGACGCTTGCTTTTGTGACAGACTGTATTTTCACACAGAACCTACATATGATTTTGTGTTCTGTTCTTTTCCTAGGATTTAGTCTCAACACCACAAACAAGGTCAAACAACTATGCCCCTGGTTGTTCTCTCCGTTGAGGCACCAGCACCTAGACTTAACACGAGAATGCAGCTGCTGTTTGTGAGTAAACATGTCTTGTCATATAACAGAGGACAGGTGTTTTAAAAACACACTCTGAGCGAAGGTCCTGAAGAAAGATCGCTGTGTCATCAGAGATGCAGAGTATCCACCTATGTATGCTAAGGTAGGGGTCTGCCACTAATCCCAGAAATCTTTCATATATAATCACTTAGCTTTGGTAGAAAGAAAAAGTTTAGGCTAAACTTTTTTATAACATGACAGGGATTTTATGGTACATGACTTGTTAACCATTCTAACAATATTTTTGGTATGGATTTGTTTTCTAATTGTGGCGCAAATACTGCATAGGATAGAACAATAGTTTAACTAGATATAAACTTCTTTCGTGTCTCCTGCTTATCTTATTGTGGACAAGTACAACAGAGAGCGAAAGAGTGTGTCCTGTTACCGCGATCCCTGAGAGGGTCGAGAGGGTTGTGTTCTGGGGTACCAATTCACTTGTTTCTCTTGACAGGTTAGGAAGGCAAGTGAGGTACTATAGCTAGTCGGAGTCCGGCTCATAGATACCGAGGTGGTACGTAGACTCAGTCCCTACATGCTGATGTTCCATGGTCCCAAGCATAGTTCTGTTCCTGAGCAGAATCCCTGCAACATCAGGCATGACAAACCCACATTTAAACATAACAAAATACATACTTTTGAAAAGTCAACAATCTGTTGAAGGACAAGAGAGGGTAGGAGGTCAGTTTATGTCATATTAAGGTACTCAAGGTGATGTGGTAATGGAAAAGTTGAAAAGTAGTTGTTGCGTGTCTTCCAAACAGATCTGCTCCGAGAACTCCAGGGGGAGTTTTGAAGAGTAATGTTATCGGCACCCCTTCAGTAGGCAACTCAGTTCAGCCAGGATCGAAACGAAGTAGCGCAGTATTTTTCCAGTTAGTGAGGATGGACTTACAGGCCACTGACAATAGTATGTCAACTAGGAGGCTATTGTTATGTGTCTTGAGTTATGGGTCCAGGAAGCCCTGACTAGTGTAAGGAAGCATCTTTCAGGTGTACCCCAAATAGCGTACAAATGAAATCGAATATCTGTAGTTTTTTCATGGAAATTCACAGGCGTGTGTTTTGCCATTTAAATGTATTTTAATAATGTGTCTAGTTTCTGATGGAACTCTCGATTCATACACTCTTATGCAGCAGACTTTGGGAGACATACTACAGGTATTGGGCAAGGGCAAAATTATCAGAGTGTACCATATAATGTGTAAAATTGGGCTGCTCAAGGAGTCCCAATATGCCTACCAGTTTTAGAGGGAAATATTTGAAGAAATCTACTCCAGCTATATTTCATATCTACTGCCTACGCAAATGATGCACCCTGGAAAAGACTGTCCTTGAATCCAGCAAATTGCTGAAGACACTTCTCCATTTATGGCTGTATGAAGGAGAGTGTAGATACCGATCAATACAAGAACTATCTAATCTTTATTTAATCAGAGGGTATGAAACCAAAGTTACCTATCATTCCACTTAAATATGAGCAATTACCAAGGATCTGCTGAAGACCAGGCTATAGAATAATGGCAGCTGCTTATAGATCAACTCAAAGCAATCCCTTGGAAGCAGTTAAAAGATGGGCTGTTCAACTCTTCCTGGCCTCTCTGGAACATCCAGAACTAACATGATACAGTCTCATCTCTTTGGTATGAAGTTGGGGTCTGCAGGGCAGCAGCAGGTGCAAATGAGGCCAAATGGAAGTTCTCTGGTACACCATAATCCAGTGTTGCTAGCATGATAGAACAGAAATGGACATAAATCGTTTAATCATATCTGCCCAGTTTGAAACTCAGAAGATGTAAAGAACTATTTTCTCGCCAGTTATTTCCAGAATTAACTGGACAAGTAGCCTCTTTCTTGCTGCAGCCGTAGGATCTAGAGGAGAGTAAGCATTTTACATTTCTAAATTACTCTGGTTTTTCACTGTAAGAATGAGGTCAGGGTTACTGGGACCCAGATGGCCTGTAGGATAGTCTGAGCATGGACCAGTAGCATGGCCCAGTGGAAGAGAGAAGATTACATGAAATAATTTAGATTTTTCCTCTCTTCATTTCGACCAAGTTCTTAAGGCGGGTCCATCCTCTCTTTTGCAGCTATCCAACACGTTTGTGCTATTCCTCTCAGGTTTTCAGAACATTTCTGCATTAAAGATTAATTATTTATGATTGGCTTATTTATTTTAAACAATAATTAGTAAATTAAATATTATTTTTTTATTTATTCAAAGGTAACTTATTTTCGGAATGTAAAATGCTGGCTTCCTATGCCAAATTATGGTGATGGCAACAAACAATACTCCAGGTGTGGCATTTCTTGCAAGTAAACCATATTTTTATGTAATTCCTATATCCGGATTTTTAGTCGGGACTGTTCCACCTAACAAGTCACAGCTCCTCCCCAGAAATCAATACCATATACTAAACTCTTTTATAGGGGACATACAGAAACTACAATGTTGATCACTCCCTTGTAGAACATTGGGCGCCGTTTGAGGAATACGAGGGGCTCGTTTGTCCAAGGCTGCACAGCACAGACACAGGTAAGGGTATTTAAACATCCATACCAGGCCCAAATGGCTTCTACACATATTGGGCAAAGGTCGTTGGACTGAATGATCTCCGCTACCTCCTTAGCCTTTTATCACAGAGCATCATAATGCTGGTCCCTCAAAAATCTCATAAAGGTACACATCTACGCTAGATGTACAAACCATACAAATGGTGGCTGGACCTTGCAATCCCATTGGAGTAACTAATAGAGCTAGTTCTCGCTATGAAAATAACTGCATGACTGTGGTGTTAAGATTCCTATGCCACAATCTGTTTGCACCTACAGCTGGCTTATCTCCATGATTAGGGGCTCCACCCACACAGAACTATGCAGGGAGCTACCCAGTGCCCAAAGCCACCCACGTGTTTGGTTGACTTACATTGGTAAATCAGCATGCTTGCCTAGTGGCGGATCCTCCGCCAATGCAGAGGAGCGTCGCCCTACTGCTTTAAGACCAGTAAGTAAACAGAGAGAAATCACATAAGAGGTAGGAGCACACTGTGTAAGGATCCAAAGTAGGTAAGTAGTAACAGAGCTCATAGAGGGTGCATAGAAAATGAAGAGAAGAAGAATAGGTGTAAATTACAGATTTGGTGAGTTGCACAGAGGGGGGCAGGATGCACAGAGAGGTGGTGGGAGCTGGGCCAGAAGCACTAGAAGCAGGAATTTCGAGGACGCCAACATGAGAAAGCTGCATAATGAACAATTGTGTGATTTAGGGGCCCGTTCCAAATTCATACATCAATATTTTGGGTACACACATTGTTTTGGCATACCATGGTTTAGAAGTATTGTAGAAATTCTCATTTCTTAAAACTGAGACTTAAATAGTTTTATAATTATATAAGGGAGGATAAATGCTATATAATCCTTACTGGGTGAGAAGAGGGAGACCATACAGACAAGCCAGAAAGAATAATGTACTTATAATAGGATAAAAGTAACAACTGCGTGTTTTCATGTCAGATAAGGATTTAAATTGTTTATCTATATCTTGTAGCATTGTCATGCTTTTCTGCGCAAGTATATGGGCATGTCCATATAAGGTGCAGGTTATAAAGTGGTTTAGAAATGCATCATAGTTTTACCACCCAAAATGTTTGGGTTGGGAGGAATATGCCATAATGTCCCCTGGAAGAGTCTTTCTTTCCCCCTGCCTTGTGCCAAAGTCTGCTTCTGACACGCCTTACACTGTGCACAACACTGTGTTGTGTTGAGGGGCTCTATAGAATTCCGTGTGGTGAGTCTTCTATGTGCCTGGAATGTTCTGGATTATCTCTGAAGGTAAATTCTGATGTAGCTGTTGTGAGGCCTGTTGGTGGATGGGATGGTGTTGTATACAATAAACAACTTTGAAACCTACTGTGGATCCTACTGTGCACTGCGATCTGTCTTCAAATTGGCGGCGAGCAGAGTAAGCCTTCGCAATTCCAAACATCAAAGTACTGTGGCTCTTCTCCTCAGCTGCCAAGTGATCCTCATACAATGAACCCAGAATGTCACTGATTGGAATGCTAATCCCTGTAGATGGTTTGTTTCCTCAACAGTGACCACTGGCAAACAATGCAGACACGTTGTGGTTAGCACTCTTGAGGACATCAACGGCTGGCATGGACTGTTGCCGCACTACGGCACAATGGCGTTACTTCTAGCACTCATTACATTTTGTCTGACCACAGTGTGACAACAGCTTGACTTCACAAGAGCAAATCACACAAACATCACTAGAGAATATGTTGAGCATCAACTGGGCATGTGAACATTAGAGGTTATAGCAAACGAGACGAGAAGGAGCAAACCCAGTCTACAAGAAGTCTCGTGCTCACTTTGTACATGTTCCCTTGTACTTTACACCAATGTCCCTCTTTTTATACACATGGCACTGTGTTTCAAAACATGTACTTTCCTGAAGAATTCAAGTGTTGTCACGAATCCTGTAATAAAGAAAAATATTACAACAGTGGGAAAAATCTGCTGCCAGGTTAATTTTTCTGACAAAAACGGTTATTTATTCTGTAAACTGAAAGAAAGGATTTGGAGTACGAAAGAATTTACCATTACTGTGATTTGTACCACCTTAAAAAGTTGAATATTTTTCGTGAAATTATATTTTCAAGTAACTAGAATCACTCTGCTGTCTTGTCGGACACATGAGTTACAAATGAACCAATGTTGTTGGATACCAGCGTCTTCTATGAACAAAGGTTACTTGGGTACCATGTTAGATATTGTTCTTTTTAGTGTTTGCTTAATAATATACTCTCACCAGGCAAAAAAACAATACTTCGACCATTTTCCTAAAGGACTTCCAATTAAGTGAGAAACATTGAAAAGGGTATTGACACATTATGCATGAGTTTGGATACCAACTTGACAGCTGAAAGGAACACATCTTTATTAAAGCATTGAAGGCTGTGAAAGGAAAGCAGATATTTGATCGTTCATCTGACTTAGAGGGTGAGAGGTAACTTTTATATGAATAAGAAATTTGCATGAGAAAATTTGACAAATATTTGCAGAAACGTCAGCCCTGCATTAGAACCTCACCATTTTAAAATGCATGTTCAACATGAAGGAGAGAGTGTGGAAGACTGTCACGGCATTAAGAAAAGTAGCTTCTGCCTGCATATTTGGAGCTGGCACAAAGGAGAGGAACCAGCTTATGATAAGATGTAATAATGACAAAGCTAGAGGAGAGCTCCGGCTTGTGTAGAGCAAAAGGAAGAGAGGAAGATTGCACAGAGTGAGTGCAAGAGGTTGATGTGAGAAAGAAAGATGCAATAGGGCAAAAGGCATCACATTTGAAAGGGATGTGGCAATGCCGGACACATGGCGAACAGCAAAGCATATCCTGCATTGAATGTCTGGTGTAAACATTTAATTAATAAAGTACACTATGTGAAATGCTTTTGGTATGGAAGATACAGAGTTAAGATGCAGGAAGTGAAAGAAGAATGTGAGCATATTGTACCACAAGTTTCAATGAGTCCTAGGATTTCTAAGGATGTTATCCTGTCAATAAAGTAACACTTAAAAGGATCAATGTTAACAATATCGTTCAAAAGTAACTGGATGTGAAACCGTGTGGCTACTGAGGCAGCTAATCGAGGTGAGGGAATATTTCGACTGAAATAAAATGAGAACATGGTGTACAGAAAGTATGATTTATGTCCATATGTGCAGTGTTAGCGTTCACAATTGCTTTCATTGAAAGGATTGGGGTATTGTTCTGAATCCTAATGCTATTCCTGCTCTGCATATAAACAGTGTTGACAAGAATTCAAATGTATTTGTGAAGTAGCTTCCAGAAAAGTGCAGTTCTGATGCAAGTGTCAGAGTCTATGAACACTACTGCATTTGTGTCGTGCTCACTTAAAGGGTTGGAGAAAAATGATACAACCGCTGCAAGAGTAACACTTTCTATGTACTGGGCAATCAACCGTACATTTCATGAATTTTGAGTGAAGGGTTTTTCTTTAAGGTAGTCACAGACCACTAATAACTGAAAAAAACATTTCCAAGGAAAGATCACAATCAGGTGTCCTCAGGAATTTGAAAGTAGGTTATTGGGATTGAGGATTTTGTGACTGTTGTTAAGCATAATCCTGGCGTAGAGTATAAAATGGCTGATAGGTTGCCTAGGATGGTGGATAAGAGCGCATCTGGTACAAAAAAATTAGTTAACTTTGTGGATGAGGATGTTAAATGCCTTGTACCTTTTGGAGTTATGGTGATTGAAAAGTAGAAATGGATAAGCTGAACTACAGGAAGTGCGAAAACATCTGACGGAAAGTTGGAGAAACGAAAAACAGAAAAGCAGGAACATTTTTGGCTGGTGAGAAATGAAGTGTCAGTAGTTGATAGAATATTACACACAGGAATGAGATTGGTGTAGCCAAATGGTATCAGAAAGCAACTTACTGAGTTGGCTTAATTGGGTCACCAGCAATTTTACAAAACATGGGATAGATAGATAGAGGAGTGAATTTTGGTTGCCACAAATGGATTTGTTGGTTGAAATAGACGTGAGACAATGTATCGATTGAGCACACAGTGAGAACATTATGAAAATAAGAACTTCACCAAGGTGTGTAAGACATTACCTACAAAGCCCTGGGAGGACATTTTCTTTGCCATGCTTGGACCCGTTTAGGGAGAGAGAGTTCCTCAGTATCTTCTGGTGGTGATGGATATGTATTCTTATCGGCCTGAAGTTCTAGCCGTTGCCAACCACAGCAACTGTTGTTAAGGTTATAGAACAAGTTTTATTAAGAGAACGAAATTCTAAATGCATTTTAACAGATAATGGAGTTCAGATCACCTCAAAATCATTTAATTTATTTAACATGATGAACCCTATGTGCCACCCATGTGCAACATGCATTATCCATTGGAATGAAACCTACATTTAGCTGCTGGCTATAATAAGTGAAAGCACGTTCATTGTCGTAGCTTCCCTTCACAGCTTGAAGAAATGCGCATGTTATCAGATATAAACACGGTAAGTAACCACGGGTGGGGTAGCGTGTCCAGCTCAGAATGGCTTGCAAATAATGTGAAACCAATCAAAAGAGGATTTATGAGACAGTCAATAAAGGAACCTGCAAATGCAAGCCTGTATCATCAGAACAAGCTGTGCTGCATCACAGTCACTCTTACTGGATGACCACTAGTCGTCGCGAGAGCAAATAGGCCCCTCGGTACCTTAAAATCCACCTTCGCTGCCAAATATTCCTGCACATCACCTTTCAGCCTTAAGAATGTTTTCATAGAAAAAACACACTCCTCAGTAGGAGGAAAAATACATCACATGTTTGTGAATTTGAATGAAACCGCGTGAAATTGAAGGGTTAGCATGTTTTGCATTGAGGATTAAAATTCTCCTAGAAAACAGAAAGACCATTAAAATAGACACAAGAGAACCAGATTCTAAAATCTCTCCACGTGTCAAGTATTTGGGACCTGTGCAGAAGGGAACCCATCACGTAAGCAGATACTGGACTGGCAGGCTGGGTCACAGTCAAAGTATAATTACTGATTTATGGACCCCATTCAGACTGTTTGATATTTGTGAGAAAGCTCAAAAATAACATTTCACCACAAGCCCAGGATGGAAGTGATGGGTGGGGGGTCGAGAGCGGACAATGGCGCTACAGTGATGGAGACAGGGAGAGAACAGCGATGAACAATTGTGAAGAAAGGAGAGAGAGAGAGAGAAAGATAGAAGGAGAGAGAGGGAGCGAGAGATAGAGAGAGAGAGAGAGAGAGAGAGAGAGAGAGAGAGAGAGAGAGAGAGAGAGAGAGAGAGAGAGAGAGAGAGAGAGAGAGAGAGAGAGAGAGGGGAATCGAAATGTATGGCAGTGAGAAAAATCAACAAGCACTGGCAAAGCCAGTAGGTTTAACCTCTGCAAAATCTATTGGCTTTGTCAAGGTTTCTTTTACAGGTGTTGCACAGCAGCGTGGATCCTGGCTTTAAGTAAAGGAAAAAGGTACTATAACTGCTGTGCAATATGTCTAAAAATGACGAGGAGCAAGCAACACTGGGTAGTGTGGGGGGGCAAGGGAAGAAATGAAACCGCGGGCAGCAGGGGTGGGACCAACACCAGGGTGTGTGGGAGGAGAGAGAGCAGAAATGGACAGAAGGAGGAGGTTTTGGGTGCTGGGGAAGGGGTTGAGACCGTTGAGTGCCTTGCACCCTGACCGAGTGCATGGCAAAAAGGAAAAAAAAAAAAGAGTACCTGGAGGAACGCAAGGCCAGTGGAAGGACATTGCCCACAATTAGGAAGCTGTGCTAGGTCCATGTTCCACATCAGAGAAAGGAGCCTCAGGGGAAAGCAGGAGGTGTGACAAATAATAAGCAAGAAAACAAGAGTGACAGGGAAGCCAACCAATGGTAAGTATTGGTAAGTAATGGGAGGGTTGTAAGCCCATTTTAAGCTTTTTTTTCAATAGAAGATTTCGCCAACACTGCTTACTCAGGTGAAACCTGAAAAGCAGGAATCTTGAATATTTGGAATAATGCACCAAAAGGCTTCGTATCCAAAGTCAATAAGGAAATGCGTAAGAAAAGGTATTCCTTTTAATTATTTCTTTATTTAATCAATTAAAGTTCTTTGCATCAACACACAACATCCAGCCAACGCATTCTGTTCAGTTTACGAAGACTTGGATATGAAGACTTTTGGTGCACCATTCCAAATATTCAAGATTTCTGTTCTGCGTTGCAGCTGCACCGAATGACGGCAGGTGCAGGAATTGTTGTGCACATTTGTACAAGACACAGACTTTAAAAAAACAGAACACTGAAGTGTGGCTGTGACAGTCCGCCGTAATTTTGCTTGATTGTTGCCTAAAATGCAGGGAGCAAAAGAATAAATGGAAAGTTCAAAAAGTGGAGTAAAGTAATTCTAGGAACAAAGTACCCCGTCCGCACCAAAAGCCCCTCTTGAAAATACAGAAGTCGGAGATATTTTAAGTTACCTGGGGTAACTGCACCAATATGTCTCTTAAGAATTTGTTTTATAATCCTTTATGCACATACATACTTTTATCACTCCACATTGGCCTACACCCAGACAACAGTGTCCAGGCCTACTGAGTAAACAAACAGTAGGTGGGAAAAGAAAGAACAAGTTTACCCAGTTGTGGCTGGATGCTTTGAGGCACCACCTATTCATTGGCATTTGCATGTTTATTCTAAACCACAAACCATGACCAGCATCCACTAGCGCAACCTTGACAATACAAATAGGCGAGAAAGTGGAATGCATCGAAAGCAGAAGCATATGCAGCTCCCTAAATGACACCCTTCAGTGTCCCAGAACATGCTGAGGACCAGAGCCTGTAGGGACACTGTGGATCCGAAGGCAGAGTGGTATAAGAGGGGAAAGGGGCAGGGTGACATAGGAAATAAAAGAAAGCTCCATCGTCCTGTAAGTAAAAGTATCATTTTGCATAGAGATGTGCAAGATATTTATATGATGTACTTCATTAGTTCTCTGTCTCTGGGACAGCACAGGAAGCACCTCAAGGTCAGAAGATAGACTTGATTTCCTTCTCCTTCGTAAGCCGTGTGCTTCTATAGCTCAAACCATACTTTTGTGGCTCATTTCAGTTAGGAACACATTGGATGTGCCCTACCAGCCCAATGTTTCCACTTCTAATAGAACAGAGAATGATTCATTAACCCTGCTTTTCCACACCATTTTATCTTTCCCCTTCTCCTCTCCACTTTCATCTTAGAAATGGATGTCAAGGCCTACCACCAAAGTAGAGGAAGGGCTGAAGACTCTGATGTACAACAAGCTCATAGATCAGCCAGCTTGGGGCTTCCTTCTCCTGAGGCTGATGCATATTGGAAACATTTTTACTGACCCCTCAGCAGTCGAGCTGGTGGTCTCAGCAATTTATAGGGGTATCCAACGTAGAGAGAAAAAACTGGTATCTTTGCCTTGTGCTCTAACAATCATTAAAAATAGGCATTCTATAAAGTTTGTGTGTTTGATGATGTCAGGTGGGGTTTGAGATCTACTGTGACAACATTGACCATATGTACTCCTTAAAGGAGTGCATGCAACACCACCCTCACCCAGTGGATTATATGGCGCTCTGATCCCATTCAATCATTACAGTGTTTGTTCAGTAAGTCTCCAGTACAAAGTGCCATTGCAGAAGCAGTTTGTGGTACAAAAAACAGAAGAAGTCTCATCCACTGATTCTTTTCAAAACTAGGAAAAACAATGAAAGTGCCTTTGTGCCACTGATTGGTTTAGGCACTCAGACATATGTCATTACTCAGTAAGTCATCATATATGTACTCTGTCACTCATCTTTGCATAGATCCGTCCATTCGGGGGAAGGTTTACGTTTATGCCTATTTTAGACCGATGGGTAGCGGACACGCAGTGGACGAGCGCAGCAGCTGCACTGCCAGCACGCCAAAGGCAAGCCCTTCTTCGCCCAAACATCGCCAGGCACCAGGAACTCAGCTTCTTTGACCGGAAATATTGCTACCTTGTCTAAACTATGTTACTCCTCCGCCAAACTGCACCACCTCAACGCCATAGCTAGGTATTTTGGCTTTTCATCCCAGTGTTGCACAGGTCACTTCCCTCACAACCTGGAAGGCCCGGTTTCTTGTCTATATTGTAAGCTTGCGTGTTCCTTGAGCTCCTCTTTGTTTACTACTAAAGGGCTGTGAGTTGGCTCTTCACTAGTCACCCTCAGTGGCTCAAATATCAATAGGGACTTGAGACCCGCAAATCCAATTCCTGTACGTAATTACCCTTCCCCTGCCATTCCATGCACTCTACAAGGCTTATACTGTAATATTAGATCTATGTCAAAGAACTCAACAGAACTTTGGCATCTGTTAATGTCCCTTTCTTCTGACCGGTGTTATTTAACAGAAACCTGGCTGAATGCAGCAGTTCTCCCGTGCTTCCCTTTAGCTCTCACAAAGCAGTATCAGCTACTCAAGTTGGATAGATACTCCAGACCTGAAGGAGGCGTGGCAATCGCTTTCAAAGACACAGTGGAAATAGTTGTAATTGAAACCTTTTTAGCTGAATGGGTGGAAATGTGTATTTTTAGAATCAAGCTCTTAGCCACTGACTTTTGGAAGGGTGCATTCACTTTCTTCTTCCCCCTGGAGCGTAGAATATTTTTGCCACCACTTAGTGGAGCGTATCGCTCCTCACATCCTAGCATCAAACAATTTCTTATTGCTGGGCGATTTTAATTTTCATGGTGAAAATGTTCTAAACAATGAAGTGGCCCTTTTTTTGGCTGACATGGAAATTTTAGGTCTTAAAAATGTTGTGGTGGGTCCTACTCATTCGGCCGGTCACACCTTAGAATGAATTTTTACTAATTCCCACGAGCTTAGTTGTGCACCCCCACTACCGCTCCTCTGGAGCAGACCACTATTTGATTTTACCAACTCAATTGTTTTTGGGATTTGAAAATTGATCAAATGGAATTCCCAGTAAAGATACGAGACAGTGGAAATCTGTCACTCCGATCTCCTTCGCCAAAGCTTTCTTTCCATCCGAGTCGCCCACTAAAATATGGAGACTGCTCTGGAAAATTTCCACAACTCCTTTTCCCAGACATTAGATCAAATTGCCCCTCTCAGGCAGAATCCTGCCACCCCAGCAGAAACGACGACTCCTGGTTTCAGCTGACCTAAAACGGGTGAAATCCAGAGCAAAAGGTTGAAAAGGCGTTGAAGGACAAAAGATCCCGCAGATAAAGAATAACTTGAATTGCTGTTGAAGAGCTATCACAATGGCTCGAAAAAATGTTATTATAAATAAGATCGATCAGGCAAGCAATTCCACTAAAAGTATTTTCAAAACACTTAATGTTTTTATTGAGCCTCGTGCTTGCACATGTGTGATCCCGGGTTCATAAGAGTTATGTTACTCATAAGCCAATTTCTTTGACGAGTAAATAAACAATATCTATGTGAATTCCCCTCCAACGTGGAGCCAATCGGACAATCTTTCTGGTTTTAGTCAGCCTTCTCCCATGGCCATTTTTCAAAAGAAGAGTTTTTTTATCCTTGTACTTTGGAGCAGACCCAGAGGCTGGTAGACTGCCAAATCCGAATCTCCACTGGATCTGTGCCCTCCCAGTATTCCGGGAAGTCTCTCTAACCGAATTGCTCCTACCATTATGTCCTTTTTTAATCTCTCTATGGA
The DNA here is from genome assembly GCF_964263255.1 of Lissotriton vulgaris. Classification (NCBI taxonomy): domain Eukaryota; kingdom Metazoa; phylum Chordata; class Amphibia; order Caudata; family Salamandridae; genus Lissotriton; species Lissotriton vulgaris. Next base: position 127,614 of record NW_028252384.1, on the reverse strand, counting down.
CTCAGGCACTTTGACAGATGATAGGAACTGAGGCTATGTTTCCTCCATCCTAAAAAAGCCTAACGCTGTCCCTAATAATCCCTCTAATTACCGTCCTATCTCACAACTCCTTCTCCTCAGAAAAACTTTGGAGAGCATCATAAAAACGCATCTGCCCACATTCCTGGAAGAAAACAGGCTCATTGATCCATCTCAGGCAGGTTTCAGAACATGCCACAGTACAGAGACTGAGCTCGCCTCTGTGACTGATACCATCAGATCTTCCTTAGATGTGGGGACATCAATAATGCTTGTGCTCTTGGACCCAACTGTGGCCTCCAATACAGTCTCCCATGATATTATAATTTGCAGGCTGCACGACATTGGGGTCCATGGCAAAGCTCTCCAATGGTTCATTGATTTCTTGAACGATCGCACTCAACCATCTTTCTGAAGCCCTATAAATCAGACTCAATGTTGGATGGAAAAGGGGTACTGCAGGGGGCCATACTAAGCCCTACATTATTTAACATCTATGTTGCCTCTCTGGCACAAATCGTTGAGGCATGTGGTTTTGAGACAACATTTTATGCCGATGACACACTGTTGGTCATCTCCTTTGGTCCCGATTTGGACGGTTTAAAAGCTCGCTTCGCTGACTGTATGAGGAGGGAAGCTTCATGGATGTCCAAAAAATTGCTTGCAATTAAATGGAGAAAAGACCTAAATACTTCTATTCGGGAAAGCTGAACATCTACGGAAGTCAGATTGGTAGCCAACCGAACAGGGACTTGCCCCACCCCCAAAATAAGTAGTTAAAAACTTTGGTGTCAAGCTGGACACTTCTCTATCCATGAAAGAACATGTCTCTACCTTATGTGGAACCTGTTTTGCCACCATGCAACTACTGAAAAAAGCATTTCCTTGGCTCCCCTCTACTTCTAGAGAAAAACCCTAGTTCAAGCCTTAATCACTAGTCGTCTTGACTACGGAAATGCCCAACTTGTTGGCGCTGAGACCTTACTGTCTAAACTGCAGGTGTTGCAGAATACTGCAGCTAGACTTGTGTGCAATCTCCAGTCCGGTTCACCCTCTGCTCCAATACTACACTCTGCATTGGCTACCTATCATCCCCTTCCGTGCTCCCAACGGCCGATGGGATCACTCCCTCCCTGGTGCTGCGAACGGCCAACGGCCATCGCAGCCCCGCCCAGTCTTTGGAAACCCCTACCGCGGCGGAATTGCCGCTGCGGTTAAGGCGTTAAGAAAAGGCTCATCTTTAAGATGTGCTGCCTTACTCATAAATCCTTGAATGGCAATGCTCCAACCTACCTACAAAATAGACTCAGATACTATCTTCCAACCAGATTGCTTAGATCCACCGCCAAAGCCCTGCTTCAAATTCCACGGATCCGTATCTCCAGATTTGGCAGGAGGTCTTTCTGCTACCTGGCCCACTTTTACTGGAATAAACTTCCCCAATTAATTTGTTTGTATACAGAGCTAGGAATATTTTTTTAAAATTCTTAAAAACGTGGCTGTTTTAGTTAGTGTTCGTTAGACTTGTACTTCAGCTGAAGTTCCGAGATATTCCTCTGGTGGTAGTTCGTTGCGATATATTAAGTGATGTTAATATAACATAACATTCATCCATCCAAGGATTCATTCTTGCATTCACCCTCCGACACAAACTCAATAGAATACACAAACACACACTCAATGACATATGCAAAATATATTAGTAGTACAAGTATAAAAAGCTAAACATGTGGTCTATACAAGAAAGGTATACGCTTCCAATAACAAAACTAAACATAGCAGCGGGTGTCCATCTTCAAGAGGTATTGTACATAGTCTATCATTGTTTTGAAGCTTTAGAACCTAGGTGCTGGCCATCTAGGAATCGTAAAACAATAATACACTATCGATATAAGCATTCCCCCTGGTTAGGAGGAAGTGGCCATGGGGGATGCAGTGCACTGCAGATGAAATGAGCTGCAAGCAAGTGACCCATTAGCATTGCACAGAGCTGCAATTAAGAAAAAGAAATTTAAAATAGCAAAAGCAAAGAAATTAAAGGGAAACTATAAGAGGTGAAAAATGAAAACTAAAGGACTGAGCAAACAGCCCTGACACAGCAGCACACTTATTTATAGGTGAATGTGCACATAAGATCAAAAACTACCATCAGTCAAAGGGCAAGACAGCCACTGACAGATGTGGTCTGAACCAATAGCCCATGCAATACGTTGTCATTAATGGAAGCAGAGTGTTAATGACACCTAGAAAGACCAATGGCAGAAGAAGACTCACCAAAGGCCATCTATGATTACATATATATGAATTATGTAATGATTTTTAATTACAAGATGATCCTGGTAAACAGCTAAGCCTGCCAGGCTTTCTGAACAGTTTCTAGCAAGGATTATTAGAGTGGAAATCTTCGATCCGTAGGGTTTGTCAGTCGGGGCAACCAACACCTAAATCATTTGCTCTAAAGGTAATCTGTGAGATTTCATGAAAAAATACCTGTCTATTATAGGCTTTAATAGAGAGTAATCACATTCCATTCTTAAATACGTATGGACTTTAACTTGTGCTTTCCACAATTAGTATCTCAGGCCTACTGACTTTATTGCAAATTTTCTTTAAAACACTTATCCCTAGAACCTTCATCATTGGCTTGTCACCAAAATCAACGCAGACCTACTGTGTTGGTTATGAGCTTTCCCACAAGACATCTATCCTGTGTACTGTAAAAAAAATATATAGATATGTAAAATATTACAATTGTCAAAACAATATAGATTTCCTACTAATAGAGCCCAATAAGGATCACCATAGTGCAATTCTTCTATTTCCATGGTTTGTATGGTGGGTCACCAAAACCTTTGCCTAATACAGTAATCTGCACAATTCTGTGCAATAAAATTTTAGGCTGGGGTTAAATTTAAATTATGATGGCATAATTTGCATAATCCGTAAATTGCAGACCTACTGCTCGTAAGTCTGTCACCCTAGGCACTGGGTTGATGCTGAACTTTATTCAGCCCGCAATTCATTCGTACTTCCATTCAATTCACTTATACTCCTTATTTTCATCAATGTTCAGTTTATTCTTCAATCATGATTTTCTGATTATAAACATGTTTCATTCACATGATTTCATCTTGCTGTTCCAAATGTATATGTACATATCCCAATGCATTTCGGTGCTCTCTGCACCTTCATCAGGGAACAATCTGCAATTAATAAACAATCATAAACACCCATAGTATTTCAACTTGACCTTTTCATATGTACTGTTTATGCTCTTGACAATGATACCTTTAACCTATGTTACACGCTCGCCTATGTGAGGTTTTACTCCTCCGCGCATTGCATTTTCTGTTTGAGAAAAATTCTCCTGATGTCTGTAAATATATCCCTCAGGTTCTTAGTCTGTTTAATAGTTGCTACCAACATTATTGCATTATCAATCCGCTAAATTCGAGGATAAATGCTATCTCTATGTCACTGCGCCATTATCTGCTTGTGGTTCGGTGACTTAAAAAGCTCCACGTCTATGCCTCTGTTCGTGAAATAAAATAATTTGCATAATGTCTGTAATTTTTAGATATGCTCGTTATACGAAATTTCTGAAATTATGCCTAGTAAGGATCGTAGTGCATATCTTCTATCCCGATGATTTGTTAGGTTGGTCACCAGAGCCCTTACCTACAATCTTAATCTGTGAGAGTTCACGTAACAAAAAACGTGTCTGTAGTCTTTAGATACAGAGTTATAAAAATCCACCTTTAAATGCCTATTGATTTTCACAAATAGTTCTCACAATAAATGCCCTTTTCGCAATATTCTGTAATAACCCCATCTTTGGCTTGCACCATTACAAGCGCAGTCCTGCTGTATTAAGTATAAGCCTTGCCACCTGACGTCGCTTACAGCCGCAAGATCCCGGTCACACTACATCAGGGGTTCTAGGAGGCTGGGGGTACAGAGTGCCTGATTTCCACACACACAATGACACATTGATGGAAGGTGTGGTCGTCCAGGGATTCCCCCCATGCACAAGGTAGTCTGGAGCCACGAGGTCTAGGTTAACTGAGCCCGGGGTGGGAGGGACGGGGAAGAGAGCGGGAACATTAATAAACGCCATGTATATTCAAGAGGAGGAGATAATACGACGTTATTTGTGGATTCTATACAATGTTTCTACATATTTGACATGCCAATAAAAACATATATGGAATAAAGTATAAGCTTTGCCACACATCAAGAAGTGGAATGCAAGCACTCTTTAGCGGCTGTACATAACTTCAAGCCAGTCAAATCCTGTACTCAGGACAACCAACTTGAGGGTGGAGCCTCAGCTCTTTTCTATGTAGTACTCTGAAAGCCCTTTTTCACAAGGTGGTAAAGAAGGCGGAGGGTAATGTAATGCATATATTTTTTTGTGAAATAAAGGAACATCCACATTTATTTATTGAATCGAACAAAAGGGTGATGCAATTGTTTTTTTTGTTACCTCATATAATTAAAGACTTAAATGACGCAACTAGGACAAAAGCTTCCATAGGAGGAGGGCTCGACCAATAGGCAGGTGGTACCAAACTAGAAGAAAAGAGCCTTTATGGAGGGGTCCTGTACAGAGCTACATATCCCATGAAGATGTCCAGGGCCGGTCCTAGGCATGGGCGGTATGGGCAGCTGCCCAGGGCCTCGCACTCAGGGGGGCCCCCCGCAGACCGCAGTGAAAAGTCACAGGGCCGCCGGCCGCCCACATGAACAGGGGCGTAACAAAGGCCCCCGCAGCCCTCTCAGTGCGGGGGGCCTAGCTCTCCTGGGGGCCCCTCACGCTCCCCTGGCAAGCCTCTTCACGAATTAAATGGCCGACTGGCGGCCTCTTAACATAATGGTGTGCACGCACTCCTCGAGGGGCGGGTGGGGGGGCGCCAGGGGCCCCTTCACACTCGGCAAGCCTCATGAATTAAATGGCCTCTTAATATAATGGTGCACATGCACTCCTCGGGGGGCCCGCTCCAGGTCTCCCTCGCTCAAGGGGCCCCCTTCATACTACTCCGCAAGCCACAGAGGGCTCCAGCTCTTAATTAATTAAATGGTCGCAGTTGCACACGCAGCAGTGGGAGGGGAGGGGGAGGGGGGGTCGGTGCGGCCAGGCCTCTGAATCTTTAGGGCCATAATGACTTATCAAGTGAATAAGGGTGGCAACAAGACAACCTGCAATATATATGTGCCTTTGTTTTAATAATATTATTTATATTGAAAAACGTGTTTGTGTTACACGCCAACTCTTCACGCGTTATCCTGCGTGATGTGTAAATAGTGAACTGGTGGGGGCGGCCAGGCAATGAAGTGATTTGCTCAAGCAAGGTCCACACATACACGAAATGGTGCACGGGCCCCGGCCAGGCCGCTGACTGAGGCTCTTTATTCATTAATTTTACACTGTGGTGGGTGGGGGCGCCCATTTGTCTGCTCAGTCTTCAGGGTGGGGCAGGGGCTGATGACCGATGCCATTTGAATTTGTCAGACATGCGCATTGCAATTAAAAGTGCGCTTAGACTTGTGAGCCTGAGGTGAGGGAGGCATCCAGGACCCAGCCACGCCACGCCTACCACCAGAGACTGAAAAGGACCATCACCGGCCCGGGAATAATTTAAATTCTTACTAGCCCCTGCTGCCCTGCTAACTTCTTTGCCCTGCCTTTTGTGCTGCCTGCTCGTGTCTGCCTCTCAGTCTGAAGCTGCTGGCCAGCCCTCAGGTCAGGTGAGTGAGTCTGTCCGAGGCAGGAGAGGGGCCCCCGCGCTCCAGGGCCCCATCACTCAGCAAGCCTCTTTTACTATTCATTATGAATTCAATTGTGTGCACGCCCGCCACTCTGCCCCTTACAATAAATTAAATGGTGCGCACGCATGGAAGAGGCTGTTCGAGGACGACCCAGGTTGTAAGCACCTCTCAGCACTGCAACTGTGCCCCTGTGTATGTCGTGCGGGCTAACGCGTTGGTAAATATATAGAAATACATATTCCTGAAAAGCAATCGCCATATGTTTGTTTGCAGATCTGTTTAAAACGTCGTTTGTTGGAATTAATTGGGACATAAATGTGAAAACAAATGTAGTTGTTTTCAATGACTTAAGAAAGGAGGCAGTTTATTTTACACATTTCTCACCACCTGCATGCAGGTGGTAAACAACTATTGCATTAAATCAGTCACTAGTGTGAAGAGACTACTGTGCATGTAACTCCTTGCCTGCTGAAGCGTCGCCTGTTTGCATTTCTGCTATTTTTTCAAGTGACAGACCGAGTCAGTGGAGTGAAATCACGTGTTGTGAAGACCCTATGTAACACTTCGGCCTTGTGTTGTGCCTCTGAAAGACCAATACTAAAAGACTGGGACAGAGTCAGCTGTTCAGCCTGACAATTAGATTCTCTGCGCCCAACCCCACATCTGGCTATAGAAAACACACTAAGACAGCTTGCCTGCAGTCACAGTGCAGAGAATAATTCTGACAAATGGGTGCTAACATTTGACTTTGAAAAATAGGGTTTGCAGAGCCACTACACTTTGTTATAAAAGATAATGCTGAAGCGTAGTCCATTTGCATTTCTGCCATTTTTTTCATGGCTCGGGCACATTATATGTTAATTTACTCTCCATATGGCAGGCCCGTGATCGGCAGCTGCCTGCAGCCAGTGGGGTACCAGTCCGATCATGACTCAGAAGTTCTGCATTGGCATGGCTGCAGGCGTGGCTCCTGGTAGAGGCCCAGGCTGTGACAAGCGTGTGTGTTTACATTCTGGCCACCTTAAGTTTCTGTCTCAAAACTACATGAGGGTAATTTTAACAGGTTCTGACAATTTTGGCTATGTTGTATGGGTGATTATTGAGCCGGCCTCAGCCTGTGAGGATAATGGAAAATGGTGCTCAGCCTGTCTGCCTGCGAGTCAGCTGACTGACACTGTGTGACAGGCAGCTGAGATACCTGGATCCCTGTGTAACTTGTCTTCTTCATGTTGAAGCCTCACACATCCATCCTGTTAGGCCGGGGTCCCATGTTACATGGACAGAGAGAGGCCCTGGAGTCCTGATGTTCTCCTGATTGATTGCTGGCAGTTAGGGGGCCATAGGCTGGCAATGATTTATGGTGCTTTGCTGTAGTTTTAACTTTTTGTTGGAGTTTCTTGTTGCTCAAATCTGTATAATTTCAGATATTTTTGTTTCCCTGTCTTCATTGCTTCATTTTGCTCGCGAGAAACTGTCACTCATAGTCATTGAAATGTCACTCATAATTACACTGAAATTATGAAAATGTCACACATAGCAATTTTAAATCTTGGCAACTATGCGTAAGACATCACTCTGAGTGCATGTCACAGAAGAGGTACGCAGTAGGCAGTTGTGTGTCCGATGGGTGCTATTGTTCTTTGAGTTGAAAGGCACAAGTTTCGCTATGGTGGCTCCGATAGATAGGGAGCTGAAAAAGGTAACATCCAATTATATAACTCTATATTTTAGTTTCAGGTTCAAATGGCCGAAAGTACATTCAATCCTAAGTACCACGACTGTAGCTTGATCCAGGCACAATATCACTTGTATGTACCTTTATACCCAAACCAAGAAGATATGCCTGCATATTATAACCAATACTCCAGTTTGCCATACGTAAAACCCAGTGACGAAGGACACAGGCCATATTATTTGCTAAGCCCTCCCCATCATTCAATCAAAAAGCATCTCCTTGTGCCCCACATGTCTGTATGTATATCCACCCCATGCCCCTCTATTCCCTGTTGTGCCTGAAAGAAGGCACATGACCTAACACTGATGAAGCCATTCATCAGTGACAGCTCTCAGCTACTCACACTCACGCATGTTGGACAGTGTGTAACTGCGCAGTTTTCGGCAGCTATGCCCCTCTGCCTTATAGTTGTGCTGTAATGCTTAAAGGATAGACATGCCTATGTTCCTTGCACTCTGTTCCGAAGCAGAGAGTCGGTTGCAATCTGGTGTGCAGGTATCCCAGACAAACTTTACTTTATCTTTGCCCGAAGAGCAGCCCTCTGGGCCAAACGTGTTTCTGTTCCTATTCTTGAACAGGACACCTATCTGGTAGAGTAATTTAACTGAGAAGGAGACCATGTTCCTTGGCTTACAAACAGAACATAATGGGGACTTATATGCAGGGCTTTCAGTGGACCAGGTCTTACCAGTGCATAGCAATGGCAGTTCTTATATGCAGGTGCCAAGACGGGTCTCCCTTTTTTGCACTCACCATGAAAAAAATACATCTTACCTCTGCAGCAGTACCACCCATTATTGCCTTTGATGTAACTTCACAGAGACTCGTTATAGTTCTCTCCCAGCCTTACTATTTCATAACTAAAACATTTTTAGTAACTTTTGATCCGTTTGAGCTATAAACAATTTATTAGTAAAAATCATCAGATTATGCAGCAGATGATGTATTATGTGGCAAATATGCATACTGGGAGTTGTAGTTTCACACTGTCCAATAAAGGTTGGGCTTTGAAAGAGGTAAAAGGAGGGGGAAAAAAGCCACTGTTCAACTCTGGTCCATTTGTGTTAGCAAGCGGCTAATTTCTTGAACAAGTTTATAAATGGTGGACGTATGATCATATGGGCAACTGCTGTTTTCCACGATCAGCCCCTTACCATAACTAACTTTCCATTCCATCTAACTAACAACACTGCCATGAGCAAGCTAAGTATGTCTGTTTGTAATGCACACTTGTATATGGCTAGAAATACAATTGTTAAATGTGGAACCTTATGATATTTTGGACTATTAAACCATATATACTTGGTGGGAGTGATGCCATTTAATAGGACGGCACTCAAGAGGCCAGTGGGGTGGGAATGGTGACAGGTGAACCAGGCCCTAAAGGCTGGCCCGACAGGTCAGTGCATTGGTTGTATTTTTTTTGGCTGTTTGTAGGCCGATTTTATTTGCTGGTGGGCTGTGCCAATACTGGTCTGTGGTTTTTTGGCTATTTGCGGACTGATTTTATTGGCTGGTGAACTGGTTTTTATTGTTAATTTATCTGATATTACTACAAACATGCTGCAAGTCCAACTAATCATTAAAGCAGCAGGCAAGTGTTACACTCGAGAGCCAAAACATAATAAATAAAAACTTGACTTGAAACTTCTAGTTACACTCATGGATATTTGCTCACCTGTTTTCCATCCCCTCTACTTTTTGTCCAGGTTACTGATATCTACATTAGTTTGCTTCAGTGATGCCAAATAAGATCAATAGTGCTGCAAAGTCACTTTCTGTCCTGTCACTTCTTGTGACGCAATATGCAATTAGAGGGGCCTCGCATCTTCCCTTTCGCCCAGGGCCTCAGAAGGCCTAGGACCGGCACTGAAGATGTCCTGTACATAATACAATCCCCAGTGAATTCCCCCCCCCCCCCCCCCTCCGTCTTGGAGAAATCTCCCCGCCCCCCAGATGTCCTCAAAATACCCCCTTGGCGGCCTCACCTTCCACGCTCTCGGTTTTGCTGCTCCGTGCAGCCAGAGACCACCATCCACCGTGTGCCTGCCCGGGAACTGCCTCTCTGAGCATCCCGGGGTGCTTCCCAGCCTGGACCTGTTGCTTGTGTATTGTTAGACCAGAGTTATGTGGGAAAAGTGAGTCACACAGAGGCGGACTGCCATCCAAACAGACTGCCTCCCGGGTTGTAAACAACGTCGAACAAAGAACGGGCGAGCTAGCGAGAGCTGCAGCAGGGCCTGTTTGTATGTCCCGTCGATGCACTGACTGGTCTGCCCGCTTACGGGAAGCTCGAACTGATGTGCTTAGCCTGTGGCTTGGCGGGGATCTGGGGGTGGGAGGAGGGTGGGTATAGGCGGCGGAGGCTGGTAAGAGTCGTGTGTTTTGTGTGCGTTTGTCTCATATACCACCATAGGTGGCTCAGTGGACAAATATTCTCTCCCCAGGGTTCTGCGTTTTACCACAAAGTTACATCATCAAATCAGGGTGTGTCTACTGAGCCTTCAATCCTTCTGAAGCCGATAGAATAAGATGCTTGTTTCCCCAACTGAATTGTACTGCTATTCAGCTTCAAGAGATGAACGTGCACTTGTCATACAGGTGGGCGAGCAACTGAAAGTTCGAGCCTGGCTCGAGCCAGATGCCGGTCTCCGGCTCAGTTCTTGGTTCTCTTTGATCCTCGAGCCCAAAACAATGCCGCGCCGTGGTGTGGCTTCTGCCACCAGGCTCTAACCTCACGCGCCAAGAAGTGAACACAAGGCAGTGACCTTCGATGCAAAACGAGCGAGAGAGCGAGAGGCCTGCTCATTGACGTTGTCCACAATGTGGAGCCAAAAAATCCTGCTTCAATACCAGCTTCCTCGCTTCACCAAATTGTGTGACCCTTGACAAATATTTTATTTGACCAAACCTTCTTTTCCTTCATTGTCACTTATGAGAAGACCTTCAAATAGGTGAGCCTGCAGGCCACAAAAACTTCGTGTTTGATGTAATGCCCTGTTGTGTTGCTGCATGACGATAGAAATCTATGACACATTTAGGCTGCAAGTGACAGATGCTTTGCCTCTTAGTCCACCAGTGGCATTGTCGGTAAAATAGGGACATGAACACATCTACTTGCATGTTTAAAAGCGATCACTGCTAATTAAAGCCTGTCACTGGAGTGATGTCATCTAACGTGAAACACATTTCCACGTGTTAATGAAGTGTAGTTGTTTGAATTATGCAGTGACTATCATATATTTATAGGATGTTTATTGCATCATTTACACGCAATAAAAAAGGCAGGCTCGGCTCATGCCGAGCACGGGCTCTAGGAGCCAAGCCAGACCCCTGGCCCACCCCTCCCTGTTAATGTATTGGCTCGTCCACCCCTAGCTTTACAGAGGCTCATCTGCGTGTATGTTGCTGTTGCTGGCACCTGTCCTGGAAAGTTTTGCACCTAAGTTCTATATTAATGACGCTTTGCAAAAACATTTGCACTTTTAAAAAGACAAAACAATGGGCTTTGTCAATGCGTTTTACTTAAAGAGCTCAACCCTGCTGGTGTTTCGAGCTCAAGTTAATTGTATTGCAATCTGCGAAGGCAAGCACTGGAGGCCTGGAGCCCACCTTAGGGGGCTGTGCCACTGAAATACTACATTTGGAACTCCGTTTGGAAGTCCTGCGGCCGCACAGCTGCTCTCAAGAGGCTGCACCAGGTCTCACCTCTCTTGCAAGAAGCAAGGAGGGGGGGCGAAGGGACGAGCAGCCGGCTCTGGGTCTCGCACCGAGCTCCTAACCCTCCAGCCCATCCACAAGGACATCCTCTCACAGAGGCAGGCGAGGGCCTGCACATGGCCGTTTAAGGAGATGACGTGCTGGACAAGCCCTGGCAGTGGCAGTCTGACATGGGCTGCAGCCAATGGCCCTGCATCACAGCAGATGGATGAATCCGACCTTATGGCAGATCCCGGATCCCTTTTCTACTCGGTACAAAGAACAGTTAGTTAGCTTTGTATGCATGGTTCAGAAACGCATGAATGCAGCAACCCTTAAAACTATCCTTTCAAATGGGCACAGAAACTGGACGATTCCCTTCAAACACTTATCAAGGGCATTAAGTTGGGCATTGTGCTAAACGTACACTTTTCCAGTGGCGGCTCGCTCAAAGGGGCATTAGGGTAGAGATAGAGCCCAACCAGCATACAAGGAGGGGGAGAAGACGGACAGCCGGGTCTGCTACTCTCCCATTGTAAAGAATGGCTGCAGAAGTGCAGTACATATAGGGTGACCAACCGTTCGTAAAATAAAACGGACCGTCCATAATTTGGGTCTGACGTCCGTTGTCCGGGAGGATCCCTTTTACGTAAGCCCTTTGTCCGTAATTTTAGGTACTGCAGGGAACAGCACTGTTCCCCTGCATGAAGCCTCAACTCCTTGATGGGGCAGCCTCGCACTCGTCCTTGGAGCCCCATCCTGCCCTTTGTCACTGTTTGTGTTTAAACGCTAAACAGAGTCAGCAAAAACCATTGGCAAAGCCAAAAGGTGAGACCTATTGGCTTTGCCAATGCTTGTTTATTGCATGTAACTAACAACCATTGACAATGCCAATAGTTCTCGCTTGCTGTAGGTGTAACGTTACTTGTTGTGTTATATATCTGGATACAATGACAGAAGCGGCAAAATACAAGTCGGGCGGCACACTATACTAAGCACAGATTTTTAGTTAAGGTGTTTTAAGCCACGCCCTTAATTACATCGTACACCCCCTTTGGAGAGATCCCCTAGTTTTTTCATTCCACTTAAAGCCCTGGAAACAAAACCATGTCACAGTCACCTCATGGCCTGGCATTGAGCATCATGCATCATGCATGCTCATGACTTCCACTTTTTCAGATTGCATATGTGTAGGGACATAGTGAACCCTACCCCCAGCCCTTGCTTTAGGAACTACAGCAAGGGTGACATTCTTGATGAGCCTCTTCTGTCTGCAACTCTGCAGACAAAGCTCAGCTCATAATTAATATGAAAAGGTGGGTGAGTGAGTAAGTGAAGGGGTGGATGGATGGCTGGATGGATTAGTGAAAGGGTGAATGAATGAGAGGGTGAATGGATGGATGAGAGAAAGGATAAACGGATGGATGACTGAGTGTAAGGATGGATGAATGGATGAGAGAAAAGGTAAATAGATAGATGTATGGGCGGAAGGGTAGGTGGATGGGTAAAAGAGTGGATGGATAAGTGAAAGGATGGATGGATGATGGGCAAGTGAATCTGTGGATGGATGTGTGAAATGATGGATGGATTGATAAATTGATAAGTGAAAGGGTGAACTGATGGACGGATGAGTGAAAGGGTGGATGTAAGGATGGATGAGTGAGTGAAAGAGAGGGTAGATGGATAAAAGGATGGATAGATGAGTGAAGGAGTGTACGGGTGGATATAAGAGAAAGGATGGATGAGTGAAAGAGTCAATGGATGGATTCATTAGTGGATGACTAGATGGATGGGTGGGTGGATGGATGGAAGGAAGGAAGGATGGCTAAGAGAAAGTCAATGGAGAGAGAAGAAGGAAGGATGGCTAAGAGAAAGTCAATGGAGAGAGAAAGGGAGGATTGGATGGATCACTGAAAGGGTGAATGGCTGGAAGGATGAGTGACTGGATGGATGAGTAAGTGGATGGATGAGCAAGTGAAAGGATGGCTGGATGGGTGAAAGGGTAAATGGATGGATCGGTGGAAGAGTGGATGGAAGAGTGTACTGATGTATAGGGTGAAAGGGTGGATGGATGAATGAAAGGGTGGATGGATGGATGAGTGAAAGGGTGGATGGAGGGATGGATGAGTGAAATGATGGATGGAAGGATACATGATGGATAAGTTTGCAAATGGTTGAATATGTTTGGATATTGGAAGGGCTTACTTACATACTATTCCGCGACCTCCTCTGATGCGTCTGTAAAACTTACCGTTTGTCTTGAAGTTTTGTCCTGAATTTTGACCTTCTGTCCTGAATTTTTGTCCTGAATTTTGACCCTTTGTCCTGAATTTGCACCCATGCCAGTTGGTCACCTTAAGTACACACAGTTTCAGATGCTGGCTGGGTATGCAAGGGTGGTCACCTTCAATTTCACCCTACTCTTCGTACAACTGGTTTATGTCTTTTCAGGAAGCAACATGGCCAAGTAGGTGTTGTGAAAAGCGGCATTTTTACTTGGCACATGATGCTTTCCCGGGAGAGGACCCAGCCATCAAAGCGGCCATTGACGGGGTCGGGCCCATGACCATGCCTAGAGTCACGTTAACATGTGAAATAACAACCTAGGCAATTTACTATTTGCTTGTCAAATCTAATAATAGAGAGGAAGAAAAAACTAATGACACATAAAAAATCTGCTTTTTATTAATTCAGTCAAAAGGTTTATACATAATAACATATTATTTAAAAAGATGTATAACTCAGTGGCAGTGAGCCAATACATCAAGAAATAACAAAATATATCATACATTTTTACAAACAATATTTTGTTAAAAAAAAAGAAAACTTTTTTTCAATAAAAAAACAACACAGTGGCACAATAGTATAGTACTATTGTGCCACTGTGTTGTTTTTTTAATGAAAAAAAGTTTTTTTTTTTAACAAAATATTGTTTGTAAAAATGTATGATATATTTTGTTATTTCTTGATGTATTGGCTCACTGCCACTGAGTTATACATCTTTTTAAATAATATGTTATTATGTATAAACCTTTTGACTGAATTAATAACAAGCATTTGCAATGCAATAGGTCTCGCAGCATTAAAGTTTGAGTTACTGGCATTGTAAATGACAATGCTTTGCATAATTTTTTTTTTTAGTTTGCAATTGGTATATAAACATTGTTTGCGAGTGGTTAGCTGTTGCTTATGCTAAGCTAAGTTGGCAGTAATATAGAGTGCTAGTCTTGCTTGTTATAAGCATGCTGATTTAAAGCGCTCTGATACCTGCGGGTAAAGTTTGTGCTATATTGAAATAATGGAGAAATAAACTGCAACTGGATAGGATAAAGTAGTTTATTCGTGAACAGGTCATGTGTGAGTCTTAAAGGAAAAGTATAAAGCAAATGCGTAATTTTATGCAGGGCAGAAGTGTTTTCTAAATGTGTCCGATTGTTCGCGATAGTAGGGGGCACGGGGGTCGATGTCCAAATAAATGAAATGCTTTGCCCAAGATCAGACAGTTTGTTGCAGTGCGAAAACCTGGTTTCACAGAACACTAACGTGTATGACGTGTCTCCTAAGATGCAGCGCAGCTGGCGAGGAATAACGGGATGTCCTGCTAGAGTGAAAGTGAAGGCACGTTTTGAGAGTCGCTCGAATAGATAGCAGCAATGTGCTGTTCCAACAGCTCTGCTTCATTCAAGAAGCGCCCAGTGATTGTTCAGTGTGCACTTTTATTCCACATACCCATGCATTCATCCACCTATTCTTCCATACATCTACGTATCCATCCATCCGCCACACATATCTACCTACTCATCCATCCATTCTAATGCCCTTTCCCCCCACCCCTCCGTACAGACGTCCGCCAACCTCCCTACCCACGCATTTTCGGCCATTCATCCATCCACTTGTTCTTTCACCTGCCCATTCATTCAAACATCCTCATTCCGCTGCAGAGGTACAGTCATTCATACTCTCGGGTAATCACAAGTGAGAGCCCACCCGATTACGCCCCCGCCTCGCCCCACCCCTCCACGAGGTCTGCTAGCTCTCTTCGCTGTGTTTCCTCCAACGCCTGGGTGTACATTTTTTTCCTTGTTCTTCTTTTCTTCTCGTCCCGTTTTCTGATCAAACTCAGTAAATCAGTGACCAGAGTTGCGAGTGTTTACTCTGATCTCGCAGACAGCTGCTCGGGCCCTCTCGGAGGCGGCTCTGTTCCCTTGTCTGTTTGTGGGTCACCATGGGCGACTCGCGGCGCCAGGTCCCCCCGTCCGTCTGGAACTTGGCCGGGGGCTGTTTGGTTACATCGCAGCCTCCTCGCTGCAGCGCTGCCAGATTTAAATGGAGACTTCACCAGCAGCAGCAGCGCTGGCCCCGGGAGGATGGGGGGGGAGGGAGGCAGGGAGGGGAGGGGTGGCGGAGAGATAGCGCTGCGGAGAGGGCCGGGGCATTACCTCATGACTTGGACTGCAATCAAATGGGAAAGATATGACTCGCGGGGGCTAGTTAAGCCTTGGCTCCGGTTCTACATGCACTCACTCCGGGGCTCTCCCGTTGGGCACCTCAGCAGGGAATTCAGGCTCAGTGATGTCTTTGAGGTTTGTTATTTTATTTTATTAAAAACTTTTCTGATATGTGATGAAGTTTCCGGGGTGTCCCCATAGGGCTCGAGCCGGGGCGCCTTTGCACTCTGACAGGGTGCTAGAGTTACTGGTCAGTGCAGGATTATCAGTGCACAGTGTAGAGAGAGGGGTCTGCACGTTTATTGACCCTCGTCTTGTGATGGTGAAGAAACGTGCGCCCTCTCCCTGCCTCCAGGGGGAGGTCGGTGCAGGGCTCGCTGTCCACAGAGGAGTGAGTGAAGCTCTAGGGACCAGTGCTCCGCTGGTGATGTAATGCCGGACTCTGGAAGCATGTGAGCGGAGGGGGTGTCAGGGCTGCACAGTGCAGGGTGAGACCTAAAAAAGCCTGCCTGTTTATCAGCGCCGCGCGCCTCTCTGCAGACTCCCCTGCATTCCAGAGAGGCGCGCGACCCAATCGGATCCTTTCCTGCCATGCTGTGGAGACAAGACCTTGCCGCGCGCACAACGTTATCCTATGGAGAAACGCTGCGCGCGGCCAGGTCTCGTCTCCCTTCGTCGGCCTCAGACTGCTGAGACGACGACTATAGTTCTCGCTTGCGAGAACGCGCTTTCAGCGCATTCGTCGTAGGCGAGACCTAAAAAGCTGATTTTTTATATGTCATTAGTTTTTTCTTCCTCTCTATTATTAGATTTGACAAGCAAATAGTAAATTTCCTAGGTTGTTATTTTACATGTTGTTATGTCCCTGACCTAGGAATTGTTATAATTGGTCAACCAGGGGGTCCTTGTTGTTTTCACCAATAGAGTCAGGTTAACCCCACCCTCCCTATTTGGGGAATCGAGATAGGATACTCTCCTCCACCCATGGTGGCTGTTGAGCTGGGGGGTCACAAGAAGAAGAATGCAACATGTACACAGACACAGCAAGGAGTGAACGAACAGCGGGGGCACAGCCATGGCCAATGCCAGAGCCATTCACAACAAGCCCACGGCTCGCCACAGGGTGAATTTTAGAGGGTACAGGGCAGGTCCAGGGTACAGCTGCTGTGAAGGAGGAGCATCTTGGCACCCCCACCCAAACCAGAGAGCAGAGACTCGACAGGGCGTATGTCACAGGCTCTTTGGACAAAGGTGGGGGAAACAACTATGGAAGGGGCAGCAACGATTTCCATGTTGACCCCCACCTGCGAGTGGAGGAACAAATGGTAATAAACCACAGCTTTCCAACTGCAACCAAGCGTCTTCACAATTGTTTGCGTATAATATGAGGGGGGTAGAGTTGTTCGAATGACTCTGGTATTGTCCAGGATGCAGGGCTCGAGTCGGGGTACCACGCGTCCCCCCACTTATTTTACCGGGAGCTCGATAACTATAAACTGCAACTGAGTTAAAGCCACCTTTCGTGACGTCACTTCCTGTCGTGACCTCAGCGTCTCCCCACTTCTTTTTTTAGGACTTGTGCCCCGAGGATGCCCCTCGCCTGTCCCTTGCCCCCTTGGTCTCTCCTCCCGGCCTTTCCTCTGCAGCCCAGCCAGGGCCGCCCCTTAGAGGTGTTGAGTGTAACCAGGGCTCAGGGAGCAGCAGAGAGCTGCCACCATCATTCCTCTCTCTGCAGCTCTGCTGAGATGGAGCCACATGTGGCAGCATGGCACTGCGGCCTGCAGCTCTCCTTCAACAAACCCGGAGGGCAGCAAGGCATGGTTAGAAAACAAGGGAAGTGAGGAATGGGGGCATATAGTGGTTTGGGGGAAGGAGGGGGTTGCTTTGGGGAAGGGGGGAGTTTGCTTTGGAGAAGGGGGGTTGCTTTAGGGAGGGTGAGAGATAGAAAGAACGAGAGAGTTTACAGTTTTTAGTAAGCATGTGCGTCAAGTTCCTTTTGTGAGTGTAAGACTGGGGGTGTTGGAGGGGAAGGGGTGATGACTCGATAGGGATCCTGGCACATGGTGGCCATGGGCTAATATGCCCATTTGCTATCCATTGTATTTGTTTTAAAGCACTGTAATATCCTAGAAAACATTTGGGCTATTCGTGATATACCATTGTGGTCTTTTGTTGATATGTTGGGGACATTCATAACATTTTAACTATTTGTGGCTTGATAGTGGCCAGAACCGATATATTATATCCATTATTGGCAATATTCTAGCAATCTTTGTCATAATAATAGGCTATACTTGACATACAATGAGCATTGCTGTCAACAGTTAGCCTGTGCTTGGTATAACAGTGCCCCATTCAACTAGATGGCTAGCCCTGGCACAATAGTGGCATTTCTTGTATATAGTGGGATATTATTAACAATATTTGGGTATTCCTGGCATATTAGTGGCTTTCCATTGATATCCTTGGGGTGATCATGACACTCTGAAGATCCCTTGTTTAATAATGGCACGTCTGACATACAGCGAGTATTTTTCGTGACATTATAGATATCCAAAACATAATCGGTCCAATTCACGACATGACATCCATGCCAACATACTGGCTTTATGTCACATAACAGTGGCCCATATCTGACATACTGTGGGCATGTCCGGTGACAGTCTGGCTCTTCCTGGCATATTAGGGGCCCATCCTTGACACCGTGTGGGCATTTAGGACAGCATCCTGCCTTAGATAATATGTCCTCATCCTGAATAATCGTGGTGTTCTTAATATAATTGCGGAATAGTGGCCCTGGCGCAAAGCTGATCATCCACAATTTATTGAGACCATTCTTAGCAAAATAGGAGTGGTTTCAGAAACTGGCAAGCCGATGTTTAGACAAACGTACTGGTTTCAAAAATATAGTTAAAGTCGGTATTTCAGAGATAATTCATGTTCAGTTTGGGACAATTACTGCTCATGTAGGTGCTTTGGTACCAGAGGCCCTTACCGCTAAGGCTGCATCATGACTTGCAGAGAAGAGTTTTGTCACCTTTATTGAGAACACTTTACATTGTAATCACTACTACTGTCTGAGGTATGAGTTTGTAGGACTGGTGTAGCCTGTCTGCTGATAAATCTTGCTAGTGTATCCCTACTGGGGTATAGAGTTTTATGACTGATGTAGCCTGTTTGTTGATAGAGCTTATGAATTATATGTAGATAAGCAGAACCATTGCTATCTACCCCTTCCAAGTAAATCATGAAGGGCATCAGCCGGAAGTGGCAGGATAGAAACAGTGAAGAAAGAGGCTTTATTCATTTTATGAAAAATAACAGGCAAAGCAAAATTGCATAATCAGGTTGTTTTAAGTATGTGCAGATCATATAGCTCTAACAATTTTTTGTTGGACAATTGTGCATATAAAGCTATTACTCTGCCACCAACACAACCGACCTCCTGGAAAGCATGAGCAACATCAGCCTCAAGCAACTTGCCACTAACCCCACCCACATCGTAGGAACACACGCTTGACCACATTTTTACATCCAGTGACAGAGTCCAGTTCAACCAAGTCTCACAGCTCACCTGGACCGACCACTACAGTGTCCACTTTACCATCTCAGGACCCACCAACACTGGCACCAGGCCCCCACTGCACTGCTCATGCAGAAACTGGAAAAAGCTATCAGAAGACTAGTGGAACAATGCTCTCAACTCCCACCTCCCAGACACACCATCCAACCCAGAACAGCCTGCCAAAAACTTCACCCAGTGGATCACAGAATCCACCAGCAGAATCGCCCTCGCCAAGCCAGCCAAATCCGAAGGACCTGCCAAAAGAGCCAGCTTGTTCACTGCGGAACTGAAATGCTACTGCTAGCAACTAGAAAGGAAGTGACGCACCAGCAAAGACACAGGAAACCATACCACCTTCAACATAGAGCTCAATAAGTACCACTGCCTCCTGAAAGAAACAAAGAAGAAAGTCCTAACAGAACTCATAGAAGCCAGCACAAACTGCAGCAAGGAGCTCTTTGCCATTGTGAAATAGTTCTCCAACACTGCAGTCACCGAGAATGACATCACCACCTCCCAAGAACTGTGCGACACCCTGATGGACTTTTTCCAAAACAAGACCCCAGACATATACAAAAACTTCAAACCCATACCCTCTACTGCCAGCAGCATCAGCTTGCTCACACCCATAAACACAAACCCTGAACATCAGCTCACACATTGGGACCCTCTCACAACTCAAGCCACGATCTCCATCATGAACTCCGTGCACTCTGGAGCACCCATGGACCCCGGTCCCCACCACAGACGAATAGCGACAAGCACAAGAAAGCCCTGAACACCTCCATCACCTCAGGCTACTTCCCCAGAGGAATGGAAATACTCTGAATTAAGCCCACTCTTGAAGAAACCATCCACTGATCCTGCAGAAGCAAAGAACTACCGGCCCATCTTCCGTCTCTCCTTTCCAGCAGAGGTGCACAAAAAGGCAATCAACCAACAGCTCACCAAACACCTGGAACACAACCTCCTGGACCCCTCTCAATCCGGATTCTGAACCAACCACAGCACAGAGACAGCCCTAATCGCAGCCACTGATGACATCAGGGCCATCCTGGACCAGGACAAAACGGAAGCCCTGATCCTCCTGGACCTGTCAGCCACCTTCAACACTGTCTCCCATCACATATTGATCAACAGGTTCTACCACACTGGAATCCAGGGAGAGACCCTCAAATTGATCCCCTCATACCTCACTGGAAGATCCCAGAGAATCTATCTCCCACTGTTTACCTTGGAACCCAAGAAGATAATCTGTGGCATCCCCAAGGATCGTCTCTCAGCCCCACCCTCTTTAACACATACATGACCCCCTGAATCAGATCGCACGGACTCAACATCATCTCCTACGCTGATGACACACAGCTCATCCTCTTGCTGTCAGAAGACCCCTCCACCACCAGAGCTTACTTCCACAGACATATTGTATTGTAATTGCATTTATATAGTGCTTACTACCCTTGACATGATGAACGTCACCAACTGGATGATGGACAACTCTCTCAAGCTCAACACGAACTATACAGAAGTCCTCATCTTTGAGAACACCACCTGGCCATGGAGTGATGCATGGTAGCCTACTGAACTTAGTCCTTCCTTCGCCCGACAGACCACACCCTCAACCTCGGCATCATCTTGGACAGCAAGCTATCTATGAAGAAACAGTTAAAAGCAGTTTTATCTGCCTTCTTCCACACCCTACTCATGCTCTGCAAGATCTTCAGGTGGCTCCCAGTTAAGACCAGAAGGACCATCACCCAGGCCCTCGTCACCAGAAGGTAGGACTACGGGAACACACATTGTGTAGGAATCACCGCACACCTCCTGAAGTGGATACAGAAAATGAAAAACTAAGCAGGAAGACTCCTACTCGACCTCCCCAGATGGACTCACATCACTCAAGAAGCTACATTGGCTACCGATCCAGAAGAGATGCCAGTTCAAGATGTTGACCCACGCATACAAAGCTCTGCACAATGAAGGACTAGCATACACCAACAGACGCATGACCTTCCACCAACCGAACAGACACCTACGATCCACCTCCCTCTTCCTCGCAGACACCCCCGATCCGCTGTGGCCACAGCAGAGGACGCACCTTCTCACACGTGGCGGCTAAAGCTTGGAATTACCTTCCCCTGAACCTCAGGACCGCCTGATCGCTCCAGCAATTCAGCAAAGGACCCAAGGCCTGGCTGTTCGATTGAACAAATCAACGCGATGCAGTAGCAACTCCAGCACCTGGAGACCCTCAGGGGTGATTGCCACGCTCTATAAACCCTTGACTGATTGATTGAAAATGAGCCCCATGCTACAACTCATTGTATTCGACAACGAGAGTGCCAAATTTCTATCCATCCATGGCGCTATCCCAGCAAAGGCTGGCAAGGTTAGCGGAACACCACGCCACTGTGACAGCGACTGCGCACGTGCGATTCATGAGAGGAACTGGTCCACTTAGGGGTAGAGGTTCCGGCGTCTGTTGCCCTCCAGCGGTTTTCAATTCTCAAAGTAGCAAATCAACAAAACTCTTCAACGTTTTTCTGCACATAATATTTTTATGCAGAGTCAACGTCTAGCTAAAACAATCTTTAACTATTTCTACTCGAGTGGAATCGGGGCCCTGAGGCTGACGTGAGTGAGCGGCTGACGCTCGGTGCAAAGTGACAGGGCCAGATCAAGAGATCTGATAAGAGTTAATCTCACCTTCCCTAAAAAGTCAGAAGCAATCTGTCGTGTTCTGTTTATATACCGTAAGAAAGTGCGTCAGAGTTGGCAGTAAACCACCTTTGATGTTCACGCTAATACAACAGACCTCAAGACAAACGCTACCCATGCAGTGCGATTCACGCCACTTGCAAATTTGCAATATAATCCGTGCTTGATAATGTTTGCATCATTTTTATTTGCAAGTCTATAGTTCTGCTTTCCTGTGCACCAGGTCATTGCGGAGAAAAAGAACACTAGCGTTTCTAGAAAGCATGTATCTGTATAAGTTTTCTTTAAGAGTTAAACAGGGATGTAAGCAACAAACTAGTTGCAAAAATCACGGTTTTTAGATTTTCACACACATCACTATTAAGAGATGCTGCAAAGATTGCAACAGACCTTCGTAAAGATTGCAAAAAAACACTTTGCAAGACTCCAAAATACAATCAAGAGCTTCGGAATGACCAATGCAAAATACCTGTTAAATACGCCTGCATATACCTTTTAACCAGAAACACACAATTACTACAGGAGAAGTGCACAGATGCAATTTTTAAATTTTTACTAAAACAGCGATTCAGATGGCACAAGAGTAAAGAAAGCAAATTCAATGATTAAACTTAGAAAGTGACACATTGTCTTAGACAGTGTTAGACGGGAAACCTGAGGGTCGGCTGAGTAAGGGGGAGAGGCCTCCTGGTGAGGGTCCTCTCCTTAGATCGTACGGACGAGCAACCACCCCCCTACAGATGGACACTACACAAAGATAGGTTCTTAACTCTTTTATCAGTATTCTTTGGCAGGTTATCGTACAATACAGTAGAAACGGGATTCGAGGATCCTCTTGAATTTAGTCTCTGTGGGAAGGGGGTAGCGGGACAGTCTTGGTACCGGTTTGGTACAGGGATATCTTGTAGACAGCTCTCAATCCTCGAGCTGGAGGGTTCTTCGGTAGGGGCCGCGGCAGCGCCAGCAGGACTCCCAAGATGGTTCGAGAGGATGGGCCGCGGCAGCGCCAGCAGGACCCAAAGGATGGTTCACGAAGATGAGCCGCGGCAGCGCCAGCAGGGCTCCAAGGATGGTTCACGAAGATGAGCCGCGGCAGCGCCAGCAGGACTCCAAGGATGGTTCACGAAGATGAGCCGCGGCAGCGCCAGCAGGTCTCCAAGGATGAGTTTGTCTCGGTGTCTCTCGACTCCAGGATACAACTGCCTTCCTGCGCTGGAGCTGCCCCAGTTATAGGTCTGGTGCTCTTTGATGTCCGGACCCTCGCACTTGGAGGTCGGGGGGTCCGGGATGTGCGAGTCCAGACACCCAGCAGGGGGGTGGAGCCAGCGCCCAGGGAGGCTGGGGGCGATCGAAACTAGGCGGATGGGGGACCATCGAAACTCCTTCCCCCATTGACTCGCCAAGTGGTCTCTTTACCCCCTGGTCAGATCGTGGTGCCTTGATGTCGGGGCTTTGCTGGGCCGGCGGCTGGGGTCGGCCCGAGGCCACGGGGCCTGGTCGTGGAGGGTCCAAGATGGCGGCTGGGGCGGAGACGATGGTCCGGGAAATGGTCCGGGCCAGCCGGGAGAGTTGAGGAGATGAGGTCGAGCTCCGTCGGGGGAGAGCTGGGGGCGGCCCGGAGGGGAGGCACTCGTGGAGGGTGGAAGGTGCCGCTCTTGGTCGTAGAACAGGGGTCGAGGTAGTCCGGGACCCACCATGCGGGAGGAGTGGGGCCACGCCACGAGGCCCTGTCCAACAGACAGTTACCTATCACCCCTGTACTATATACATACTTTAACTACATGAAGCTGTATCAACGAACTCCTTCAAACTACTATGAGTAATCACACTTCCTATGTAGAATTACTTAAACTCACATATAGATTAATACAAGTTTTAGCTTTTTCTTCTCTGCAGGAAGTAGTATGGCTGCAGCACACTTTGACTTGTTTAGGGATTGCTGTTGTATTGCAAAAATAGAAAGAAGTACTGTGCCTATGCTCATCCTGCTACACTTATTGCATACAGCCTTCGTGGTTTCTATATCATTACCTGTATGAATAGGATTTTCACGCGTTTATGCGGCTTTACCACACTTCTATTCTACTAGGTACAAAGTATTGCTGTGAATGAAATGAGAATTTTAATTAACAGAAATCACAAAAGAAAAAGAAAATTTGCAACAAGTGACTTGCGTGAAAAACATGTCCCTTAAGCAACAGATTGAAAAGGGTCGAGTCTGGTCCAAAGAGTTTTAACAATAGGAAAGTTTGACTTTTGCAGCAGAGCTAAAAAAAAAACAACAGAGAAGTCTGAAGTACACGCAGGTTAGGATCCTAGGCCCTGTAATGATTTTTAAGATCTCAGTTTTGAGTTTGAGAAGTGATTTCTAGTGAAGCTGAGGTTTGTGTGCAGTCTGTAGATCACACGTTTTGCTACCGACAGCCCCCCTGCAGCTTCTGGGGTTATATCGGAAGCATCACTGAGTTGGGTGAAGCAGCATCAGACCAGGCACCCTTGCATTTGTGGAGTTCTCTTTATAACTGTTTATGTTATTATTTTGTTCTGTCACCAAAGCTAGACATTAACCATGCCCGACAATGTTCTACCCGCCGAGCACAACAAATAAGGGCTTGACCAGCACACCTATTGTTATAATATCAATAGAATGTTCTACCCGCCATTCAGGTTCAGTTGTATAGGCTTTACCAAACAGAGGGTTCTTAATCTCTCACCGATTGAACACTATTTTTTTGAGGCCTTCATGCCCTAGGAAGCTTAAGCTTATTCAGTGTGGCTGGTCCTGCCATGGAATAAACTAGACCAGCTGGGGAGGCACATGGTAGCCACTTGGTGACAAACAATCCTTCAACAACCACGATGAACCTTGGCCCCTCCACAGACAGAAATGCGAACAGTTGTCGGGAGTCAAGAGTAACCCTTTCTGATTCCACAAGCCGGAAATGATATAACATGAGGTTAGCAGGACGCCCCAAACCCACTCCATCCCGAGTGATAAATCATTGTTCTATTATATTATGGAAGAGCGACAGACTACATGGACGTTTCCAAGAGAAAGCATGTACCTTCAGGAAATGAAGCTGAACCATTAGTAGTGACAAACATTTATGTATAAACAAATGGGTTGAGGATACAACACAGGAGAAGCCCAACAAACTCTTAGTGGCAGGCACCGTACAATGCGGAAATGCAGAACATTGAAAGGAAAAAAAATCAATTGACTACAAAGCTCTGATTCATAGACCCTTTCTTATCAGCAAATCCTGGAAACTGAGCAGCACTTTATGGTGAAAGTGTAACCCACTTATCAAATGGTTAAATCCTTAACTGTTTAGAGGAGGTGCCCCACATGTACAACTGTACCTGTGTGCTGTACCTCACACTCTGGTTTCCAAGCTGTGAAACCAATGCAGTTCCCATTTTAAACCAGTAAAATTGGACTATCTGGAGGGATGCTTTTTACCTAGTAACATATTCTTAAAGTTTGAACCTATAGAAGCCCACATTGAAAAAAGTGAATTCCCCAGAATAGAGTTCCCAAGTTTGCGAATGGCAGGACCATAGGGCGGGACAAAGATCTTTCGCCCTTGCAGAGATGACAGAAGGCTTATACTCCTGGGAGGAAAAAAGTTCACCTTGGAGTAGGGGAGGAGGTAACAAAACGGGTCTGGTGAAGTCATGCAGGGCTTATGCCGATTAGAGATTAATTGTCGTGCCTTATGAATCTCAGAAGGTCATTGGAGAGGGACACAAGTAAAAGAAAGCTATACAGAAACCCCAATGACCTGTTGACTATGAAGGTATTCCATGTGATCTTTGACCAACTACACATGATCCTTTATTACAGGCAGCTACTTGCAAAAATATCAATTTACGGGCATCCTTTTGCTTCGAGATAAAGGATGCCGTGAGCTTTAGAATTGAAAGGGGCAATTGTTTTTTAGAAGATGTGACACTACTACTGATTTCAGTCTGCAGGGAACAAAACTGTGCACCACGGAGAAGTTAATGCATCTCACTTGAGTCGATGGACCTGGAGAAACAATAAATCCTTATACATATTAACAGCCTGTATTCAGAAGGAAGGCAAATCATGGACTGGATGGACACAGATTAGCTGGTTCCTCATTCATAACTAAGTGAGAGCTACAAATCAGGGTGTTCGAGATGAAGGATTGTTTCACCAAAGGGAAATTTTCCTAATTGTATTATTTGAACACCACCCTGAAAACAAACAACTGATTTGAATAGCCTCTAAATTCAAACAAACCTTTCCTCATTTGCTTAGCAAACATCACAGCTATATAGGTTTTTCAACTGCACCTCCTTGATCTGGTTTACATTTTGCCCAATGGGACAGTAAACTAACGGCGATATCTTCTCGGAGTGCTTGGACTCGTTCATGCCACTATGGGCTCCAGCGGGTCCTTCGACCCAAGACTGAACCCTAATCGTATTCTGAGACTGCCCTAATAGTGCGCTTTACCTGTCTAAACATTACAGGCAGTTACCCTCTTCCTTCGTAAACTATACAGTCCCAGTTTGCTTACATGGAGTCTGATTTATTGTGATTTTTTCTATTTAACCAACTTCAGTAGAACATTTATATTTGAACGCGACCTTCATTTAAGAAAGAATCAGAACATTGTTGGCATGTTTTTCCCAACCTGGGTGACCGCGGTTTTGGTGAATCAATGTCCACTCTGTAATTCCACAACGGGCACACAGTAATAATTGAGCTGTAGGCGGAAGCAACAGAAACTGAACTCTTGGTTTTAGAAACTAGTCTGAAATGTCCCCTGCAAACTGGGTCACAGCCTAACCGGGAAACTCCGCGCCTATGAAAGAAAGTGCGCCAGAACTGGACATAAGGGAGTTAATGACCTGCCAGGCATAAGGTGTCAGTACCTCACTGTAAAGCACTGTGCAGTTCTGCTTTCTGTACTGTGCAACTTGCACAATTGTTTCCATGGACTTTTGATGTCCTGAAAAGAGCAGTTCTTACCTTTCATAATGGCTGCTTGTCTGGCAGAAGTAAAATCTTGCTGATAGAGCATGTACATGGTGCACCCCAGGGCCTCCATGTCCACAAAATACAAGAGCCTCGGACAGTATGTGCTCCTATCTACACTTGCTTGACTTAGAATGAGCTTGGCATGGAGACTAAAAGTACCAGGAACATAAATGTGGATGAAACCACTTGCCACTAGACTTCTATCTCCTACAAATTCAGGATAATTGATTTCTTATTGGGGGGCTACCATTTTCATCTATCTCGCTCGAGGTTACTTAATTGTCTTAAATTATTTTCAGAAAATTATTTGCAAAACCTCTGGCAGGCACTCAATACAATTGGCAAGCCGAAAGTGGAGAGGACAATCAGAAATTCACGGAATGTCCCTTCCATCCTGTTGCATTGGGCCTAGAAAAACCTGGTCTCTATTCAGAATGTGAGATTCTGGAACTCACAGCAACACAACTTGTATAGATACAAAAAGAATTCAAATATTTAGGTCTGATTTACGAATGGTGGGTTTGTTTTTGTATTTATATGTGTGAATTATTCATTTCATATGTAGGCGTGTCTACGTGTAGTATTTAAGAGCGCGACATCAGACATGCAAATACAAATCTAAATCCCCCTACCCCCCCACGCTATCTTGTTACTGTAAACATGTTTTTTTTTTCTGCAACACTTAAGCATAGATGATTTAGTGTGGGAATACGTAGCACAATTCTTTGCAAATACCAGTTAAGTAGTATTGTGACTAGGCGGTTGTTCACCGCCAGCGCATTGCATTATACGGCCTGATTTTTACAACTTTCTTCTGGGAAGGCCCACTAGTCTAATGCAAGTTTGACACTATGTGTGCACAGTGTCTGCAAAGTTACATACTATTCCGCTGCACAAATAAGTAGATTTCAGTAATTTGTATAGTACCGAAACATACACTGGGACTTATATCAGGTGTAAAACACAGAAGTCTGCACCATGTTGGGTGAATCCGCCCCTCTGTTTATAGAGCTCTACCTGAATGCCGTGTCATCTTAAAGTAAGCCACATGGATCCACTGTGCAGTAGTGACAGGGGCATGCTCACGTTCTTCCACGCAGAATCGAAATTAAAATGAAATACATTTTAACAACAACGCTGCAGCATAATCTGGAATTAATACCTTTCTGCCTGCACAAAGCACTTAATTATATGTCTGCGGCACAGCCAGACGGATTTCAAAACCGAGGACCCCACATATGAGTGTCCTACTTTCTTTCTCCGTCAGTGAACAGGAGAGCATGCCAAAGTAACCTACTGATGTGAGTCAGACAGGGGATATTCTTCAAACTAGTTTAGTTTGGTTAGTTCGTGTTTACTGACATGAGAGAAGGGAAAATGAACTAAGATTACTGTTTCTCTTTTTAAAATTCTAATACTCTTGATACATAGGCTGGATTGAAATACAGCAATATGTGTCACTATAACCTTCGAGGTCAGAAGGGTTATCACACATGTGCTGATGGGTATTATGGCACCCCTGTTATGTATAAATCAAAAGCCTGTTACATTTTAATATGCAATCAAAGTCCTAATATAAGTTTTGATTTTCTTTTTGCAATAGTTAAGATTCGTTTGTAAAATTTGAAATGTGTCTCCTCAAGTTTCGAAGTAATGAAAGAAACTTGAATTCGCCACCGTATTCAGTGTAAAAAAATAAAAATATGCAACTCACAGCAAAGTTATTACTCTCTTTTCCTATTACTTAACACTTTACAAAAAGAATATATGGATACAATTTGTTACTCAGATTCTGGCGGGAGGAGAAGTTTGTTTATTCAGCGGGGAGTGAATGTTTATTTACCGCTTTGTTAAGCTCCTGGTTAGGAAACATTTATTAATAGTGAGTGGCTTAGACTTGGTTGTGAGAGGATTAGTCCACCATCTTCAGGGTTGCGATAAATTCGCTAGACTAGTGTCGGTAGTGTACAGGAGAGGGTTCATAGGCTGATTGAGGGCCTGGCCCGTCCCTATTATGTCGATGCTCCTAAGACAACATCCATTAGAGATTCTTCCATTTTAATGTTTCCATTATGCCATTCACATTTTGATAGATTGAATTTAAGAAGTATTAATACTGCTGTGCTGCAACCCACGATGATGACAATTTGTTCCCAAAAAAACTCGGCAATCTGCCTCAACCTAAAAAACTTCAAACCAAGTCCTGGACAAGTGCCATCCCCCTTCCCATCCCTGGGATTACACATTGTGGCTTAGTTCTATAGAGAACTCTTCTATACTAAGGAATATTCTATATATGTCCGAGTGTGTGCTAGTGCACTATGTCTATGAACATTCCGGAGGCGTTGGAGTTGGAGTCCGAAGGGAAAGGGCATCGGATGGTGAGTGACAAAGTTCTGAGGTGACCGAGTGCAGAGCATGGTGCAGCCGGTGATGCTTGTGGAAAACGGACTGGTTGCATGCCTACAGCAGATAGTTACTCATACAGTGCAGACTGAGAGGAGCAGCCCAACATGTGTTCCAAAGTGTTGGGCATGCGTGGTCTACTCCAAGGTGGGAGGAAGTGGGAGGTTGTAACATTCTCCTGGAGTTCTGGGAGCAGAGCAGGATAGGATTACGTTTTGTAATGTATTAGCAACTACCACATCTTAATGTTACCCACAATCAAGAAGAACTTATAGAACTCCTTAATGGTCATACACCAACAGTACACCATAGAAACAACCCTTGGCACCATCAGACACACTACATAACTCAGAGACGTGTGATCTATTAGATTGGGGCCAAATGTTAACGGAGGTGAATGCAGCAAGCACCCAAAGTGAGAATGGCACCGCACACGATTCGCCATCCACACACCACTCATTGCCATCTAATGCAGAGTTAGAATAATGGCCCCACAAATTTCAAGCCAGCTTCCTACAAGTTGCCAGCTCACTCGTATCATTAATAGTCACAATTACCAGTCGCTGCCGGGGTGGGGGGGGGGAGCGGGTTATTCATGTTCCTTTTTTATTGGTGTTGATTGCACTCATTATAATAACCCAAACTGCACTGTTACATAAAGTACTTCACCTTGCGCGCAGTGATGGTGAAGTAAAGTGAAGTCATGTAATTTATCTTTTGGAAAAAAACAGCTGTCGAGATGTAAATGGATGTGCATGACGAATGTTACTGATATCCTTTGATGCAGTGCTTTAATAAAAACAAGTTACAAAAAAAACAACTCAGAGACATACTGTTCTCGAAAAGTTCCGACTCCTCACAAGCACATTCATATCACGATATAGTTATTGCTTGCCCTACATCAAAAATATACATTAGGCACAACTTCCTAGATTACAATGACCCTTTTGATTGACCCGATAGATTATGCAAATTCTCTTCATCTAGCACTGCCGAAAGGCGGCTACAGATAGTACAAAATCAGGTAGCTAGGTTGGTTTGGCATCAGCCAAGATATTGCCACATTAAACCTCGGATGAGAAAGTTACACTGGCTCCCAGTTGCCCAACGGACCATTTTTAAAACAAACTGGTTGTATTATTTCCAAATCACTTTGTGGAAAAAGTCCAACTTTTGTGTCCTCTAGAGATCGGAGTTATATTCCAAAACGCAATCTCAGATCGGCCTACCATAATCTGTTAACTGTAGCAAAGTTTAAAAAGAAGAGACTAAGAGATGCCAGATTTTCTATGATTGCTCCAAGCCATTGGAACTCTCTGCCTTCTGCCATTAGAACCACAACCGTTTATCCAAAATTCAGGACCCTTCTAAAAACATGACTTTTTAAACGGGCCTATGGCTAGGGCTTGATTTGTGGTGTTCCTTATTTACTTAACCCCATGAAGCCTTTTTTGGTGTACGTGCACTATATAAATATTGTTTAACATAACACAACATAGCTCATCCTGTGGACAAAGGAGCAAGAGCAGCTTCTCACCTGAATGTTATTGTGAAAGAATTGGCTCATTATCCCTCGGTGCTCCCTGATCCATTGTCTGAAAGCTGTTGGTATATAGATTGCAGTCAGGGCTCCCCCATGCATTTGGTAAAAGGAAGCCAAATCAGTCAAACAATAGTAGAAAAAATATAAACAAGTGTTTTCTGCTTTTAATTGGCTGATTAGACTTTCCTTCACCAAGAGCAGTGGGGTGTCCAGACAGCCATCTGTGTACTTCCAGGTCCATTAAAAGTCACAGAGGTCAGGCAGTGAGAGGATAGAGCCCTTTTTACCACCCAAACATTCAAGTGAGAGGCTGCTCATATTCCTGCAGCTCTTCCTATCTTAGGTGTGTGGGAGGGTGTTAACAACTGTATTGCCCTCACCTGTAAGGCATTAACAGGTGTTAATTTCCCCCCTTTGTTACGTACTCCCACATACAGCTCAAGCCCATAACTAGAGAGAAGAGAAATTAACAGCTGTTATTGCCTGCACCATGGTTAATGACTTTGGTCCATATCCACTAAACCATCCTACTGGTGAATGCCTGTAGTCACTTTGCTCCAGCACCAGGGGGTGCTCCCTGCCAGTCTTTAGTGCTCCTTCTGGGCCTGCAGTGAATATTTTCAATATGGAAACAAGTGGCTAATGCTCAGATTCCTGTTATTTTAATTTCCAGTATTTTACGTACATCATCTTCACTTTTGTGGTTCCCTGATTATCAATAACATCTCCTTGGTTATTCCCAGGTAGTGAAGTTTAACCCAGACTTTAGACTCATCTGGCAACTCAAATGACTACGTGAGATGTCTGAAGGTCAGGAACTTGATCTCCTTTTTGACCAGAACAGGTTTGCCTTTTTTTACGACAGTAGGCAGTGGGTGTATTTTGGTGGCTTATCTACAGAAACCGGTTTGTGAGGTTGGTGTTAGCCTGTCATTTTCTGCCCTGTATTCAAAGTCTCGGAGTTTATTCTGCAAAGAATTTCACTTGCTTGACTACTCGGCCGGTAGTCTCCTATTGGGCTTGGTTCCAGGACCAATTGTGCTGAACCTCCAGGAACGTGCAATTGTCCAGTCAATCAATTCAATTCCAACTTCATTTCGCATTTAGTTAAAATGCATAAAAGTACATAAATAAAAAGTAAGTCATACAGGGCAAAATGCAGTCTTCAAAAGTGCATTTACATTACAGGTCAGGGTTGCACATACATACTGAGGTTTCGCTGCAGGTTAGAAATCAATCTAAGTAACTCATGTGCCATCTCAAGGCAATTCGAGGTGAAAAAGTGACATTTACAATGATTGCTAAAAAAACACAATTTAAAAACAGAGATCTTTAAAACCTATAAACAGTTCATTAATTCATAAAATACTATGTATAGCAGTGCAAACCTGACCGACAACAAAAACGTATCAGAGTATTGATTTAAAAGATCAGAATCAACCTGAGAGTATAGGTTCTTTAAAATGGAAGGAACGATCCATTAGTAGCCTTACGGGTTTTTTACTGCGGCTAGTAAAAAAGAAGCCATAGTGAAGCAGACATACTAGATTTTTCCAGTCATTAGTGGTGGGCTAAAGCTGGTGTTGAATTGTATGATCTACAAAGTAACAAACTGTTCTTCTGCCCCTCGATTAAACTAGGGACAGCAATCCACGCCCACTCCGAATGTCTCCCTATTTGTAGTCAGGTCTTGTAGGAGGCTAACATTCAGAGTGGAGGGCCGCTGTGGGCCCAGCTCACAGAAATACAACTACGCCGCACATTACATTATTCTTCAAAGGGAGGCTGTAGATGAAAAGTAACTTGCCAGAAAAAAAGTGAATCCACACAAATTTTTACACCAATGCGGTGTGCTATTAATTATGAATACATCTTCTTACAAGGACAGGAGTGGACATTACATGGCAGATTTTTTTTGCAAAATAGGTGAACTGCCACAAACTTATAGCTTTGTGGTTATTTACACATTTTTGCGAGGCGCCTTGTCCTCCTGAATATGGTCATAGATTTAGTTTTGTCAAGAGTAGGGTAAATCTGTATCCAATATTACACCCCTAGAATTGGTGGGGGTGGAGAGGATAGAATTTCTATGAGCAAAAAATGCTTACCTTGTAGAGACAAAAAATGATCATGCAAATGTACTATCACTAGGTATGTATTAATAAATAAATATACATCTTCTAAATGCACACACCAAAAATCAATTAGCAATAGGTTAACAAGGGATTCACAAAATAATTTCCGGACTAATTCTTGGAAACTCCGACTTATAGTTTTGATAAGATGAATAACGGAATTCCAAAGAAATATAAATTTACTCCTAAAATAGTAGTGAAGGTTCAGGAGAACGGTAAACCTGTTCATAACCAAACATATAATCCTAAAGTAAAGGTTATGAGTTTGGAAAAATATAAATTGGTAAGCGAGATAAAATGATACAGAGTTTTAACTGTTAGCCCAATGATTCAATCCTTTAAGGATTGCCTCAGACAGGGATTACGTTGCAGAACATTCTTCAGACCTGCTGACTCCCATCCAGGGCTTAGTAGTACTGGGGGTTGATGGTGGTGAGCACCAGCACTCATTTTTGGGGATCAGGGCTTATTTTTCATCACCTGCCTTTGTCCCAGAGCAGGAAAAAGGCAGAAAAAGAAAGAAAGAAGGAGGAAGAAAGAAGATGGGAAAGTGACAAACATCTAAAGCATGGTTGAAAAAGAACCTTCAAATGTGACATAAAATGCAAGAATTGTATGGTGGTGCACCAAAGGGAAATCAAGTGGAATCAAGACTAGGCCGCTTTGGAGTTTGAAATCCCTGCGATTGGAATCCTGCACTTATATATTTATTACAAATTAAGCACTGCTCCAACCCCTCAGGGGACATGCACTGATGGTGGGGCTTCTAAACACGATTACATTCCCAAATTAAATTCCACATGTACCTACAATTATGGTTTGCACATGGTAAAGCCCTATCTGTTCACAACTTAAAAGCAGGCAGGCTTTTAGCCACTGCTTATAATTCTTTAACAAAAATGTACCCTTCCCTTTTCAATTGTACCAGTTTTGTGTTCAGGTTAGACTAGAATTCTTTCTTTCTGCCAGTGTCTCCGGGCTGGGGTACATTCTTGCAAAAATGCAATAACTCGGGGCATGCTGTTAGAATGACAATGGCATGGTATTTATATAGTGCTTTGAAGAAGGTGTTTTACTGCATATAAACGCGACTCCTATTACAGAACTCAAACAATACCAGCAGCAGGGACGTAGCTGTGTGATTTGCCTTGCCAGCTGAAATGTCACTTCCTGCTTCATTTAAAAGGTGACATAGCAGGTCGATCAAGTTCAACTTTTCATGTGCCTGCATCTGGACTAGTTTCAAGTTTGATTTTATTTGTTGGATTACTTAAAATCTTACAAAAAAGCAGCTAAAACTTCACCAATGTTTAAAATGATAAAACAATCGAATTTAATTAATTTCCAAGGAGTTAAATATATATCGCACACATTTAATTGTCTAATATCCAGTCCTTAATGATTATTTCAAGAGCCTGCATCTGGACGAGCATGCAATAATGTCCCAAAAAAGGCCAAAACCCCTTGTCAGAACTTTGAAATTTGTTTTTGTCTTAAGAAACAGTAAGTGGCATCAAGTGCCGGGTTATTCAAATCATCAATTCATAAGCACAATATATACAAAATGATGTGTGACTACACATTCCTTAGTAGCATCAAAAGTTTTAAACACAATACATATCACAATCGTAAGCTCCAACTACTGCCCATACTAAAATATAATGCACCATATCATGTACTTTGTCATTTCATTCCGTTGGTTTACGTTTTTTGCGAGCAGCGCTTTTCAAAAATTAGGTGCAAAATTCAATTATTGCTTAACAAATAATCTATCATTAAATGTACAAACCTTGCTAAAAAATACTGCAAATCTGTGATTGATAATATTTTGCAGTACATTAATTATCTTAATTCACCATCGTCGTACACATTTCAGGCCTTAGACTATAGACTTTAAAAGTACTTTCACCATCATCCTCATCTACCAAAATAGGATAATAAAAGCAGACGTGACGGGTTGTACTACCACTGTTGTGTCATTGGACATAGTTCTAAGCCACCTTTAGCAGACTACAGTCCTCATTTCTCAAACCAAGAATATAGTTAATTTACACCATCACGAAAGGCACAACCACCCCTGGCTGGCACACTCACTGTCTCCGGTTGCTTTCAGCATACCCACAGCCACACCACCCTCGAAATGGAGACGAAGAAGTGCACACAAAAAAAGGGCAACATGCCTTCTCCCTCCCTGCACCCAGGATCTGGAACAACATCTACGTATCCGGAGGCGTAAGGCGAAATGATGGGGCTCACCGGCAGGATGGGGTAAGGGCCCCCAAAGTCTCGCATATTTCACAGATAATCATGGGCCTTGGACTGAATGGGAACTCCATCAAAGGTTTGGGGCCCCCTTCATAAACTTTGGGGGGCCCTGTCCCCACAGAGACTGCAGAGGCCTGCGTTAAGACCCTGCCTGTGTCCATCTGGACTGCCCCAACCTTGCTAGAATTTAAACAGGAACTGCAGACAAAACTCTTGAAATTACGCAATATCATAGCGCTGTTACCGTCCACTCTCACTCTCCAGCTACTTCCCTAATCACTCAGTAACTTGTATCTTTGCATTTGACCCTGTACAGTGCTCAGCTGGCTTTCAGCTAGGTGTGTGCTATGCAAATACCCCACACATACATGGTACACAGGGCAAAACAAAAAGTGTGCAATATTCTACACCCTACTGGAGTCGCAAAAGCATCCTCCCTTTAGTGATATATTACTTTCTCATATGTGCTGTAAGGCAGTTCAGGGGGAGGACCTGCCATCCACACGGCACATCCAAGGTAAGGGACTGCACTGACTGTAAACATTGTGCAAATAAGATTCTATACTGATATTATCCTTAAATTCAAGGTTGCCGATCAGTCTATTCCTTCTACTCTCCACCAACATGTACACTGCAACCTCCACACCATGTACCTTTGTTTGACAACTTTGTAATCTCTTTTGACAACCGATCTGGGTATCAAACAGCTCCTTACTGCCAATTATCATTAATATGTCCTGTAATGTAAGAACCATGCCATTTTCAAAGCACATTCAAGCTTCAAGAATTCTTTAGTCACCTGCAGATGTCCTGAAGCTGCCCCCATAGCTTATAAAACAACTATACTGGTTATACCATACCAACATCAGAAAAGTTGCTGATACCCAATTGTAGCCTTTATTTAGCAAGCTATGACACCAGAGCTTGCTTCCAAACCCAGCTGCAGTTATAGCCTTTGATTTACGGATGTTTGTTAGTGCTTTCATAGAGCAGCAACCAGGAGTGGTTTCAAGATGTTTAATGTCAATAGTTGGTTGCATCCGATCATCTGAAAATTTGTGGGCTTGTTCAGCGCAG
Organism: Lissotriton vulgaris; assembly: GCF_964263255.1. Lineage (NCBI taxonomy): Eukaryota > Metazoa > Chordata > Amphibia > Caudata > Salamandridae > Lissotriton > Lissotriton vulgaris. The sequence goes on along the minus strand of NW_028252384.1, from coordinate 91,222 downwards.
TGCAACGGTAACGCCATCCATGAGCCCTGATAAATGAATGTAGTCGCTAGGTCCAAGAATCGCTGATTAAATCGATGGAAGTTCACAGGTTTCGGTCTTGTGCCCACAACCGAACCTTCTTCTTGTCTCCATTGATGATCAGACCCTTCACTAAAGAATGCTTGGACACTCCTCCCAGGAGCCTGTGCATTTGATACCTCTGTGCGCATAATCAGCCCCCCTCATAAGCAAGTAACGTCTGGAATAGACACCAATAATGTAATGGGACAACTATAATGTACTTGAAGAGCATTGTTTTCATAACATTTTTATAAGGAACACGGAACATTAAATCTGTCATCAACATCAGAGGGCAAAGCCTGTTTGCAGTGACAGCTTGCAGCAGGTTTGCTCGAGGCCTGTGACTCAGCCTCAGGCAAACCTGCCGCACCAGTCTATAAATGTTGGGCGGAGGAGGATCAGGTGTTATATAAGGAAGTTACTCTTCATGTTAATGGTGGTAGATGCACCACAGGATAACATGAGTAAAGAAATTAAACAACTCTTTGGACAAGCAGAAGGAAATAGATGTATAGCCTGAGTGAAGAATTAAAGATGTGAAAATGAAGGTGTTGCAATAACCAGATGAACAGGCAGACAAGTTAGGCATGGCTGACCTTATCCATCGTTAATATCTGAATATGAAACAGACCTGACGTGACCAGTTGTATCAACAGTATCCTTCCCTTCTCTGTGCATGGAAATGCTGTATATGTATATGTTTCCCTTTGAATCCTTAAGTCACAGGATGCATTCCATTCTTGTGTTTTAGGGAAATCCATCGACTTTCTTTAGGTGTTCTGATGAAAGAGGCAGAGATGGCAGCCGGATGGACTGTTCACATGACTCTCTGGAGGAGATCATTCTGGGATCTGGAGTAGTGAGGTATTTGAAGGCAGGCCAGGGGTTGCTGTGAAGGTTTACTTCACAGCTGCAGAGGTTGCAGCTGCCACCATTCCATTGCGAAACATCTACTTAGCACACCTGAGCTCATCGACTCGCCAAATAGAATAAAACCATTGGGGATTTGAGGCAGGCAAACAAAAATGCCAACAGCCTCCAATGAAATTCACTACAGCTCATATACACATATACCCATAGGACATCCTGGAACCCGACTGGGGTGTTGCGGATGGTAAGAGTGCAAGAAAGCGAGGTGTGTTCAGCGTGTGAGTCTAACCTGCCGTGTGTACACGAGGTGTGTACTGTTGGTGTGGCTTTGTCATACCAGGGAGGATTGTTAACAAGGGCGTGCCTGCGAAGGAACTCAGAACACAGAGACAAATGCTAATTAACTCTTGCTTTCCAAGAGACTGTTACCGGTTGGTTGAGAGTCTAGCTTCACCGTGCAGCAGCCCGAATGAGGTGAGGGCCACTTCAAAGTGCTCCTCCCAGACACGCTCTTAACTTTTTCCAAACCAGTCCAAAGGCCGCTCTTGAGCCATTTATTTTTAAATTTTAATTGATGAGCATTAAACACTCCTCACAGACTATGTGTAGCCTTTACTTCTTGGCAGAGGGGGCTCAGCTTTACGTACCTTGGTCTAGTGCTGGGGTACTACGGAAGCCTAGGAAGGTATGGTTGGTTGGAGTTAGGGTGTGACTCTAAGTGGCTGTCACTCAAATAGTTTGAAATAAACAGCTGCAGGCGGAGGTGACTGAAGCCTCAAGGCCCCACTTGAGAGCTCTTGTCCTGCATGATGGAAGACACAAGCCACTGGCTGGGAGGACTATTCTGTCAGGACTACTGGCCACAGCCAATCAGTCAAGACAAAACGCCATTGGCTGGGAGGACGATTCGGTCACGACCTCTGGCTGAAGTCTATGGATAACTTCATTATTAAAATCTTTTATGTTTACTCTGCAGTAACAAGGCTAGCGGTTAGATGAAAACCCCTCTGCGCCCAATGTCTACATTTTTTTCTCTTACATAAACAAAGTTGTTTATTTGCAAAACATCTTCTATGCCACAATCCGTTACCAGTTTTCCGTAACAAGTTATAATTTTGAAAAAAATGTCAAAAATGTGACACGTGGTCCAGAAACCAGATTATGAATGAGCACAAATTATATTCTTAAAACACAACAACCCCGTCATTTTTGTTAAGATGATACAAACGTAAAACTCGGATAAACAGCAGAGTGGAGCAAAAGGGGGCTGAGGTCCTCTCCCAAATAATCTTACTTTGAAAAACAGCCAGTATTGTGAACTTTTCAAGCACAGCTGGGCTACTTGTTGTATGTTCTTGTATGTAGATGGCGATGGGATACATTTTGTGTGTCTGCGTGTACTGTCTGAGCAGAAAGCGTTTGAGAATGCGGTGTGTGAACGCTAGGATTCATGTTTGTTATGGAGTGGTGTTTGTGGGTGGTTTGTGTGAGGTCTGTGAGTGAGTGTCATAGATACTGGTGCAGTAGACTTCCAGTGTCATAGGGCTAGATGTAGGTAATGAAAATTTACCGATTCTAAAATACTGCCAACTAATAATTGATGGTAAATAACGAATCCTTACAGCACATAAGCACTCTTAAAAGTGCTTCCTACATGCCATTTACCGGTTCGGTAAATACCAAATAGGTAAATAATGATTCGGTAAATACCGAATTGGTAAATACCGATTTGGTATTTACCGAATCATCCCCTACATCAGAAATGGCTCAATACCGGTCGGTAAGCCTGAACTTTACCGAATTTCGGGTTTACAGACCGGTAATGGGACACCTACATCGGGCCCTGGGTCTTTATTCAGCAGAGGTGGTCCTGCACTAAGCCCGCAGCATTGTGAGCTTTCTTTTGGTGGCTTCTTGTTTGTGTTACAGTGCCCTAAGAATGGGCACTCTCTCCCAGCACTGCCCCGTCAGTGTCTCACGGCTCCAGCAGTCTGAGGGTCCCTGCTGTGGCTTTCAAGCGCTACAGAACTCGAGGGGTGCGCGCCTTCTCCCTGGAAAATACAAGTTTACCCGAATTCCGAAGCAGCGTCCTTTGTGTTCCGGCAAAATTCTCCAAAGTGTTTATTGTAAACCTTTTCTGGAGCTGGGGTCTGCCGTCTTCGGCGTCCTCTGCCTCCTTATGCGACAACACACAGACGATACACACTGGGACAAGAAGAGTCTGTCTTTCTCCCTGTGTCTCGGTCTGACCAGGCTTCACAGAGGTCAGGGGTTGGCATTTAGAAATGTAAGGCGTGCTTAGCTTCAGCTATTGCCCTGACCCGTTCCTCCGCATAACTCAACCATCACGGGTGAAGTGAAGGTCACGACCATGCTGCACACAGCCCAGATGCGTGTGCTTGGTCCATTCTCTGGATGCAGTGAAGGCTGCAGTGGATGAGGCCTGGTGACCGATGCCCCCGTGCACGTCCAGAGGACCCCTTTCCTGTCGCGCTCCTATACAGGAGGTGACCTTGTGCCACCCACTTCATCTTCCGCTGCAGCGATTACACCGTCAGTAAAAAATGGGCGCATTTTGAAACCGACTAACTATTTTATTAAAAAACAAGCATTGACAAACACAAGTCTAGCTTTTTATACGTGAACGTGCTCTTCATTAAGTGAACAGTTTCGGTGTGTGGCTGTGTTCAGAGGGGGTAAGTGGGTTAATGTAAGAATGAGACAATGGCTGCAAGAATAATTAAATAAATCTGCATGAATGAGTGACTTAGTGCCTTTGTGGATGAGTGACTGGTTGAATGGATGAATGGCAGAAGAATGAGTTCATGGATGGCGGATGTGCTATTCGTCCACCTGTAGCAAATCATTCATCTACAGATCTGTCTAGCTGTGCGCTTTCACTCCATCAACCCACATCCACATTCATCCATGTATACCAAACACCGTCCATCGAAGTGTCCAATCACCCAACCATACATGTGCCTTGGTCCATGTACCACCTACACACATGCATCCACTGACCGCCCAGCCACAGCAATGCATTATTTATCCATTTCCATTTCTCCCAGTTAACCTCGATGAGGCATTACAACTGTTTCGGTTGTCCACTGTTAGAACGAGCACCACTAGCCGGGGTTGTGAATCTTGGTATTTGCAAAACTGTCTTTACAATGTGAAAAACAAAAGTACAAGTACTATAAAGAAAAGTAGGAAAAAAACAAATTGGAAGCACAAAGTTAGTGAAAGAGTACTGAGAATACTTAACCACTGAAACATATACTATTGTTATATGTACCCAGCCTGCTATGTCTGTCTAGAGTAGCTGTCAAACTGTAGCCCTAGGTCTCTTGGAGCACATGTACTGGTTTCTGAGTTGCAGAATAAGGTCAGCCTGTTCTGTCTGGAGATATCCTAGGAGAGCTTGCCATGTACATTGCTAAAAAGGTACTGTTGCTTACCGCAGTCCATTCTGCAAAGGTGAAACTCTCTGGCCCCTAGCAATTATAGGACATAATCTTTCCTGCAAATGGCTAGGGCTTAAATTTGCACTGGCGGGACCATGACGAGCGCCCTGGGGCAGTTCTTCTGTTGCAGCAGAGGAGCTTTGCCCCACTTAAATTACCCCCAAAAGATGAAAAATAAAATGGTCACTCATTACCATGTTATTTTTCATCCTCCCGTCCTTAACAGAACGTCAGGACGGTGCAGGGCTGCTGCTGAATGAGAGCAGCAGGGAGGAGGGTGGGTTGTTTGTGCACTTTTCAAAGTGCGCATGTCCCTTTGGCCGGCCGTCGTGCGATGGCCAGCCAGACAGGCGCAATTTGAAACCAGACAGCTGGGTTAGAGTATGTGCAGGCCGGTAAACATCGTTTACAACGCAGTGTTTACACTGCAGTGCCTTTACAACAATGCCATTACAACAATGCCATTACAGCGCAAGTCGTTACTACGACTTGCGCTGGATGGCGCTGTTGGGCAAGGAATGTTGTAATTTTATATTCCAACACCTTCCCTACTGTTACGTGGACTGGTGTTGGAATATAAAATTATAATATTCCAAAATCCGTGCCCTGCAACGCAAGTCGTTGTAACGACTTGCGTTGTAATGCCCGCGTTGTCAAGTACCGCAATCTTTTAGATCGCGTTGTACTGACATACATCCGTGCAGGCCTCTGGGGAGCGCCGAGTGAGGCTGCTCCCTCTAATCAGGGCGCTGCTCTCACAGCATGAGAGGAGCACTAGGATTGGTGCTCGCACTGCAGCATCCAGTTCCTCAGAAGAGGTATTGAGCGGAGGACGTCTGTTCAGGTAGGTTTTATTTTTTATATTTACGCGCACCCCCGTGTAGATGCCAGACGCCACTGCGCACGTCATTACCCACGTTGAGGTCCAGCACTTTAGGACCTTTGCACCGCGAGGCTTGGTGGCATTAGATGGTAAAACAGCACCTAAAAGTATACCAGAACTTGCCAGGTACCTACATCTCCGGAGGCTTCATGACCTGCTGGGCTCCTGCTTCAGGGTCCCACCAGCAAACTGGAGGAAGAAAGACACCTTTCCATATGATCTCCCAAATAACTAATGCTCCAATGAAATGGTTGTATGCTGGTGAAAAAGAAAAACTCCATACATCAAGGCTGACATCTACAATCAACCAATGAATAATGAATGTAGGCTGATCAATATGTGAATGACAGAACAAGCACTGGCTGAGGTAGGGTGACCCTTTCCCCCTCTCTTAAATAATATAATATCTTATGAGACAGCTTTAGCAGCCTGTACAGACCAACAATGGACACTTATTGTGCATTTCTCCTTTCGGGACCTAAACCAGTCTCCGAGAACTATTGCCGAAGCTACCGAGACATAAGTGTCTGTCGGGTCATTTCTGATTAGGTTCATTTAAACACCGCTCCAGCCTTCTACTCTAATGGGGCCTGTTCATCAGACTTGTCTCCGTTGACTAACTACAATCGTCAGTAACATATTGATAAGTAAGATTTAAGTTAGTTTTCCAATCGCCTTTCCATATGAAAATCACACATAGTTAACAGGTTTGCTGCAAACCGCGACACCAGGTTTATGCTTTACCTGTCCTTCCTCCGTACCGCTGCTCGCTTGTGTCTGTCACTGGCCGCTCTATATATGACTTTAATGGTGTGTTAGCCAGGAGTGTGCAAAGCTTATTTTCACCACTGAAGTTTTTCGGAATTTCCTGGTTTATCATGGTCAGAGCAAAGATTTTTTTCTACATCGCAAGATAATTTTAAGCATATAGCAATGTAATTTTCATTCTAATTGAATACAACCACAATGGAAACGATATAAGTATTTACTCTGCAAGTTCACCTTTTGCGTAGTTTTCAACACAGTGCCATTGTATAGGAAATGATCACGTTTCTGCAAAGTACACCATATGTACAGCCAATTTATTAGTGTCAAATAAGGACATATGCAATATAAATTGTTGGGAAAGTAACAATTTCAATTTGAGTGTGGCAAAACAAAATGCTTTGCAACCCTTGCCAAGTTTTAGTTTTATATACACCTTTGTGAAGTTTGGAAGAGGGGGGGGGGGTTAGAAGCCCTCAGCCATCAGGAACCAGAGTATAGTTTCCTCTGTTTTCTCCTTTGTCTACTGCGCCTCGGGTTTCTGATTGGTTGGACTGGTGTTGACACCATGTATGAATCCATCTCACAGCAGAAGCCACAGTATAGTGATCCACATCCTATATGGAAATATCTGCATTCTTGCGCTCCTTGCCTAAGGAGATAGCAATAAATGAGAGCCACAAGGGGCTATGGGGTAAGGAGGCAGGGAATCACGATGGGCAAAATAGCGATTCAACGCCTCGTCAGGGGTAGTCAGCGCTATATAAATGCAATTAACTATACAACACAATTGGCGTGGGAAAGGACAGGCTCCCGGAGCCAGTGGATGCTGATGGCAGGTAGGGGGCAGTGTTCCAAGCTCGCTGTATTGTAGAACGAGTCAGGAGGGCACCAGGCTGCACCATTGCCTCGAGCCAATGCCTGACCCATGCTTTATTTGATCGGTCGCCATTTATGCCTAGTACAATCAGACCCTGTGTGCCCATACCTGGCCGTCCTGGAGGCGGGAATACCATAGTGGTGATCAGGAACTGCAATTTCTGACATGGGGGCCCCACACGGCCGACCTGTAATAGGGCCCTTTTGTCTGAATGCATTATTCCATGTAAAATGGCTAAATCACAGAACTTTACTTTTCAGGTTTATTTATCATGGTTCTTCCCTTCTATTCAGCGTTTCTGCTATTTGAACGGATCTGTTTTCTGTTGTAGTCAGTAATATTTGAGAAGCACTAAACCTACGCTCTAAACAGTGGTTTCTTTGAGCTACGGAAGCTGAAAATGACACGACTGAAACATATAAAATCGAACTGGTCGAACCGCTATGTTTCTATAGGCTTCCTGACTTTGTACAGATCATCTTCATTTCTTCGGGTCAGCGGGAGATTATTCAAGAGAGATTTTCCGCCCCATTGTACCTGTGTAAACGTGGGAATTGTAAAAAGGTCGCAGGCAACTCAAAGTTTGAGATGAGGCTTATTTTGGTGTGAAATGTTGTGCAAAACCAAGAGGTTTTCCCTAGCATAATACACAGAACCTTAAAAATAATGCTCTTTCAAATAGACTTCCAATGAAGAGAGGCAAGTTTGCAGATCAAATTTGCATAACTTAAAGACAACCCTAGAAGTTGCATTTTCTATATACTGAAGTCTTTTTTTTCGACAGCTTTCAAATGTTGATACAGCTTTACTAAAATGGATATAGGCATTACATTACGCATTTCTGTATCAGCGACAGGAAATGAAAAATATTGTGCAGAACTTTAGGATTGAACAAGCTTGTTTCATAAATGGATGCGACATGAGAATCCAACGCTAGATCTGAATCAATCCGCATTTGCACGTTTCTTACTACTGATGTTGAGGTCGATTTGGGCGGAACTCAACTGGAAGATGGTCATAACTCACAATCTCAAGTGTGGCATTTGTCTAAGGAGAACTGCCTTCGACTGGTTCAGCTTAAGGCAGCTGATGTTCATACAACAACGGATCAGGTCCACACCCCAGGGGAGCCTCTTGGAGTCCTACTGTCTCGCTCCCCCCAATGTTTTGAGATGTTGAGTATCATATGCATACACAAAGATATGTCACCTTCATGCAGTCAAGTTCATATCCACTTGCCTAGCCAGGAGAGCCCTGTTCTGCTCCCTGCTGCCCCTAATGAAAGTTAGGCATGTAATAGAACTGCCAGTGCCCCCTGTCTCTTAAAAAACATAAGAGGAGCTGCCAGCTTTACCTTTGATTGCTTAAAGCCCTATTAAATAATGTATTTAATTTCTGATTTTTGTTGAGTGCGAACCAGGCCATTTCAGGTGTAAGTGTGCTGAATTAAAAATAAGAATTAACACAGAATAAAAAAAATATCAAATAATAAAAAATATATACCAGTAATTAAATTGTATAATTAACTGAAAACCTAAAGCTCAAGAAGATCTGTAAATGGCTCCCCACCAACACTTGCAGAACCATTACCAAAGCCCTCATCGCCCGCATACTAGACCGCAACACACCCTATGCTGAAATCAATGTTCATCTGACCAGACTCTAGACCCTGCAAAGCTCTGCAGCCAGGCTCACCCTCACCCTCAACCTCCCACCTTGCACCCTGCACTCATTATCACCCCACACCTCAAAGGCCAGGACACAGACAGGAGGCAACAAATGGTCAGGACAAGAAAATGCCAACGTTCTAATGAGGGGTGAAACCTGGAAACCGGCCCCAGGATGCTTGTTTCAGGCCCAGGGAGGACCGGCCTGGCAGTTCGGGCTGGACTGTTCCCATGAGACACAGGGTCAAGACTGATTTGCATATGGCTGGGTCAAAACTGGTGTGGCCTGGTGAGCAAAAAAAGAGACTGATTAAAACCCAGATCTGTTGCTGGGGGTGAATGTTGTGAATTGTTCAGCATTCTGTCCATCATGTTCTTCTTGCTCCAATGAACGTTAGGCATCCATTTGAACTGGCAGTGCCACGTGTTCTCTTAGAAGACAAAGGAGCAGCTTCCAGCTTGATCTTTGATAGTTTAAAGCCCTATTTATAAATATATATGTATATATATTATATATATATATTTTTTTAAAGTATATTTTTATTGGAAATATTTTTTTTTTTACAACATATAACATATAACATGTAATATTCCTTGCATTGCTGTTGCTGGGTATTAGCCCAAAGTGGCTGTGTTGGTCGCGAAAACATTCTGGTTTGCGTAAGTTTGGGTGTTCCCCCTATCCAATGTCCCAGAAGGGGAAGGGTGAGAGGGAGCAAGAAAGGTATCAGGGTAGAGAGAGAGAGGTAGCATACAGGAAGTTTTATTGTTTTTCTTGCTTAATTCTTGATCCGGCGGGGGTAAATTTGAGCCCTGAATGGTTTGTTTTGGGTGGCCTATTCACGGCGGGCCATAAGTACCTAGGTATTTGTCCAGAGACTCCCACATTCCCCTGTACGGCTGTCTCCATGGCGAAATTTGTAGGGCTATTGTGTCAGCGCCTCTAAGATCCGTCACCCAATTGATCCAGCCCCTGAAGGTTGCCTTAGAGGTGTCTTTCCAGTTGGTGAGTATTATTTAACTGCCGCTGTTAGAAGGAAGTCTAATAGGTCTCTATCTTGTTGGGAGTGTAGCTCTGTTACAAAAGCGGTAGTCATGGTGGAAAACTCTTGTTTAAGTGTGCAACTCAGCGTTTTTGTTTTGAATGCGAAATTCTCAGATTTTTGTCGAGCGCTAACCAGGCCATTTCAGGCTTCAGTGCACTGTATAAAAGAGGATAATTAACACAGAACGAAAAGGAAAAAAACAGTAATAAAACTGTATAATTAAGAGATACCCTACATTAAAAAGCAGGGTAAAGTATAGGTAAGTCTAGGAAGGGGGAGGGATATGCATTTAAAGAGCGGTGTAAGCAGGCTGCACCTATGTACAAAACCCATGGGGACGGGTGCCTACCATTTGTTTTTTTGTTTTGCAGTTTAATATCACACATCATTGGGCGAAATAAATACATAAATAAATGTGATTACAAGTCTGGTGCATATAACGCCCGAAGTGAGTGTTTGCGTTCTCATCTGCTGCAGGTAAAAGATGGCGCACTGTAAAAGGGCGGTGCGACCGGTGGTACCGCACCAGGTGCTGACTTCAGGGGGCGCTGTGTTTGCAAGTTTATTTTGTTTTAAAAAGCACCTGCTGCCGCGTTCATTGCCTTTAGCAATTTCCAAGGAACAATAAAAACCTTAAAATAACTCCGGTGATTGATATTCTTCCTGGTGAGAGATCGAGTTTTTTTCTAGTTAAGGTGTTGACTGATCACAAAATAGCATAGAGGATTAATATGTCTGCTGCAAGGAATGTGTAGCATGCAGATCACAAAGTGCATATAATGTAAATAGGTCAGTGAGTTACTGCTTTTTTAAGAGACATCCTTTTGTTGCTTGCCGTTTATAAGTTAAAAACCTATTATAGAACAGTGAATCATTACCTGTCATCAAAAAACCGCATACACACTGAAAGTATAGATAAGAGCACAGATTAATGTTGCAAAAATGGTTCATTTGGATACAAATCGATTCTTATTATTAAAGAGAACCCCCAACTGTAGTGTTCTCTAGACCAAGCATTCTTAAACTATACTGCTTACCAGTATGGCTGACGTCACTCCTACACCTTGTAGTCCTCTGGCTTATGTAACATGTCCTATACGCTGATTTACACATGTGTGATTGATTGTCAGTGCAATGTGTGTGTGATGCAAAGGCTCTGATACACTGGTATGAGTGACGCTTTATATCTCATTAAATGCACCTAAAAGAGAGTGGTTATGGAGACTGGAGGGGTAATGTGCAAAGGTGGTGGTGAGGGACTCCATGGTAGATTTGCACCAACAAAGATTGTTGCACTGGGCGACACCAGCTCTATAAAGCCAGCCCTGATGCCAAGTTGGGAACACTTAACTGGTAAATTCATGCACAATTTGCTCAGATATTTCCCATTCCGAGGACTCAAACTACGAATCGTTCCTTTGTCTGCTGCAACACCAATATGACTTTTAGTCTCCAGATCTACACTCACTCCCATAGAGGAATAATAGTGGACTATAGAGACACCCAGGAAACTATCCTTTCAAGGATAAGAATCACCAATGAGACACAGCTTGTACAACCCTGCCTCTTGCAGACCCATAGACTCCACTTGGTCTCCAGGCCTGGCACTGCCATCCTGCCATATATAACGTCACATATAGAAACACTCAGACACAGCAATGGCTTGTGTGAAGGCATATAAGGACCAGGCACTGAAAATGTCAAAAGCTATGACTGTCTATCAGGTAAAACGTCAGTGTGAGGACAATAAAGGTGAATTTGATGTCTAGTTGTAACAATTTCTATGGTCGCCTTATATGCTCATTCTCTTATACGGCAATATCAAAGACCCTGCAGGATCTCCAGCTATGTCTTCGCTCTCACACTTTTATTACATCACATACGCAAACATTAATTTATTCTTGAAACAGACTTGGAAGAGGTACATATGCATGCATCCTTTAATCTGCCTGGTCTCCTCCATAATTTTACTAAAACTAAATATTGGTTAGGCTCGAAGTCTGCCTTTAACTTACTACCAGCCAACATTAGAAGCACCCAGCAGCGTATACACTTCTGAAGACAGTTAGCTGTTGCCTAGATAACTGAACCACCAACATCTTGGCAACAGAGCTCAAACAGTTGCGTCCTCAAGCACAACCCTCACCTAACAACCAGTGAATTGCATACAACTCAACAAGCAGCAAAGCCAAGAAGAGCCAACATATGGTAGGCCATGGCAATATATAGGTATATACTTGAATATAGAACAGTTATGAGCCACAATAAGTACTAAAACCATATCACACAGCAGTCAGCAACGACGTATAACTTATACCTATTACATTCACATAAGATATGACTCCTACGTGGGTTGTCCTACACCAGCTCTATACAGAAAAGAACTAGAGATCACCAAATGAACAGGCATGGAACAACTGCAGAGATCTGTCACATTTTGCTGGACAATTCAAAGGACTTTAATATAGTCCACCAAAAAGTTATACAATCGGTCCACTTATTTATTGTCTCACAAAGAAACTCTGATAAGGGGTGATCATAAAAATACCAACCATGTCAGCTCAGGACCACAACTACATACAAAATCTGATTGGACAGCCCAGTGCAGTAACCAGCTATGCAGACGATGTCGTATGAAATACTATAAAGGGACCTGCAGAGCTGTTCAAAACCTACCACAATACTGAAAAACATAAAACTGCGCATCTCTCTTTTTTCCACTTCCAACAAACGGCTACACGATGCATCTTGTAACATAACAGCACCCCAGTGGCCATCACACATGAGAAGGAAACACTTCCCACATAGGATCAAAACAGAGACAACATCATACAAAGCACACACCCTACACGTGTAGCATTCCACCCATGTAGGCAAATGCTTCAGTTCCCCACATAGGGGTGTTAGAGCTACATAAATGCTGCAATACTATGCAAGGTCTTCTCGGGCCATGATAACATTTTGTATCCAAACCTTTAAAAACAGCAAGATGGGAAACAGCCAAGATAGATAAAGTCCACTCATCCAACTTTATTGCATTTCCTCCATTAAACGGTAACAGGATGAAACCTCCCCATCCTCCACAGCTGTGATGCACAGAAGACACTCATGCTGCATTAACCATCCAACAGATTATTTACTGTGAGAGAAAAGACAAGCCGGTTTACTCTCCATTGGAAGCGTTTTTTGTGAATGTTATGAATGTAGACTGCAGTCCACAGATCGGCATAAAACGTTTTGCAAAAAGAGTTTACATGAACATAAGTAGGTTTCTTCACAAAGTCCTTAAAACATCCTCTCTTCACAATCTACCCTCTCCGGTAAGGAAACCCACAGTCCTTATGGTGCATCCATAACTGTCTTGCTCTACAGTCTGCCGTACCCATTTTTAGGAACTCCAAATTCCATTCTTACTGGTCAGTGTGGGAAAGGGGAAACCCATGGGGAAATTATAGATTCACTACAAAATTCAAAATTCCAGTTCGAATGTATCACATCTGGACAAATTACACGAAAGAAGTCCGTGCTGTATCCAACTCAGTCCTCCTGATTTTTTTGCTGTCAATTGTTAAGGTGTTTTTTGCAAAATTTCTGATATTTTGTTAACAATATACACATAGTCGACTTTGGTGTCCACTCCTTTCAACCGTTGGCTCTCATTGACCATCTTCTTTCAGCCACTGACTTGAGGTTTGTCAATTATGTTGCGACTCAGGCTAGGGTAGTATTAATCTCTCATCTAATGCTACCGGTTTTTGGAGTGTGTACTTCCACCTCGACTTGAGTGTTTCCGTTCAGCTGCATGAGGGACTATCTTACAAATATAGCCTTCTCGGTACACTCCTGATGCCTCCCTCTTGTGTGTCTCGCTGCTGTGTACTAAGGTCGCATGTTTTGGTATATTAAACCAACCTATTGGCTTTGCTAATGCTGAATATTTAAAAGGCATACCTGTAGGTCTTTCGCTTTATCTTGCAGTGATGGCATCAACAGGTCTACCATGCATCACATAACTTGTGTAGTTGTCTAGGATGTATTTCTTAGCAGGAACCGTTCCTCGGTTGATGCCTTTTGGGGTCACATTTTATGTGCATTGGTATGTTTGCTTTCAACAGATAGCAAGCATCGGCAATGCCAATAGGTCTGGCTTATGAATGCACTGTCAGTAAGACCTAAAACCCCATACGAGTTAATGACTGCCCTCGTGCTGCTGCCAGAGAAAAAAGGGCCCCTAAAAATTCAACCTCAGGCAGCTGGATAAAAAAACTAAAATGATCACAGCTTTGTGGAGGGCAAGAACTTTTTTTGAGGACGTACACAACGTCGAACCAATCAAATTGTGTATTCCAGGCTCCCAACATGTGGGTGGAGCCAAAGCCACTCTCCAGTGATATTCACATAATTGTCTGGAGATATCTGCGCTATCAAGTCAGACCATGAAACTCAATTATGTTACAGTGCAATATTCCCTCTTTTAGACATTTTGCTCACTCTGAGTCATGCTTGCAAACACATTCCCATGGGATAATTGAGAACTAGGCGTCCTTATGTCTGCTGCACACTGCACTGTATCCATGTCAGCATTTAAACAATGAGGCCATTCTTGAGCATGCCGACTGCGTAAGAGCGTGTGGTCCATTTTCAGAGACCTCTTTTCAATGACAGGCAGAAATATAAAACCAGAAGTGGTGGCCGCTAGGCTAAAGGGACACAGTCCACTTGAAAGGAATGGATCATAAATGGCTACAAACAAGGCTGGAAACTAAAAGCGACCATGGCAAATATTTTAATATACCAGCTCCGTATTTTATTCAATGAACACAGCACTTAACACAGAATCCACAAGCCAAGTCTATTGGATCAGCTTTACAAGAATGCCGTGCAATATAAACATACAATATTACATGCAAATGAAAAAACACCCTGGATTTGTTAAGTCGCTTTAGCTCAATGTCCGATAATATAGAGAACTGCAAGAAAGAAACAATCCCAGGCACAAGCATAAATAATGGACAATCAATACTATTATATACTTTCATAAGCCAGATAAATAGTATAAAATCTAAATAAAGTGCTTGATGCAATTGCCAAAGGACAACTAGAACTATTGGCCTAAAAAACTTGGGAATACAGCACCCGCAAGATGCAGCTCAGCAAGGGTAGATTTATTTAAACGTCTTTGGAGGCAAGGAAAAGTGCTGTGTGCAGTGCCAGTGTGGTATAGGTAAAATATACTACTAAAAAGTACTTCATAAATAAATTGATATGAAAGCTATAAAACAGGCTGATGCAGAGAAACCAACCAGTTATAACTATGAATTATAAACAAAAGTGCAACTGTGCAAAATACAAACAATTTGTGTCGGAAATTACATATTTGTACAACAAGAAGGATAAAGGAGAACATACGATTGGAGAAAAACATGCCCAATCCAGCAATATACAAATATAATAAAGTCAATAGAAGCTGCTTATAAAAATTAATCCCAATGTCCAACTGCAAATGTAAAAAGATACATGGGACTGTAAAAGTTAATTAAAATGTCCCAGCTCCTTGCTTACTTATCTAAGAAGTAACACTCTCTTTGAACTTTCTTATGAATGGTCGTCTTTTATTCCTGGCAATGTATATACATGAGGCAACGGCCTGGTAGACCTCTGGTTGGTCAGTTGTATAGCACAGTAGGAGAGCATCCTTACAGCTCTTCATGCTATATTTTAGAAACATGGGACAAAGATAAGTTCTGTGAAGAGGCAAAGAATTATAGCAGAGTAGCAAAAAGTGCATCAAAGCTTCTTGGCCGGCCGCCTATGGAGCAATCACGCAATCCATTTCTACTACCATGTCCCAAGGACCACGATTTGGTATATGAGCGGACATGCAATATGCCTAGCCGAAAAGTAAGAAAAAGAACCCTTTTTTAAGAGAATAAATCACAAGTACAAGACTTTTCCTGACAGATTTAAAACAAGATTGGCAAAGCCCAAAGGTCAAGCTTAAATTTCTATCTAAAACATCTTGCAGAGCATGTTGCATTAAAAAAGCACAAAAAAACAATGCTTCCTGTAGATTTAATATGTAATGATTCAATTTACTTTAGCAATATAAAATAGTCCTCAAGGGCCCGGATTAGAAGTTGGGCGGTTACTGCCGTCCCGTGCGTTAACCCCTTTTTATGCACGGGATGGAATTACAAATTTGGTTTTATTTAAACGCCCCCGATAATTGTTAGATGCATTAAATAACCCAACATTAGTTAATTTTGGCAGGTCGGACCTGCTGAAATTTAACAGGAAAAATGTGTACGGTATTCACCATACATTGCGGATTTTGGAGTGTTAAACGCCAAAATTCACGTCATTCCGCAACTCGTAATATGTGCTATGTATTGCACCCGATAAATAACAAACCCTAGGTTATTGTTATTTACCAGGTGCGATAAATAGCACTTTTACTTGTAATCATGGCCAATTTGTTACACTGCAATTACAGCATAGCAGGTAGAATGATACACCAACATGTAGTTGCATTGGGTGAGAGTTAATACACTTTTGGGAGGAGTTGAAGCCCAATCTATGAATATTTTAAAGAATTGGTAACAATAGGTAACTGAAAGCTAAGCTGGTCAGCCAGACTTACAAACTACAAATCAACTCTTTGTCTCGTTTTCTCTTTGTTGCAGTCTCAAAAATGTGTTTTTATTTTATTTTTCATGTTCAAATACAAAGTCCTACAGGAGCCTTTTACTGTATAAACCAGGGCATTACAATACATAACATAACTTTATTTGGACAGCCATATCTTTGTGAAAGTTTTTGGAGGCCATCGTGTGACAGATGAGAATCGGTACTAAATTACACTTAAAATTTGCACTTGCGATGTTTTGTAAATACAGAACTGCGCAAACTGCAGAAATTGATTTAAGACATTTTTAATCCTCGGCATTTGGTGATGGTTATAAACAACTGCTCAAAAGTGGAATTGACCCATTTGTGTAAAGGAGGAAGTGGGGCCTAATTCCATTAATGGTGCATGGCGGTGGTGGCGTGAAGTGTCATGAAACGTTGTTACCACGGATTCAAACAAATGGAGCCATGATGTCTGTATGAAATATCGGCAGTCAACCTGTAATTCGCTCCTCATTCATAACTATATGTCTGCACTCAAGGCGCCTCACTATTCAACATAGGAACTGCCCATTTTCCTGGCCATTACCATTGTGTGCAAATTTAATTAGTTTCATTTTTGAATAAATACCATTCGGATATCTGTTTGCTCCAAATGTGTAGTGTAAAATTCAAGTGCAATGTTAGGGCAGGTACAGTTTGCTGTATATTTTTGTGTAGATAAGCCGAGAATGGCTTGCATGCAAATTATGGGGATCCTTGCTGAGGACCGTTGGGTCATTGCACCTCATTATATGGTTAGGGTTCACTAACAGACCTACTATTATGAATGGCCAAGAGTCTCACCATATATTTGTCCAGTGTGAACGGTCTCTGTTTTGTTTTGTTCTTGTTCAAATTGTGGTGAGCTACTTCCTGGCATCCAATACTGTTCTTCCACGAGCTTCGAATCTTTGCATTGTCACCTTTTCCTCTGGGACATGGCAGAAAGGGCAGAAACCCTTTATTTATTTGTTTATTTGGTGGCGGAGTATTTCGATCTGGAATGGTGTACATAGGAACACCTGGTGCCCATAGGACAAATGTAGATGTTGACATGAACCGAAAAGGTGAGCAGCAGGAAAGAGGATCAAGACTGTAGGCAATGTCTAAAGCGACTATAATGAACAAGCAGAAGTATACAGGATTACAATAACTGAAGGCAACGTGACACGGGGATGACTCTTTTCCTTTTAGTAGGGGGAGAGGACTCTTCAAAGCTGCTTTAAAGTACTGGAGCGATGAGCACGCCCGAATTAGTGGAGGAAGTGAATTCCAGTATAGGGGTCCTTCCAGAAGGGAGGAAGAGTGGAATTTATAGATGTGGCACATGGAGGTTTTGGAGAGATTGGGAGAATGTGATTGCTAGCTCTTTAATTTTGTTAGGGGGGATGGGTAAACGACCCAGAATGGTAATCTGGTGATAAATGATGTATAGCTTTGAATACCAAGGGTAGTAGTTTGGGGGAGGACAGCGTTTTTGGTAGAGACCGCTTAGCTGCCAAGGTTTCAGATTGTTTATGTGTGACATTTTCATAATTTCGGTGTAATTATGAGTGACATTCAACGACTGTGAGTGACACTTTCTTGTGAGCAAAAATCAAGTAATGAAGACATGGGAAACATATAAATATCAGAAATTACAGCCATTTGAGCATCGAGAAACTATAAGATCTTGGAACTGCTGCAAAGCACCAGAAATGGAAGAGCACTAATACTAGTCACAAGTTTATTACGGACTGACTCTGGAGCGCGAGGCCCAGACCGCCGCAGCACCGGGCTCTCTGCCAATTTGTTCCGTCGTCCACATCGAGCTTTGTAACATGAAAAAGCACAGCTCCTGTATGGAGACCTTGGGAAATGTTCACATCTACAAACCCCTTACAAGACTCTACAGATTGGGGAGACTACTTTGCGAAAAGCATGTTAGAGCAGAGGTACTTTACTAAGGAAAATAAAAGTGTTTATCACGGCTGTTGAAGTCGCGGACCAGCTTCCTTATAATAACAGCGCGGGCCGTCGCTGGCACAAATTCACACCCATCTCCCTACAGCCCGCTGAAACCAATCCTGCTCTGTGTTTGTCAGAAATGATAGCTCTGCTCATGGAAGAGGAGAGAGAAGTTTTGAATAAGGGGAAAATTATGAAACACCAGGAAAGGAGTCTGTGCCGAAAACACATTCCTTCAACACAATGGTGCATGTCGTCACCTGAGCAACCATTCAAAAAGGTAGTACTTTTGGAACGTGGGACAATGGCAGGTAGTTGAAAGAGCAGTGCGGGGGAGGGGGAGAGGTTAGAAAGAGAGCAGAGTAAGACTGAAAGAGGGGTGAGATGAAAGAGAGGAAAGACAGAGAGAGGCACTTTTAAGCCAGTAGCACATTGCACTTTGGGATTGCCGTTCTGTTAGCATGCAAAGTGCTGCAGGCCACAATGCTAAGCAAGGCATTAGGTGTTAACTAAAGTGCAAGTGTCCAACATTTTGTCTTGCCCCACACAAACTCGGTTCCAGGAAGAGCGCGAGCTTCTGCAGTAGGAGTTAGCTCTAAATTGCTTTTCTGATACTGGGCCCTGTCTCGTGTGTATGCTGAGAATAGGCTTATTAGCTCCGGCCAGAACAATGAAGGCAAGCTGCAAAGCATGCTTTAAAAGTGAGCTTTGAGGCCCTGGAACCGATGTGCTCTCCTAGCATGCACATGGTAGAAACGCATCTCCAGGAAGTAAAGTCAGGGCCGGTCCTAGAACTTCTAGGGCCCCGGGCAAGAGGGCCCCTCTAATTTGCATGTAACATCACAAGAAGTGACATCACAGAAAGTGACATCGCAGGACTATTGATCTTATTTGGCATCACTGAAGAGACCTAATGTGGATATCAGTAAGATGGACAAAAAGATAAATATACAAGTGAAATAAGTCCATATATTTGAAGACTGTATTAAATGGATTACATTTGTCACATTGGATGGAAAAGCTAGGTGCAGGTCAAGATGAGTGCATGATAAAAATTCCAGTTCTGTCTCATAACGGGGAGAGATCCTGTTGAGGTAATGTGGGCTGGGATCATTTTAAATATAAAATGAAGCAAGACAAAACCCCTCACACCATGGATATAATCGCACATTTCAAAAGGCTCAGTTATCTTTCCGTGCCATTATTGTGACATCTTAGTATGACATTAATACTTAGTAAGTTGTTTTAAAGTAAATCCTCTCACCGGTATCCCATCCGCACATGCTCGTAGGACAGTCTTTTTTGTGTGTGGGCTCTTTACTCGCCAGAGTTATGTCAAGTGCAAAAAGACAACACATATATTACAAAAATACAAGACACCATCGCAAACATATAAAGATAGTACATAGATTAAAAAAATACTTAGAACCACTGAGACCCCTGCTAAATCATACATTGACTTGAAGGTATGCTGCAGATCAAGGGGTTTTCAAATCATGTTTTTGATTTAGTGTTGGAACTGTAGGATGTGGTAGAGGCCAGCTTTAGTGCTGGTGGAGCCTTGTGCGACAATGTTTGTTGGTGCCCCCCAGTGATTCGCTCTGGCACAGATTCCGTCAACAGTGTCCATCAAGCCTCCGCAACCACATTCTTGCTCAGATGCATTTAATCAGATCTACAGTGCCACTGATCAGGGCCGGCTCTAGGGTGGTGCGACCACACAGGGTGCTGACTTGGCATGTGGGTGTCTGTTTGCTAGTTTATTTTGTGATTAAAAGCACCTGCTGTCACATTCCCGTCCTTCAGCAATTTGCAGGAAACAATTAAAATGTCAGGAAAACTCCGGTGATTAATGTTCTTCCTGGTGACATCAGAGCTTTGTCTAGTAGGAGGTTTGACTTGTGGAAGGTTTTGATTCATGGTAAGCAGCACGGAGGGTTAAATGCCTGCTGCAAAGAACATGTACCATGCAGATCACAAAGTGAATGTAATGTCAACAGGTCAGTGGATTACCGCTTTTGTCAGAGACTTCCTTTTGTCAGTTGCAGTTTACAGTGAGCTATTAACTGTCAAAGAACTTCATGCAGACTTCAAGGTATAGATTAGAGCATATTTTTTCCCCAGACTTTCATTATTCTAATGTTGCAAAAAGGGTTCATTTGGGTTCAAATCAGTTCTTGTTATTAAAGAGAGCCCCAATCCATTGTGTTACATTTTAAATTCAGAGTTTTGGGCTTCCCCTGACCAAGAACTCTTCAACTATACTGCCTACCTATATGGATGACCTGAATCCACCCCTTGTTGTACTCTGTCTGATGTAACCTTTCCTAAACACTGATTTACACATCTATGATAAATAGTCTCTGCGTAATGCGTGTGTTATGTAAAGTGCTCTGACACTCTTCACTTTTATGAGTGACGCTATAAAATGAATTCAATGCATCTGTTAAGGAGGGAATCCGTGGTGGAGGTGGTCATTGGGTGGGTGGTGGGGGGGGCAAAAAACATTGTCGAACTGGGCACCACCAGTGCTAAAGCCAGCCCTGCCACAGATACCAGTGTAGGGTGTCAGACCACTTTACATCACACACATTACACAGAGACAATCAATCATATGTATGTAAAACACTGTATAGGAAATGTTACATAAGACAAAGGACTACAAGGTGTAGGAGTCACATGACAAATTATACTGTCTACTAGTATGATTAATAGTGATTGGTCTGGCAAAACACAATCTATGAATTTAGAATGTAATATCATGGTTGGTGGTTCTCTTTAATAACCAGAATTGATTTCTATCCAAATGAACCCTTTTTGCAACATTGGGATAATCAAAGACTGGGGAAATAACCATAATGCTCTTATTTATACCTTGCAGTTTGCATGCAACTCCAAGATGACAGCTATTAGCTCACTACTCTATGTTAAGATTTTTGACTTAAAAACTGCAAGTAACAAAAGGATCTCACTGACAAAAGCAGTAACCCACTCACCTATTTACATTATGTGCACTTTGTGATCTGCATGGTACATGTTCTGTGCAGTAAGCACATTAAACCTCTGCTTGACAAAACTCCATCTCTCTCTAAGAAGAATATTAATCAATGGAGTTATGACATTTATATTGTTTCTGAAAATTGCTGGAGGCCAGGAAGGAGGCAGCAAGTGCTTTTAAAAACGTAATATACTTGCAAACATGACGCCCCCACCCAAAGTCGGCGGCCAGTGTGATTGCACCGGTCGCACTGCCCTAGAGCCAGCCCTTCTCAAGGTTCCTGTGACCTCAGTGGCAAGGTCACTGCTGCTCTAAGGTGTGCTGTTTCATAGGCCTGCCCGCAAGACTGGAGGTAAACTTCAGTATGGATTGTGGTGGACAGGCCTTCACGGTTAACCCACACTTGCCACCGCTAGGGTCCACCTGCTGGTGCTAAGACACCAGGGCTTCTATAGTCTGGCAGAACCTTCAAAGGTCTAGCACAGGAATGTGCTCCCTCAAGAGAGTGGTCTGGGAGACTGGTCACGACAGCTGAATCTGGTTCAAGCACAAGGAGACAGCTGAACCTGGTTCCCCAGTCCATATTCGTCAGCTCAGACTATAGTGCCACATCTCCCCCCGACCCCACCCGAACACCATACTGCCCCACTGAGAGAAACTCGCAATGCCTTGAACTAAGACCCAAACCCAATTGTGCCTCACTATAAAGACCTGGATGTGGCACAATTCAAAATTACGATTAATTAAGAGTAATATGCTGCCTTAAAAAAAGTAACAACATCCTGGAAAAAGCAAACACTCATAGGTAATTCAAGAATGTAACACATGTGAAATGTAGGAAGGAACAATATGGTTACCTTAACGCTTTTGCACTTATTCAGAAATCAGTG
Organism: Lissotriton vulgaris; assembly: GCF_964263255.1. Lineage (NCBI taxonomy): Eukaryota > Metazoa > Chordata > Amphibia > Caudata > Salamandridae > Lissotriton > Lissotriton vulgaris. The sequence goes on along the minus strand of NW_028252384.1, from coordinate 69,083 downwards.
AGTGCTTTTGCCTGAAAAGTTAAGGACATGACTACAGGGCCAGAAGGGACCCATTTCAATTTTCATTACGTATATCCTTACACATCATAAGCAGTACGGTTTAAAAAGACCACATCTGTGAACACAGAGCCACAATATGCATTTTATTTTCCAATCAACCAGGCATTGCAACACCTCCAGGACCGGTGCACTTCCCGACTCTGGGGAAACAATGTTGTTCAAAGAAGAAAAAGAAAAGTAGCGCTTCACTGGTAAACTCTGTAAAGTAGCGGCAATGTTTTTTTGGTGTGAATAAAAGCAATCTGGCCACTTTGCGACCCAATCTGTCTTGCTTTATTTATTTTTCACATCAGAATTCTACCACCTATTAACTCTGTTGGTGCTTATAACCGTATACATCTGTTTCTGGCTCACTGCTGATGCAGGACACATATTTTACACCATCCCAAGGCTGCACTTTGCAATAGAAACATTTCCCAAAAAAGAAATTTCCAGCAAAGTGTTTTTCTTTTTTGGTCAATTTCAGGAGGACCAAATAAATTAAAGGAGCGGAAAGAGGGAGTAATTGCTACAAGGTTCAGGGAATGGGGCCCCCACCCCTAGACCTTAAAGCTGGCTCCAGCACTTCGAGGGCTAGGAAAGGGGGACTCCCCATCCCCTGGGCCTTGAAGCAGTACGAGGCATTTTGCACAACACTGCCCTAGCACCTGCAGTTCTACATACAATTTAAATGCAAATTCACATCAAAGCAATCTTTGCTACATGTGATGCAAAGATTACAAAAGCAAGTTGATCTGGCTGCTCCCTCCACCACTCACCCACCTCTCCTTACCGGTGTCCGGCTGGTTCTGGAAACAAAGGGTCCCTCTGTCACCTAGCAACAAAATGCCGAAAGGGTGCCTAGAATGACCGTTACTTAACAGAGGCGCTGCCTTGCCCCCGACATTGAGCTAACATAATTGATGGCCCAGCTGCTGTATCAGCCCCACTCTGTTCGCTCCATCCCCCCACCCCTGCACCGCCGAAATGCCACCACGCTTCGGCTAACTGTGAAAGTGTGGCATTTCACAGTGAAGCGGGCCCACTGTTTCTCAGCTGAGCGCAAGGCCCTTGGCAGCTGCCCACACTGCCCATGCCTAGTGCAGGCCCTGAGTAAAGTATAAACATCCAGTTTGTTTTCTATTCAATGGTCCTCTTGGACGTGGCAGTAACTGCACCCGTCCATTAAGTCCCACTTCGTTAACCAACAATCCCTAAAATTGAATGCTGATGTATAAGCAGCCTCTGCCAAGACTGTGCGGTCCCCACTCACCGGCCAATGATAATGAAGAATGTGGTCACGCTCGTATGATGAGGCACCAATATTACTCCACGGGAGGCACTCAAAGAGGCAGTGTCGGCAAATGGACACACACTAAACTGTTTGCTGCACTCATGTGACGCCTTCGTGGCCGGCCCGGGCTGAGTCTCAGCAGAAGCTGTGATAATAATGAATGCTGCAGCCAGCTCAGGCTGGGCCAACCCACACTCCTGACATTCATGAAAACGTACTTTGCGCAGTGAGTATGTACAGAAGTGCAGTCTGACACTCTGCCGGAGGAGCTGCTTGTCCAGGAGTGCTTGAGCGGCGCTTCCCATCCCGCTTGTCTCTGTCAGCCAGTGCCATGAGTCAGAGCCAGTGGAGTCCAGGAGGCACAAATGCGTGACTTTGCATTTTGGTGCTCTGATGCGGACCACCACACTAAAATGTGTTAATCTAACGCTTGATGTGTGGTACTTGACAGGGCTGAGACAGTCATTTTCATGGACAACAAGCAGACAGGTGTGCACTTTAAGAGGCAATAAAGAGTTGTGATGAAGGTGAGAACCTTGTCCAATGAAAGGAAAGAAAGCGAGTGGAGGTTCAGTATAGTGTGCGTAGTTTGTAGAGCACCAGTAGGTTTATCAGTGCTTTGGCTACATAAAAAGTAATGATGAGACATAGTTCATATTTTTTTTTTTATTTGTAAGCAGTCTGTAGTGGCTGTAGTGGTGATGAAAAGTTAAATGTAGAATAGCTTGATAGCTTGGCAGACCTCACAACACTGATCACCACTATTTTCACCTCCTATGTTTGTTATTTGGTGATTATATATATATATATTTAAAACAACTAGTGGCATTTTGCAAAGCTCAGAGGAATGGCCAATTGAAAAAGGTGTCTATGCCATTCCTGTCTTTTTTGTGTATCCCAGGAAACCACTGGATCTGAAACACTTTAAACAGAGGGCTGGATTTATGATAAATTATATACACCAACCTAGCATCCATATTTGTTCCTCGTTTGACATGAAACAGGAGGATTTTCCCCTAAGTTCCTAACTATGCTTCAATCTAGAGCAATCTCTTAATTAGACAAAGATAGGAAGAGTTATTATGTCAAAGTTAACAATGTTTGAAAACTACAGGCTGTGGATAAGAGAATGTATGGACCTCTGTAGAAAGGACAGGCGTGAGAGAGGGAGGTTTCTACCTGCCATGACATGCCTGCTCAAGTGTTTAAGTCTATCAAAGCATACACAACGTAACCTGTAAATTTATAGAGCCCCTCTAACCATGTATATTGGAGGGGTTCCACTCCATCCATCCTAACTTCACCCGCCATGGAAGCTAATAGAAATGTAAAGGTGCAAGATAAAGAAATCTGGACTAAGTTGGAAATTAAACTGGTTACATCAAAAAAGGTATGCTGAGAGGAAGATAGGGAAGTCTTATGAGGAGCATGTAGGAGACAAGATGAAAATAAAGGTACTTGTAGTGGTTTCAAAAGCATCATGTTTTCTGGACTGGTTCAACAGAAAGATCATTTGAAGAATGGTGGGAGAGTGGAACAAGGCAAAGTGTGAAACCACATAGTGTCTGTCAGTTAGGGTGTGAAGTGGAGATGAGAAATGGAGAAGGAATGAAAGAGATGGTCATTTAGAAATAAAAGATGGGCGTTTTGAGGAGGCAGGCTGAGGAAAAATGCATGCATCAAATGTGCACCCAAAACTCTTAAAGACTATGTATAGAAATATTTTGTTTCTCCAATCTATCTTATGTTGTGTTTCAAGTGTATACATGTGTGCGGATTTGTTTGAGGTTACATCACAATGGGATCAATGGCAGACAGCACAGAGCAATAAACTGAAGCTTAGAGATACAAGTCTCATCCAGCCCACCTGGTGAGTTCCTTTACCCATATATCAAATAAAGCTTGATAGACAAGAACATTTTAGACGATATTAACCTGACACGGATGCTAAAACATATCTTGACAAGAACATAGAGAATGCTTAACAAAAACAAACCGTAGGAAATGTGCATTTCTTTAACGTGTTAAAACAAATGTGCAGCTTATTAGTCGACAGAAAGCTCCCATTTTCATCGTGTTTATATGACAAGCCCTCATATATATTTATTTTTCCCCTTTATTTCCCTTTAATAAAATAATGCCTTTTAGAACTGCTGATTTATTACACTATTTAGCTGTAATACGTGTCACTGTCAGAAAATGTGCTGTTTCAAGAAAATGTATTTCTTTATATCCTCACACCATATGATTTCATCGTATTAGATCCAGTCACCTGCTAGGTGTTACAATAAATTAAATGTTTAGTAGATTTAAGGATTTTTGGAGAAAATGTTTCCCATGAGCTAACCAGGGCATGCTAGATATTAATGTTTCATTTCATAGAGCAGCCCATTGTTACACAATGGGACATTAAACATTACAGAGTAGGTTTGCAAAGGCTCTCATGAGAACCTTCCAAAATGTATCTTTTTGTAATACACTGTAGCTACATGACATGACTAAATATATATTTTTGTAATATGCTGTAGACACATGCAAAAAACATCATGTCGACATGAACATTTACCGTGGGAACCGAGAGGAGAGGCGACGGACCATCAGAAGATCCTTCTTCATTGTCTGGAAATGAATTAGGCACCTGTTTTTGAAAGCTAGGTTTTGTGTGTATGTTCCTAGATAGAGAGTTAATGCATTCTATGTATCCCTACCCTTCAATGCCCCACCCTTCAATGCCCCTTAGTATTTTGTTGTGCTAGCCCAAATTACTGAAAGCTACAGCTAATGGTGATTTTCTGGCTATTCTATCCGCAGCGTTCGACACAGTTTCTCACAGTGCTAAGAGAATCAGCTTTAGCTTGGATGAAGAGTTTTTTGTCGGACCGGTCCCAGAGTGTTAACCTCGGCACGTATCATTCAGCCCCCATGGAGTTGACCAAGGGAGTACTCCAGGGCTCTTGTTTGAGCCCTACATTATTCAACATCTATGTTGCTCCCTTGGCCAATCTCCTAAGGACATATGGGTTCATTCCCATATCGTATGCCGATGATACGCAGCTCCTCTTTCTATTTGACAAACTCACGGCTGCAGTTGAGTTGGCCTTCTCAAATGGGATGAGGGCCATATCCCAATGGATGGTAAACAACTTCTTACAATGCAAAGTGGGAAAGAAGGAGGTTATGCTCTTTGGAGAAGCCCCGCTACTATGGACTCCAGACTGGTGGCCATCCGAATTGGGTTCTTACCCGGCTCCTAAGCTTATAGTTAAAAATCTGGGCATTCGTTTGGATCAGGCCCTTAGCCTAAAGGAGCATGTTACTCATACTGCTGGCTCATGTTTTCATGCAATAGGCTTACTTCGTCATGTCTTCCCATTACTCCCTGATTCTACCCGTAGAACTCTAGTCCAGGCTCTGGTATTGAGCCGCCTGGACTATTGTAACGGTCTGCTGATCTCGGCCAGTGAAAGCTCACTCAGCAGATTACAGGTAGTTCAAAACACAGCAGCACGGCTGGTGCTGAATAGTCCCTCCAGGACTCCTTCCCTTCCTCTCCTTGTAAAGCTCCTTTGGCTTCCTATTCGCAAACGGATCAAGTTTAAAACCTGTTGCATTATACACAAAGCACTACAGAACCTGGGCCGTTCCGATCTTTATGAGAAATTTCTGCTGTATGCCCCCTCAAGATCTCTCTGCTCCAGTGGCAAACATCTCCTGGAAGTGCCTTGTATAAGAAGGGCTAGACTAGGAGGGAAAGCGCTCTCCTATCTTGGCCCTCGTCTCTGGAATAACCTCCCTCTCTCGCTCAGACAGTGTTCCGAACATTTGAGATTCTGAAAATTGCTCAAAACTTCCCTGTTTGGTATTTGCTAAACTGCTAAGAACCACTGCCTCGTCTCCCAGTTTAAGCTCAGCGATACCCCTTCGAGGTCGATTCTAGCGCTATATAAACAAATAAATAAATAAATCCTTACCCTTAGTGAGAAGACTTCCTTTCTATATGTTGAATCATAGCTATTGCTGCAGTTAAATTCCTTTAAACGTGGATTGACGGTTGTTACTGCAACTGTTGGGGAACTCGGCTGAGTTTACAGAACTGCTCTTATTGAGGAGTTAACCTCTTGCAACGATTAGTTCGATGCTCTGAAGCCTTGCTCTTTTCCACAAGTAACTCTTTATGGGTTTCATGCCAGGCTAGGTCCTTTAGATTAAGATTGGGACTATTTCCTTTATGTAACACGCTGTTATTTTTCATACGGCCACTAACCTAATGTTCTCGACATTCTTGTAACTGGCTATATCTAATCTGAATAAAAGGCAAAATTATTGCTAATCTTTTATTGTGAAATAAATCTTTTAAAACTTTACCAAACATTTCATCATTGGCTGAACTCAAACTGTTGTATGTTAATGAATTTTGATTTGTGCTCCATTCCAAAATTGTGGCAAAGATCTAGCAATCAAGAGACGGAGTTGGAGTGGAGTTGGAGATCTCTGTCGTACGTTAAAGGGTTAAACTATTTATACATTTCCACGCTATCAAGCTCATCTTGGAGTTTCTTTGTCTCCTCTGCTTCTCTCGTTAGAATGTGCTTAAGAACTTTAAAGTAACATCTGTTTAGAGGAAGGCTTGGTTTGGTATGTTCATTTACTTATAGCCTCTTAAGATGGGGGACAGACCCTAAACTTTCACAAAATACTTTCAAAGACAAATGAAAAACAGAAATAGATCAGATAGGAGGGGAAGGTTGATCTCATTCTAAATTACCTTGCAAAACTCACAACCCATCCCCGTGCAGTCACACGTTAAATGTTAAAGTTCCACTATATATCAACCGATACTTGAAATCTCATAGCAAATCAAATGAATGAGGCAGAAAGAAAATACTAATTCGCTTGTTGTATTCATTGTACTGAAAAGTGAAGATCGCAAACCTGAATACATTTTTATGTTGAGATTAAAACAGAGGATATGGAATTACTGCATAGCAACAGCTTGACATTACTGTACAAACCTATAGTTTCTGACTATTTTGGCTGCAAATATTTCTGTTCATGGGGGAAGGTACTCAATAGTGATACTGGGCTGAAACAAGAACATGTATTCCTGGAAATTACATTAGTTGATTTCGGGGGTACTGGAAGACCCGGGCTCTTTCATATTAAGGTTTTGTGTGCAGGGGCTCCCTTCAACATATGTGGCTGAGGGCAAGAACCAAGAACCCTACCAGTGGTAAAAAGTAGGTGCTGTGCTATCACTACTCACATATAAGCCTGCATTATGGCAAACTGTGATATATTCTTAGTACAGACTACACCGGACTCTAAGATTCCTTTGCTATCATTTTCTGCATTTTGATCCTGCTGCATTTTTTTCTTCCTCTATTATTTGCTCTGAAGTAACCAAAAGGAGAAAACTAGCGCTCCGTAAAACTCCTTATAAATAAATTACAAATTTAGAATGGGACTTACAAGGAGACAACAGGTTTCTTGCCTATTGTACCACTAGTGAAACATTTTAGTAAGCTGAAGAATTAACAAATGTTAGAATGTACACCAGATTTTGAAATGTCTTCATGTTTCATGGAAATAACCTATAATGTTTATCCTTAAAAAGACAATAAGGTACTTGCTTATATTTTAAGTGAGAAACAATTAGAATGAAAAAAGACGCAGCTAGTTTATCTTTGGGCGCTTGGAGTTTAGCAAACAATTCCTAATTTCTCCACAGTACTTCAAACAGTAATTCATGGCTTTCACATATCAGACCAATTCACAAATTATTTTAGAGGGGGAAATGCAATGTATGCCTAAAAAAATGAATAATTTATATAAGCGTACTTTATGAGTAATTCAAAAAAGGATTGTAAACTACACTTATGAGAGAGCACAATTTGAATAAAACGTATATCCGAGTCATATTTACAAGTATATCGTATAAACATAGGAATGAAATGTATATCGAACGTGAAGTTGACGCTTATAGCATAAAGTTAACAGATGTGACCAAAGTAATATAGGAAATGTAACTGTATTTACTCTTGAAAATGTATTAGATTTAGAAGGCCCGTATATGTAGTGGGCTAATGTAGAAATGTGTAGAAATGCTTACGAACAGAAGAACGTGCAAAGTAGAATTCATGTACGTGTGTAACTTTAAAATGCAGAAACGGCGAGAAATGTAACATGGAGAAATGTGCAGAGAGCATATATATAACGATGTAACAATGAGAATATAAAGTTATATTCTATGTAATTTGTATTCTATGTAAAATGTATTCACATATAAGCAAAGGATTTGCTAAAATGCGATGATATATAAATGTGTGTTAAAGGTTATACTGAGTAGAAGAAGTTTGTAGGAATCTTAGAAGAGTTTAGGTCATTTGTGATTAAACCTGACTGACCAAGGGTTCGCAGGAGTGTAGTCCGCTGTATGTAATTTAGTGGGCTCACAGGAGTCGTGAATAGCCTTCACTTGAATGTGCGAGCCAAAGAGTCTAGTTCTTGTTAGATTTAAGGTGACAAATGTCGGACGAAGTTTATTGCCTAAACATGAGAGGAGACGATTGGAATTTGAGTCTTGTTTTGAAATGACCATTCACAGGACCAAGAAAGGTTATATGCATAGTCGTAAAGAATAAAGTTCTGATAAGGTGATAGATTTTGCTCCGAAAGTGTCAAAGGTAAAGTTGAATGAAGTCACCAGCGAGAAGACGAAGATAGCGTCTAAGGAGAAAGGTCAACTTAACGGACGACGCGAAGAGACGAAGCCATGGAAAGAGCTGAAAATGACATCATGGGGGAAAGTCCGTGGTGGGCGTCGAAGGGGCGTTCCACCCACACTGTGATTGTGTATTTTAGGGACAGCACCCCGGGGAGAAGATAGCGAATTGCTCAGAGCGAGAGGCAAGTTAGAAAGAGCAGATGACTTGAGCAGATGCGCTGAGAAAGATCAGAGCGCAAGGGAGCAGTAGGCCGAGGACCCTTAGAGAGCGGATGGGTAGGCAGAGAGGGTACTGCTTCTTAAACTTAAACTTAAGTTACCTTTAGAGGCTAAGAGAGTTTGAACTTCTTAGGGAGTCAAACTGCTGACACCTTTTTAGGGTACTAGAAACTTGTGAAGTAGGGATGTCACTTAGTATAGAGTAGGGACAGATTTAACTTGATTATTTTTCTCTTTTTGTAGATGACGCAGAAGAACCACTTCATATCGATGCTTTTTAATTTGCTGATTTTGGAACTGACTTTAATTGTATTCGGTTGTAGACTGAGGTTCTTTAGGGAATATATGTTCCTTCTAGTTCCTGTATATTTGCTGAATTTGATCCTGAGAGGATTGTATATGCAAATTTTCTTAATTTTATATTAAACCTTTTAAACTTTATCAGTTGTAAGTGGTTCTTCAGAGTTGCGTCAGTTACTGGGGTTTATCTAACCTATGCAGGGGCTGTCTTTTACTCAATGACAGATAACAAGCGATCCAAAATTGACGAATGAGATAAGTTATCAAATTGATCATAAAAGATATTAAAATCTCATTCCCCGCAGTTGGTAGCAGAGAAAGATGGTTTTCTTCTTGAGGAAGACAACCTAGGTCAGGTTTAGATTACCCCAAGGTCCCTAGTCATCGACGACCAGAAGAAGAATCCCTGCCGAAGAAGGTGCTGACGGTGCGTCGAGAGAAAAGCAGCAGAGTCGGTCGAGAGTGAGTATAAGGGTCATGCGTTGTAAGATTGCGGTGTTTTATGTTGTTCCGGTGTTGTAATGTCAAGCGGAGTTGAATGCCTGTAGTGTGATTGAGGGAAGGTTGTGAGCGCGCGTAACCGGATAAAATCTTATGTCCAGAGAGGACTTAAGTGGTTCGGGTGTATCGAACACCCAGAGTAATTTGTCTACCATTTAAAGGGGGTCATGAGGTACCATTGATCGCCCGCAGACCGATGATAGGGGGAGCGTTTGAGTGAGTGTATGAGTAACGGACGCTGGTCGTACGTTTACTGTGTGTAAGTAACCTATCAGTTAAGGTGAGCGTCTGACCGTAAGAGGAAGACGTTTCGCTAGTTGAGGTGACAATTACAGTTAGACTGTGGCCGTACAGTCAGAGAAAAGTGATCGCTTGGACGGAAGTAGTCATTTTTCGGCGTAAGAATGAAACGCATGCAAGACCGCGAGACGAGTTGAGAAAGGAGGGGAACTGCTGCAGAGGGGACGAGTGACGTCAGCGTAGAGCCGCGCTGAGATTGGTCGGTTAGCGTAGAACAGCGTTGGGATAGGCTGATTAGCGAGAGTCGCACAGGGATTGGTGGTTTGTCATCGGGACGTAAACAAAGGAGAGAATTAATAAGGGAAAATCGTAGATTACTGAAAATGAAGTGCTTTAAGAGTTTAAGGGCAATCTTTAAGAGAAATAGAAGAAACTTATATGCTGGAGAAGAAGCTCCACCAGAAGGCACACCAGCTTATCATATGGCAGTAAATGTAGGCTTACACTCGATAATGTGGATCTCTGAGTGGAATAGGCTAACAGAAGGGAATAAGGAACTGACGTTTCCGAGATTCGGAACGTTTAAGCTAGAAGTGTTGAACCAACTGAAAGCAGTAATGCTTGCAACGAGACCTCTACCGAGGCCAATACAGTTCGAAGCACTTAGTGCATGGTTTAGAGCGGCGCACGAAAGAAATTTAAAGAGGCGCCAAGAAAGAGTGAGACGCTCAGTAAAGGCAGTGCAGGATGCGAAATGGGATGAGGAAGCTAAGAAGTGGAGAGTGCAAAAGATAGAAGCAAACAAACTGTTCACAATGATAGAAGCCACGGGAGAAAAGAAACCTCTAGAGGAAGATGAGGAAAGCGAGACGGAGGAGGATCTGATAGAGAGGCTATTAACAGATAGACCACCTCCGTACAACAGCGAAATCGCAAGTCCCGTACTACAGCAAGAAGACGGAGCTAGATGGGGGGAATATCAATCGATCCCAGTAACAGAGTGGGATACCAAGAAAGGTGAGGAAGTACTTCAATCTAGTTCCGAACAGAGGGTAGTAGGAAGATTCGTGGTCCAGAAGGTGCCAGAAACGCAGTATGCAAGATCGCATCAAATGCCAGGCGCTCTACAAGTACCTGTTACCATAGGCCCTATAGTGTCAATCTACAACCCAGAGGGGGTCCAGCAGGAGGAACAGGCAAGATGGGACAGGGAAAGGGCAGAGATGGAGAGTAGGAATAATACGATAAATCCTCAGAGGCAGATACTAGCACCAGTGAGTCGGAGTACCCCATTGGATTCCGCAACGGGTCCCTGGATAGAACAAGGGGGTCAAAGAGGATCAATGGATTTGAGGGGACCAAAACCGAAATCCTATAAGGAATTAAGGGAATATCTGAAAGAATGGGATACTGTCGAAGAGGCTCGGAATAAAAGTTTAGAAACAGGAGCAGAATGGAGAGACCAGGATAACAAGATCCTCTCTCATTGTGGAGCTGGCGAAAGCAGCCCGGAGTGGGAGAGAGGGAGTCAAGGAAGCAGGGGAGATACTCGCCCTACTACTAGTGGCAATAGGCAAACGTGCAACGACAGGAGTGCAGGGTGTGGGGAAGTGCCTCGCGTCACCTTTAGTGAGGGAGAACGAAGGACGCAGGAGTACCGAAATACTTTCAGATGCACACACCATACCCCGGATGAAAATGTGCAACATTGGAATCACGGGAACATGGAGAGTCGTGAAACGTCTCGACATGCCTCCGGTGATTACGGACGGAATCACGGGAACATGGAGAGCCGCGAAGGGTCTCGCCATGCGTCCAGTGATCAAGAACGAAGTCATGAGAATATAGGGAGTCGCGAAACGTCTCGCCATACATCCGGTGATCATGAACGAGATCGCGGGAGCATGGAGAGCCATGAAGGACCTTATCGTTTGTTGAGTGACACCAGACAGCAAGCGAGTTACAGTGGATTAGAACAGCACGGAGGATCCTATCTCGTATCTGGAGAAACCGAGCCGAAAAGACGGAATGTAGGGTTGAGGGATGGAGCATTGTTCCACCACACCCCAAGGGAAGATGGAAAGGCTTGGGATCTAGAGAGGTGGGAACAAAGATGGAAGGAAAATTCCTCATAACTCACCTGTGCTTAGGCGTAGGGCGCATAGTGGAGGTGAGAGGGATGTAAGAGAACAACCTAGGTCTGACGTACTGAGAGCTGAAATAAAAGCAAGACGCATAGATGTAATGAGTTTAAAATCAGACTTGGACGAAATAATTGACGGCACAGTGGCAATCGAGAGGTTAGAGCTGTACGCACCAGATGAGATACTGTTTTTATCTAAAGACGTTACTCGGAAAGCGAGAGCAGCTCATGAGAAGTTATCTGAATTGGCAGAAAAGTACATGATAGACATATCACGAACTAAGGCTTTACAGGCCAACCATAGGCTGAATTGCACGGATCGAGATCTAGATGAGCGCAGAACGATTGGGCTAAGAGTACACATAAGGGAACTAATCATGTGTATTAGAATATGGAGAGATCTGGATAGATGGGAGGAAAAATGGTCCAAGAGGGGATCTGTTAGACGGAGTACACTTGTGAAGTCCCAGGATACAGACCTAATGCGAATGGAAGCTTTCCCTTTGCGAGAAATCGCGAACGGAAACTACGTTCATGTACCCTGGAGTAGGGGGGATTTAGCGGCATTCACTAATTCCGTCCCAAAGCTTAGAGAGAACCCCGTGGAGTGGTACAAGCAGGTAGAGAGATTCGTGAAAATCTCTAAGGTGCTGTGGATCGATTTGAACACCTTGTTCGATATCGTAGTACCCGGAGATTTGTGGACGGCATGTAAACTTAGTATTGAATGGCCCGCTTGTGAGCCTCCGAGGGATGCACGGACAGGCGGTCCATCAGACAGAGTCATGGAAAAATACGAGAGGGTAATAACATGGCTAAAAGAGAAAGTGCCGGTGCAAGACATAGACTGGGTTAAGATAGATCGAACAACTCAGGAGCCTAAAGAGACAGTTCACGAGTTCTATGAGAGATTACTGAAAGCATTCAAACAGTACAGTGGGTTAGACGTAATGGATCCTAAAGACATAGGACAGTTTGTGTCGAAGTTTGTTCTCGGATTGAGACCAGACATAAGTCTGATGATTCAACAACATTTGATCTGTTGGCAAAACAAACCTTTGGACGAAATTCTGAGGTATGCAAGATACTGTAGCGATGAGATAGATTCAAAGGCAAAGAAGCTTAAGGAAAAGCTGATGTTGGTGCAGATGCAAGCAGCTGGAAAGGGTGGACAGCGGCAGCAGGGAACAGGAACGCCAGCAAAGAAACAGAATAACCAGAGCAGAGATGAGGAAGAAAGACCGAGACCGAGAATAGATATCGCAACACTGAAAAGGACAACCAGGTGTCATCAGTGTAATGAGGTGGGACATTGGAGACGCGAGTGTCCGTATAATATTGAGACAGGGGAATTAGAACAGGAGGAGGAAGAGGTACAGAACAACGTGGTTAAGGGAGCAACAGTCCCGAAGGGAAAGTTTATCAAAGGGGGGACTCAGACTCCTCGAGCCCCGTTTCCTCAACCGCCTCGCATTGCAAATGGAGGGAAAACCTATAGACAAATGCCATTGTTCGTAGGAGGAGAAGAATGCTACTATGTTGATCCTCTTACAGGGCAACGTGTGAATAGGGAAGAAGACTGTACTTTAGGAGCAGCCCTGGAAGTAGATCAGAGAGGACCATACGTAGAAGCCGAAGTAGCTGGATGTCCTACGACCTTTTTGGTGGATACGGGAGCCACTAGATCCACGTTGAGATCAGCGGTAGTCCCAGGTCTGCCGATATCAGGAGAGATGATTCAGGTGGTAGGAGTCGCAAACAAGAGGATGACGAATCCTCTGACGGAACCAGTGTCAGTGAAGATAGGGAATTACAGCGACGAACATCAGTTTGTGATCTGTGATTCTAGCCCGGTGTGTTTACTAGGAAGAGATCTGTTGTGTAAATTGAATTGCACAATACATTGCACACCTGAAGGAGTAGAAGTGCAGACCAACGATGAAGATGCCGATTTCAAGGTTGTAAACTCGCAGGAATGCGTGGAACTATATCCTACCTTAACAGTGGAGGAACTTCCACAGGACCTGAGGGAGAAAGTGTCAGCTGAGGTGTGGGATTTTACTGGAGAAGAAATAGGATTGATCAAAGGGGTAGAACCAGTAAAGATCATGGTAAGACCCAATGCCGAGTATCCAAGAACACCACAATATAAGTTGACCCCGGAGACGATTGCAGGAATAAAGCCTGTGATCGAATCCATGATTAAACAGGGAATACTGAAGGAGATCGTGGGTAGTCCATGTAACTCCCCGATTATGGGTTTGCAGAAGCCTAGTGGAAAATACAGAATAGTGCAGGATCTTCGAAAGATTAATAATATTGTTGTCTCATGTTGTCCAGTGGTACCGAATCCATCAGTGATATTGTTTCAGATACCGTTCCAAGCTGAATGGTTCACCGTGATAGATTTGTGCCAGGCTTTCTTTTCGATCCCTTTAGATGAAGAGAGCCAGTATCTTTTCGCTTTTAAGCTGGAAGATCGCGTTTTAACATGGTGTCGTATCCCTCAGGGGTATACAGAAAGCCCATCGATTTTTAACCAGCTATTAAAGAGAAATCTTGAAAGTCTAGTGCTGCCCAAGAACTCAGTTCTGGTCCAGTACATAGACGACCTCCTAGTTGCGTCAGAAACTGAGGAAGCTTGCAGAGTAGACACCATCACCTTGTTAAATCATTTGGCCGAGAACGGGCACAAGGTGTCTCCAAGTAAATTGCAATATTGTCTTACCGAAGTGCAATACATGGGCCACAGGATTGAAAAAGGGAAACGGAAGGTGTCTCCAGACAGAATAGAGGCGATTATGAAAATGAACGCGCCTAAGACACAGAGAGAAGTCAGGATGTTTCTAGGCATCCTGACTTCGGTTATTGTCGGCAGTGGATAGCTAACTTTTCACTGAAGGCAAAACCTTTATTACAACTGACGCACAAAGGAGTGAGTGATCCGGTACCATGGGACAAAGATTGTTTGATGGCGTTTTTGCAGCTGAGGGAGGACTTATGTCGCGCCCCGGCTTTAGGAATGCCTGATTACACAAAACCATTTTTGCTTTACTGCTGCGAAAGAGAGGGATGCGCTTTAGCAGTTTTGGCCCAGATTCATGGAGATGCGCGTAGGCCAGTTGCGTATTTTTCGGCTACATTAGATCCAGTAGCCGCAGCGTTGCCCGGATGTCTCAAATCCGTTGCTGCAACGGGTGTCAGCATTGAAAGATCTGAAAGCGTGGTAATGGGACATCAGTTAGTGGTGTATGTACCGCATTCTGTGGAATTGTTAATGACCAGGACTAAGACTCAGCATCTGATGAATAGCAGGCTCACACGCTACGAGCAAGTCATATTGGCTGCCGAGAATGTGACCCTAAAGAGATGCTCCGTCTTGAATCCTGCAACTTTGATGCCACTTCCAAATGATGTGGATGATGAAATTTGTACAGATCATGATTGCCTTGATGTGACTGAACTATGCACCAAACCGAGACCAGATATCGTAGATGAGCCATTGACTGACCCCGATGAAATTTTCTTTGTTGATGGTTCATGCGTAAGAGACGATATCGGTCAGCTGAGAGCAGCTTATGCAGTTTGTACAATTACCAGAGTTGTAGAAGCCGCTTGCCTGGAAGGAGTACACTCCGCTCAGGTAGCTGAAATTATTGCTTTGACGCGTGCCTGTTTAGCAGGTAACAAAATTCGAGTCACCATATACACCGATAGCCAGTATGGTTTCGGGGTAGTTCACGATTACGGGCAGTTATGGTCTCAAAGAGGTTATATGACCTCCTCGGGTTCTCCCATTAGGAATGGAGAATTCGTGAGACTATTGTTAGATGCATTGCAAGGACCGACAGCTATTGCAGTTGTCAAATGTGCAGCGCATACGAAAAATGTAGATTTTGTGTCACAAGGTAACCGCTATGCGGATGAAGTAGCGCGTTACTGCGCGGAACAGGGATATTCTCACACTGATGTGAAAGTGGGGGGAATCCAAGAAAGAACTGAATTGACAATGTTGTTAGACACTGTAGATACGTGGGATGAGCTAAGGAGTGTTCAGGAGAATGCACCAGATGATGAGAAAAAGGGCTGGGAAACAGCTGGTTGTACTAGAAGTGAGATGAACTTTTGGATCTCTGCCGATGGGAGAGCAGTTTTAACAAATGAACTTGTTAGTCCAATGGCAAGGAAATTGCATGGATCAGCACACATAGGTAGAGATGCCATGGTGAGAGTATTCAGACAAACGTGGTTTAACCCTAAATTTAGAGTAGCGGCAGAAGCAGTATGTCAGCGATGTGCAATCTGTCAGCAACTAAACGTAGGAAAGAGAACACCAGTTACATTGAGTCACATTGGGAGGTCTGGGGGGCCTTTCAATAGGATGCAGCTTGATTTCATAGAAATGCCTAAATGCAACAGACTCAGATACGTTTTAGTGATTGTCTGTATATTTTCTAGATGGGTTGAAGCTTACCCTACACGTAGGTGCGATACACTTACAGTAGCAAAATTGTTGCTTAGAGAGTTAATACCGAGGTTTGGGGTGCCATCCTCTTTGGAATCGGACAGAGGAACTCATTTCAACAGCGAAATAGTGAAGATGCTATGTTCAGCTTTGAGTATCGATCAGAAGCTCCATTGCAGTTATCGACCAGAAGCTTATGGGGATTGTAGAGCAAATCAATAGCACAATTAAGTCCAGACTTGCCAAAGTTTGTTCATCAACATCTCTGAGTTGGCCAGACGCACTACCAGTGGTTCTTATGAGCATACGTAGCACACCAGATAGAAAAACAGGTCTCTCTCCACATGAAGTGCTAATGGGGAGAGCTATGAGATTGCCATCGGTTCCGACTGCAGCGTTATTGAACATCACAGACGACTTGATCTTGGACTACTGCAAGGGACTATCTGATGCCATTAATTCTGTGTCCCTCCAGGTCCAGGCTGCAGAGGTTCCATCAGCACAAGACTTGTGCCATGACCTGAGTCCGGGGGACTGGGTTTTGGTGAAAAAGCATGTCAGGAAGAACTGCTTAGACGTGCGTTGGCGAGGACCATTTCAAGTCATACTTGTTACGAACACTGCAGTGAAGTGTGGAGGCCTGCCAAATTGGATACATGCTTCACACACTCGAAGAGTGCCAACACCTCTAGAAGAAACAGCTCCTCTCTCGGATGAGAATCCAGCGGAAAGCGGAGAAGCCACAGAGGGGGAAAGCCAAGCTGTAGAGGTGATTGAAGAGGCTGAGACTGTGTCGGAACAGGTCGACGAAGGTCAAGACACCAGTGAGACCGAAGTCGCCTCAGGAGAAGAAGGTAACTGGGAGATCGAATCGGATACTGAACAAGCTGAGAGTGACCAAGAGACAAGTCCAAGAACGAGGAGCAGGAGGACAAGGAGTGACGAAGCTAGTTGGCCAGAGAGAAGGAGAAGGCCAAGCTTAAAGGCACAACAGGAGAAAACTCTTGTCCCAATCTCGGAAGAATCAGACCAAGAAGAGGAAACTACAGACTCAGGCACGGAGAGTCCAAGAAGATCGAGAAGGGTACGTGTGCCCTGCAGAAGGTACGCCACCCCAGAGTGGACTTATCTAGCAGATGTCTTGGGGACAGAAATCTGGGAGAGTGAAGGAAGTGAAAGTAATCGATCACGATCCATTTGTGGCAGTGGAGATATGGATGTTGACTCCTGGACTCGAGACTGAGGGATTACTGACTTTCACACTTCCCATACCCCCATACCTAAGTCGGATCAAAGATCTAGTGCTAAATCGATTACAGTTTCCGACTTTTGGTCATCAAATTCCAGAAGAAGAAGAAAAAGTCATTTGTTTTGAACTATTGGAACTTGTTGTGAAAGCTACAGGTACGAGAATAATTGTTGATGTATAAAGACTTTTGTATATAAGCTATAAAGAAGAAGATAACCTAGCGCCGAGTGGAAAGAAGAATACAATTAGGGATTACATTTAGAGGACGGAGAAGGGTTAGGGTTGTCTGTTGTTAAAGATAAAGAGACATTGTTGCGGAAAAGAGACTTTGGTTGATAAAGAGCACTTTACAAACTGAGAAAGAAAATAAAGCAAATAAAGCAAAGACTGAAAAAGAAAAAAAACTTTTTCGCAAAAGAAGGAGTTACGCTGTTTTGGTAACATGGAGAACGGCAACCCAAACCGAAAAGCTAAATGCATAATAGGTACACTAATAGCAGTAGTAATTTCTCTCATAATTACAGTAGTGACAATATCATACATAATAGGACATGAAACTGATAAAGAAACAGCAGATGTAAAACCTGTAACGACTTTGAAACCTGCTCTTGATGGGAAGAAGGAGGAGAGCAATGTAATTCGTGAAAAAGCGTTACTGGCAGATGAAGCTCGTAGATTACACGTAGACGAGTCACAGGGAAACTTTAGGTCAAATGCATATGCTAAACTATTGTACGAGTATATCGATGCCATGGAGGCCAAAGATTGCTATGTATGTATGCAATTGCCGGCTTCTGTAGATGAGGGCATCCGATATCATCATCTCCCACTGACTTATGGGATAACATGTAGTTTACTGCTTAGTATATTTTATGGTAGAGAAGGATTTGAGTACTACTTTTCAAATTATGATTCGGTACTGCCTGAAGTTCCGAATTATAAACAAATGAATAAGTGGGACTATTACAAAAAGGAGGATAGACTAGCCAAATTCTTCCTTCCTTGGGATACATTAGATACATCATACGCACGCAGAAATAATCTGACTTGGAAAGTGTCAGAGATTGAGAAAAAATTCATAGCACAAGTAGATGACCGATACAGAAGGCAGAAGATTCTAAAAATGTCAGGACAGTGGAAAACTGATTGGACCGAAGAAGAGAAGGCACATAAAAAGAAAGGGAGTAATGGTCCAATAGCTTTGGATAGAATGCAGAAAGGAAAGTTATGTTTAACTCGAAGCAAGACATATTATGAGAATGTATTTGTAGGTGAAGTTAATTGCGAACATGCTTTTAGATTAGAGTACTACACGAAAGATTTTATGAAGGAGATGCAAGTGATTCCTAATGTATATTTTGTATGCGGAAGAAATGCCAATGTAAAACTGCCTGACAATTGGTATGGTTCGTGTTACTTGGCAATTGTCTTCCCCAAAATATATCATGCAAAGGATTTAGCGATCATAGAAGGAAAGGCTTCGACAAGAACGAAAAGAGAAGTAGGAGATGCAGAAGTAGTAGGAGACGTATTTGGAGCGATGTTTCCTTTGTTAGGTTTAATACTTAACGATGTTAAGATCAGGAGACTAGCTACAGTCGTAGATAGATTATCTGCAAGTACTGCAAGGTCATTAATGCTAATAGAAGGTGAGATGCAATCGATTAGAGCAATGGTTCTTCAGAATCGACTTGCTCTTGATGTGCTATTAGCAAAAGAAGGCGGAGTTTGCAAGGCTTTGAAGGTCCAGGAATGTTGTACTTATATTCCTGATAATTCAAAACCACTTGAGAAGGTCATAAGAAACATTACACAGATTCATCAGGAAATCGAAGATTTAACAAAAATAAATGTTTGGGAAAAAGTAGGTCATGGAGTAGGAAAGGTTGGAAGTTGGTTTGCCAATCTTGGTAAAAGCATTGTATGGTATATATTAAAACCTGTATTAATAGAATTAATTTGTATAATCACATTGTTAGGATTTGTGAAACTATATAAATGGTATAGGACGAACCGGTTACAAAGATCTATGAGAGAACAAGAAAGGAGATTAGCTGTTTTACAAGATCAACAGTATAAAAGTTTGAGAGCACTTGAAATGATGAAAAGAGGAAGTGATGTAACTAGTTCTGTGTAAAGGTGCTATTCAAATTGCATTTAGTGACGACTCCTAAAAGTCATCAAAGGGGGGAACTGAGAGAGCGCAATTTGAATAAAACGTATATCCGAGTCATATTTACAAGTATATCGTATAAACATAGGAATGAAATGTATATCGAACGTGAAGTTGACGCTTATAGCATAAAGTTAACAGATGTGACCAAAGTAATATAGGAAATGTAACTGTATTTACTCTTGAAAATGTATTAGATTTAGAAGGCCCGTATATGTAGTGGGCTAATGTAGAAATGTGTAGAAATGCTTACGAACAGAAGAACGTGCAAAGTAGAATTCATGTACGTGTGTAACTTTAAAATGCAGAAACGGCGAGAAATGTAACATGGAGAAATGTGCAGAGAGCATATATATAACGATGTAACAATGAGAATATAAAGTTATATTCTATGTAATTTGTATTCTATGTAAAATGTATTCACATTTAAGCAAAGGATTTGCTAAAATGCGATGATATATAAATGTGTGTTAAAGGTTATACTGAGTAGAAGAAGTTTGTAGGAATGTTAGAAGAGTTTAGGTCATTTGTGATTAAACCTGACTGACCAAGGGTTCGCAGGAGTGTAGTCCGCTGTATGTAATTTAGTGGGCTCACAGGAGTCGTGAATAGCCTTCACTTGAATGTGCGAGCCAAAGAGTCTAGTTCTTGTTAGATTTAAGGTGACAAATGTCGGACGAAGTTTATTGCCTAAACATGAGAGGAGACGATTGGAATTTGAGTCTTGTTTTGAAATGACCATTCACAGGACCAAGAAAGGTTATATGCATAGTCGTAAAGAGTAAAGTTCTGATAAGGTGATAGATTTTGCTCCGAAAGTGTCAAAGGTAAAGTTGAATGAAGTCACCAGCGAGAAGACGAAGATGGCGTCTAAGGAGAAAGGTCAACTTAACGGACGACGCGAAGAGACGAAGCCATGGAAAGAGCTGAAAATGACATCATGGGGGAAAGTCCGTGGTGGGCGTCGAAGGGGCGTTCCACCCACACTGTGATTGTGTATTTTAGGGACAGCACCCCGGGGAGAAGATAGCGAATTGCTCAGAGCGAGAGGCAAGTTAGAAAGAGCAGATGACTTGAGCAGATGCGCTGAGAAAGATCAGAGCGCAAGGGAGCAGTAGGCCGAGGACCCTTAGAGAGCGGATGGGTAGGCAGAGAGGGTACTGCTTCTTAAACTTAAGTTACCTTTAGAGGCTAAGAGAGTTTGAACTTCTTAGGGAGTCAAACTGCTGACACCTTTTTAGGGTACTAGAAACTTGTGAAGTAGGGATGTCACTTAGTATAGAGTAGGGACAGATTTAACTTGATTATTTTTCTCTTTTTGTAGATGACGCAGAAGAACCACTTCATATCGATGCTTTTTAATTTGCTGATTTTGGAACTGACTTTAATTGTATTCGGTTGTAGACTGAGGTTCTTTAGGGAATATATGTTCCTTCTAGTTCCTGTATATTTGCTGAATTTGATCCTGAGAGGATTGTATATGCAACTTTTCTTAATTTTATATTAAACCTTTTAAACTTTATCAGTTGTAAGTGGTTCTTCAGAGTTGCGTCAGTTACTGGGGTTTATCTAACCTATGCAGGGGCTGTCTTTTACTCAATGACAGATAACAAGCGATCCAAAATTGACGAATGAGATAAGTTATCAAATTGATCATAAAAGATATTAAAATCTCATTCCCCGCACTTACATGGATTTACTTAACATTCATCAATAGCACAGCTGCATCAAGTGGTGTTAGCACAATTACGTTTTAAAGTGGCACTTGTGATGTACATACAGTGCACACAGAAAGCACCTGAAACAAGGTGTGCATGTACATCTGTACACGCTGTGTATGAATTGGTATACAGTGAAGTATACAAAAAGTAATGGATGGGATTCTGGAATTAATCTCAGTCATTGAGAATTACTCGGGGTGCATTTTGCACACCATGCAACCTCAGTTTGGGTCCAGGCATATGCAAATCAACCGTGACCCTGCTCCAATGGGAACCATTCAGCCCGAGCTGCCAGACCAGGTACTCACTGAACCAGAACACAAGAAACCCAAGATTGTTTTTTGCTCTTATAACAGCTCATTAGACAGGTTCAGCTTGGAACCAGTGACTGTGTGCACAGGACCCACGTCTGGGCATACCGGTCCCAATTAGGGTGACACAATGAAGTATACAAAACGTAATGAACAGACTGCATGAATTAATTAATCTCAGCCTCTGTTAATTACTGTGGGCTGCATCCCAATCCATCACTCTACATGAATTAGCATGCAGTGGCATCTTTCCAACTCTGGGGGTGCATCCACTTTCTTATTATATTGTGAATTAGGCACACTTGGGGGCGTGAGGAGAGACAGGAAGAGTGAGCACCTGCAAGGACTGGTTTGTTGACTGACAACTGATACCCCTCTTTATAGCATACGACGGGCTGGAAATAACCTGTGGCTGACCAATTGTTAACAAGGTGGAAGATGTGTGCAAATCCTTTGGCCCACAGTCTCCCAAGCAGACAAATGGGATCATTCTAAACAGGTGCATGGGCCTCGTGTAAACAGAAAATATGGACTGTGCACACTGAAGGGCCTTTTTACAACTTGTTACAACTTGCATGTACACATAGCCTGTTCAACGAATACAGGGAACTACCAGTAGAGTGTAGAACATATGGGTAGATATCCTACGAGGCAATGCCCTTCAAGTTTAGTAAGACCCTCAGTTGTAGGTATTCACAGACTTTTAAAACTCAGCAATTAACATGAAGACGGCCATACACTCAAATATATAAACTGCAACCTATTTCAGGACAGAGTTAATTTACTAGTCTAAATTCGGTTCTAGCACAAAATTACAGTTTCAATGGTAAAGTCTGCATCGTTCTGCAGCTTGTCACCTTTGTAAAATAGCACCCATGGGTAAGACATTCTAGAAAAAAATGTTATCACATAATGACTTTTTAGCAAGATAATAGTCTTGCTAAAAGCGAAAATGTTTTTGCGGTTTTGGGGCAGGAGTTCTGCAAAACCTACATCTGTGAGAGTTTATTCTGTCAAATTGTTTTTACTTCACAAAGTCTGCAAAGGAAAATCTTCAACTTGGCATACCGAAGTGCATGTTAAAACATTTTGTTGGGACATATTGTAGTTTGGTACACTTCTTAGCATGTCATGTTTTTAAATCCATATATTTGCAGTCTCCTATTTTTTGGTCTGTTTTGACACGCTACAATGAGCCAAACGGAGATCTCGACAGAACAGAATATGGAGGGACAAGATTTCAAACATTTGGTTGAGTGTTCCAGAAGTCCCCTACTGCTCCAACAACTGTTTTGTGCAGTACCACATAAGTATATTCATGCACTGTGCATTCAGTGTTGCTTGAGGGCCTGGCCTGGGTGCTGGCCATGGCTCTTCAGGTGGCCCGGGGTAGGCCACCACTTTGAATTTGGTGCACAGGTAGTGTCGCTGTCTGGGGTGATTGGTCCTAAATGCACCAAAAGTGCAAGCAAGGCTGTCTGGTTGTTGCACTGGGGCAGTCCTGCCCTTGTGCAGCACATAGCATATCAACCGCCTGTCGGGCACTGCTTTTTTACCCGGTAATGCGTATGATGTTCTGCTCGCTACCTCAACCCCTACACCACAGTGTATACTTCTAAGATCACAAATTGTTTAACACTCATCCTAACTGACTCTCTCGCAGACAATCCATGTTGTTGGCAAAAGTGCCTGGCAGTGGCCTGCCCAACCAGTATAGGCAACTTTGAGAACCTCAGTGTGACTGAGGGAGCAAGCATCTGTGCATTACTAAATTATGCCTCAACAATTTTTGTGTTTCAAAGTCAAGACAAATGATGGACGGTAAAGGCACATTTGCCCAAAACATTGGTAAATAGAAACACAAACAGGCATAATGGCATTCAAGATGGAGGAAGATAACAACGTTGAATATCTCAGTATTTAACAACACCCCAGCAATATTAGTCATGTACGCCAGAAAGAACATTGACGCACAACATGGATATTAATGTGACTAAGATCGTCCTATTAATCTGAAAAAAGATGCTTATCTAAAAACAAAATTAAAAACGGTTTCCAAGCATTGACGCAGGTCAGGTAGTTGACCTCAGGATACCTTGCCCCATGGACCTGGCTACTTTCAATTTACATACATATTTAAGACAATGTGTTCATATATTTAACTTCACCAGGTAAAGGAATGTAAGGACAACTGGAGTGGAGAGAATGTGGCCCAGCGGCTTGGCTGACGACTACAGCATTGGCAAAGCTCACACGTTTCCATGCTTCATGTGCGAGTCGCTCATCCAGGCCAGGGTTCTTTGAATTATGGGAGTTGTAGTCCTAGTTTTATAATGGGTTTAACACTATAAATTGCAGCATGCGACGAAAAAAACCTGGACTGGATGAGTTACTCATGCATGGAACTCTGTAACTTGAGATGTATGACATGGAAAGCTGATTTTTGATTGGGGTTCCACACCTTACTGGCTCACCAGAGCAGTTTAATTTACATGTAAGTAAGTATAATCTTCATCCCTCCGTCAGTGTTTGATGGACAGTCGACTGTCCAAGGCATTTCAAAGAAACTTCCGGTTGAAAGGAGTATTACAACAACGTTGACGGACTGAAACAATTTCATTTGCATTCCTGAAAGTGCAAATGCCATTCCATTTTTTTTGTAAATCTAAATAGAAAATGCATACTAATGGTTAAATAAGAATTCAAGGTGAATCCTATTGGCTTCAAGTTTGAGAACAAAACAGGAAGCACACCAACCACGGGGATTTGTGAAATTCCCAAAACGGGCGTTTTACAATTGGATGAAGGGACCCACAAAATAATTTGACTCCACAGCCGGGAGTGATATTTTAAACATATTAAAATCTAAGCCAGTATTTTAATTACAGGCTCATATTTTAGATTTTTTGAAAGAATGATCTGCTCTCAAGCATATGCACAAATGGATGAATTGAAAAATGTAGATAGAGGTGGTAGGGAACTATATTAAAAGAACCTGGGAAAACCAGACAAGAACTAGGAGAAAGTGCAATGTTCCCCCTTGAGGGATACACCAGGGAGCCAGAGCAGGGTAAGGGAAGGAATGAGTAGGAGTGTTGCAAGTTTCCATGTGGA
Organism: Lissotriton vulgaris; assembly: GCF_964263255.1. Classification (NCBI taxonomy): domain Eukaryota; kingdom Metazoa; phylum Chordata; class Amphibia; order Caudata; family Salamandridae; genus Lissotriton; species Lissotriton vulgaris. The sequence continues at coordinate 44,590 of NW_028252384.1, read as the reverse complement.
GCAGTTAGAGGTGGGTGGTTTTTGTTCCCAGTTACCGTTGAGGATTAAGATATTAGAATTACCCCTTACTCACAGGTGCATGGTAAAACTATGACGCGAAAGGTTAGCAGGGCGAACTCCCAAAAGACAGCCCCGGGAAGCCACGTAGGATCCAATTCAGAGTTGCACGGTAACAAGGGACATCCTAGCGCTCGTGGAAAGATGCTGCAGGTGTGTTGTTTCTCGGTGCTTATCGCCTTGACATCCTCGGGTATAAGTACGCTTTATACATTTTATCCTATCATTTGTTACATCCTCAATGCGAGCTCCATCCCTGAATTGCAGGGGGCGAGTACTACTGTAAGATTTCCCTCATTTTCTCCTGGAAAACCGTGAACCTTTTAGCATTGCCTGCAAGTACTCCTTGAAATCTGAATGGTGAGGGGGATGAGAATGCCAGGTGAGTGCAAAATTTGCACCCTATGTCTGTGGTCAGTTTGGCATTACTCTGCAACTCGGAATGGAGCACATTGTGCTGCTTCATTTTTGCATAAAACGCTCAGAAAAGCAGTTTTTCCGGTGTTTTGGGTGCACTACGGAAGGGAAAGTTATTTTTAGCCTGGCGCACCGAAAACCTATTGCAGTTCTTGTAGGTTGGGCCAGCAGCTGCTGAGAAGAACTAGTAATCTGTAGGAATACAAGCCAGTCTCCTGTTAGTGGAGGGAGAGATCCGGCACTTTGCAACATCTAAGCAGGAAAGGAAAAGCCACAAACGAAATGATAAAAATGTGGCATGAGACACAAGGAACAGAAGTAGTTTATGAGCTACTTAAAAGCAGAACAACTTTAAGTAACTGTCTGAGAATAGAAAAAGGCACCAAAAGTAACAAACTAAATGCGCACGAACTTCCTCCTGCCACTGAAAGAGAAAGTGTAAACCAAAGGTGACCTTCTGTGTGATGACTTTTTGGAGACCTGGAAAACAAGTAGTATTGTTCACTTACTACTACTTACATACAGGGTTAGACTGGGACAGGAAGTAGGTCCGGGCACCAAAATAAAAGTTGCCCCTGTAGAGCATCAGAAAGCTTAAGAGTGTCCCACGTTTGCAAATTGGGGGAGTCTTGAATGTGTAAAGACATGCTGTAGAAGTTTTGGCAGGGTACTGAAAACTTCATGGATTTGAGCTTGCTGCAGACAATGTTTGTTTTAGGAAACTCAACGGTAAAATCAGTCCCCAAGACCACAAAACAGGGCCACACACTGATCTGTCAGACCAGCCCGCCAGGCACCGCCTTTTTACCCAGTTAACAGAATAAATGCACTGGGTACTGGTATATCCCAGATAAGTTCTGAGTTAGAAGTGCGAGCACTGCTGATCTAGAACATGACTTTCCTAGCATCATCACCACCTTTCCCATTGATGTGCAATCAAACCTTTGCGATTCACCCTACACAGCCACACAAGGGCTATGCCACTTACTTACCATTCCGAAGAGGGCATGCTGGCTGCAATATAGCAAATGGAAAGAAGAGAGGAACAGGGCAGAACTGGAGCTTAGACGTTTCAGTATACTGGCATACTAAAACCCTTGGGGAAAGTGTTATGGTGTCAATGCAAGTAAACATCTGGAAGGGTGACATCATGCAGAACGTAAAGTTATGTATGTCCAATAGGGGGGTCCAAAGATGAGCAATGGGATTTGACTAGTTGACCCAGGGTGATACAAATAGAAAACGTTTAATATATACCCTACTCAAAGACATACTTCTAAGTAGGGACTCTTCAATACAGTATGAGATAGTATGCATGAAATATAATGGATGCTACATTTCATGCCTAGGTGTCTTTGAAGAATAATGTAGTGCACCCACAGGCCACTTCCAGGGCTGCATAGCTAGTGTACACAGAAAGTCCAGAATGTATTAACTCTTGGACCAATGTGGCCCTGGTTCTGCACCCCAACCGATTAGAGCCCCACTCTCTATGGGTCTGTTGTTCCTGTGCCTGCTCTGTGTATGGGAGGAGACTACTGAGCTGCTCCCTGTGTGTATGAGGGAAGCTTGCACATGTGTAACCTAAGGACTCAAATCCAAAATCAGACCTGGCAAAATGTTCAAACCAGCCCCACATTGCAGGAAGGCATTAACAGAACAGGGCCTTGGGGTTCCGTGGTCCGGTCATGGCAGCCCATCCAGCCCTGAAGCAACTACACCTTGCAGCCCGTCCAAAAATGCCAGAATGGGAAAATGACCAGTGTGGCGCTGTATATGCAATGTGTCCAGTGAAGGTATAACTTGACTTTATTATGCCTACTTTATGAAAAGGTGATACCCAACATGCTCCTAATACTGTATTAAAACACTGTATACCGACTCGGTTTATTTTAGATTTATTTTCAGGGTTGTTTTAGAAGCAGATGATTGGCACTGCAACACAGATAGATCATTTCTGCAGTGGTGAAATTCAAAAACAATTTAGAGATTCCAAAATATGGCTGAAGTGGGGCAAGAAAGCCAGCCATCATACACAAAACAGATGAAAATTCATAGTGAGAAGAGGCACTTATGCAAGGGTCTTATAACAAGGAGATAACAAAAATGAGGAAGTCATATTGCTAAGGCAGGATGGCATGTTTCGGTCAAGAATGCCTATGCTATCTAGTGGCCACTTGCTCGGTTGAAAAAAAAATTCTACACTTCTATTTACCGCACAATTATGAACCACCGATAATGTTTGGTAAAAGTCCTGCCATTGCTTCTGTAACATACCTGAGTTGGAAGAATGTATGGGCCCTACAGTGTTCACTGACCCCCAAAGCTCAGTCTCTAGTATAACATTTCCTTTAGTACCCCATATTGCATAAATAAATACAACTTTGCCTTTTGAAACTGAAGGTGGTAATTTAGATGTCAATTGAAGGAAGGAGAGGAGCACAGTGCTGGAACTAGAAAACTGGCAGCTGAGGTTTCTTGTGGATGACAGAGCTGTGATATATTGTTATTTGCTAGAATGTGTTGCTTCAAATAGGGACGGTGCAGGAGAATTAGTCTTTATTTAGACCATACCACATAAGCAGGAACGAAGGGAACCAGTTAGGTGGTAGGCTCTAGAGGACTAGTTGAACTGGAGACCTGCATACCCAGGATAGCAAATTGCTCAGTCGGTGGGAAGGGAATTGAAGGAGGAAAATTACAAAGAGTATGATGAGGAAGAGGAGTAGGTCATAAGAGGGTTGGTGGGCAGTGTACGATAGTTATTGGAGGTGGGAAGGTCGTTATAGGATGTTTGATGTTCTAACTTGCTGGTTTGGACAGTTTTGCAAGGCAACAGAACCAGGGTAGCAACATTTTTGAGCTCTGACTTGAAAGCAACTTTTTACACACTATATCTAATTCTATTTGTATTTGTGAATACACCATCTTCCTCGCTGTGAGCCACAAAGAGGTAACAATTTCACCTCTGGTGAAAACAACAAGAAGAATGGATGTTCAGAGTAGGCAGAGAACAAAATACTTAAGACAATTGTAAATAAATCCTAAAGTCTAACGCTTAGATTTGGGAACTACATCAGAAGAAAAGTGAATACAAATGTTGAATTGCCACACACAATGTCAGCGAGACACCCTTCAAGCAGAACTAAACCACAACAAAAACAGCAGCCAAGTACGTCAATGGGAAAATATCTCAGGATTATTTCACTAAGTCATATGACTGCGGTGTTTCACTTGGAGAGCTTCCACGGCTCCAAAGGTGTTGCTGAAATCTATACATGTCTCCAGATTGTTTTGTAACAAAACAGGGTTTAGTAACTTAAGTGTTCATAAGTGTAAGTCTTTTGAGCATGTGATGTAATGAGTTTTTGTGGCTAAAAGTGCCACCCTGCCAAAATAAAAACCAAATGTGTGAATGTTGGTGATGTTGCTAAGATACGTCTTAGCACAGAATTTACTAAAAAACAAGAGGGGACCTGTGGCATCCTTTTTTTGTGAAGTTAGCAGATATCTTAAATAATGCTCAGGAAATGCAATTGCGAAGGAGAATCTTGACTGACTTGAGCATCAAAGGCTTTCTTTCATGTGCCCAACTGTGGCTTTCACTTAGAAAGCCTCGGGACCCAAAACTGAATCCATGCACCTTCGATGCTTCAACATGTTATGCATCAGCCAGGTGGACCGGAGAAGTGAGGGAACCACCCTAATTTTGCCCCATTTTCTGCATTTCCAAATCCACAATCCAAGACACCTGTTCCAATCACTTTCTTATTTGCACCAACTGCTGAAAACCAGTCTATGTGCTGTTGTGGCCAAATACGCTCCTTACTCACTTTCATGGATTTCTTACTCTTCTTCACCTCTCCACTAAGGGATCTCTCCTTCTAGTTCTACTTTCATTAAAATCAGGAAGTACAAGAACATTAACTAGAAAAAAAACTGATTAACCACCTTGCAATCTTGCACAAATTGTGTCTTCGAGTGTCACTTTTTCGGTCACTAGTGTAAGATCACATTGATCCCCATCTCGTGTAAGTCCATTGAACCTGCAACTGATCCTTCTTCATACAAAAGAGCAAACCAAGTAAATGTCAGGCTGAATGAAAGGACTCACTGCACTGCCTCTTCTGCTCCCATCGCAATCTCATTCCTACTCACCCAGGTTAACATACTGGACATCAGACCTCCTAGAACTCAAGCCGGCCAAGCACCTGTGCTTTATCTCTTAAACTGGGCTTTTAACACATTTACCCCATCAACATTACCTCCATCCTTTAATATCCAGTGTCTCAACCCACCCTTCACACAACCTTAAACATCAGACCATACTTCTAGGTAGGAATATATACTAGCAGATAGAGCCGCCATCCTGTTCTTCCATGAGTGCGAACGGTTTGTTCTACCACTACCAGGCAGCTGCCAGTTGAAGTCAATCTTACCTGGAAAAAATATGAAAATTAAGCTGCAAGATGGGTTCTCTCAGAGGACTTCGAAAATGTATTCACAACCACCAACAATCCTTTTTACAAAACGAGTTCCCAACACTACCAGGCACCTGCGTGTATTCTTTGTGATTGCCTCAGCAGGCCCACCCACAGCTCGTTCTAATAGATACTCAGAATCCTTTTATTCATCACCAATCCTCAAAATCAACTTAGGGCATCAAAATTGCAGACCTCCCACCTACAGTTCCACTCTATCCATCTATGCCACATTCATCTGCTTAATTCCAATACCATCAAATGCCAATCACAAGCACATTTCTAATAAGGAACCCATCTCTTGCTACTACTCTATGTGCTGAAAACCATCACTCAAGCACTTATTACTTAACCTACAACAAATGCAAAACACAGCTTATGGAGTCTTAATTAGCACCCATGGATAAGAGGACATCCCGCCTACCACTAGCCACCATTACTGATCATGCACTCAAGAGAAACACACCAACGCCTCTAGCCTCAGCCACTTTTCCACGCGTACAATAATATAACAGGACAGTACACACATGACCTGAGTAGCATCTGAGGATGGCCACTGTATTAACTTAAGGTTACTGCACTCTGCTCGTCTCTGCTGCACACAATATTCCCAGACATCTTAAACTCTGCAATTGTATTTGAGTTGCTAGAAGTATGGTTTGACTATTTAAATAGCACAAATCAACTAATTGTTTCTTGGTACTTTAAATTAATGGTGTTACAGACTAGAGCAATAGGTTAAGTTTTATTAACATCAAAAGGATGAAAGGAGGATTTCTCATTGCTGAATTCAAACTGGTGATTTGCAGGTTTTGCACCAGTTCCTGAAGCGGGCCCTCAGCTCAGTGAGCATCCTACTGCAATCAGCCCGATGAATGTTGTGGATACACAATAGCACCGTATAGAAAATAGAAAATGAATGCAGTTTGGATGTAGTGTGCTTAATATTTAGCAAGATCTCCATGATACACAGATGAAAAAGTCCACACACGAAACCTCTCATTGGCACAATTCTTAGATGCCCACATCCTCATTGAGAAGAACGTTGCTGGTATGATGAGCTCTATCACCATAAAAAAGAACTCTTTGTGATTATTCACATGTGCAGTTTATTAAAGCTCAACATAACTCTCAAAGTACCAGTCTTCTTAAAAACATAACTGAGATCACATCTTTTAAAACAACAACTTTCTATTGGTGTCAATTCATCTTATAAATGCCATCTTCTTTCTTATTGTAGAGAGGCCTTTCACTCAAATTCAAAAGGATTTTGCTTTTCCATAATCCTCATTACAGGCAAACCCCGCTAAAACACAAACTATTGAAGAGATATTCTGTGCATAAGACTTATATTATTAAAACATCATTCATGTAACCTTACAATTATGTTCATAATAATAAGACCACTAATTATGCCTGGTCCACAGACAGCTTTAGCTGTCCCTCCAGCCTTACGCATTCAAAAAATTAATAATAAAAATACGTGCATTCAGGCTTACATAAATACATACATGCATACATAGGCATGGGTCAGCTCTTTTAATCCTTTGGTCTGTTCAAAGGTCATTGACATTTTGCTTCCGCCTAGTAGATCATGGAAGCATGAGGCAAAAGGAAAGCATCCTTCAGTCATTGGCTCCCTTTTGATGTGAATGATGGATTTTTAATCTGCACATCTGCCTAAAAAGTAGTCCACTTCAGTGCTAAGTTTGAGAGGCCAATCTCTGTATCCAGTTTGTGTTCAATAATTTTAGCAATTGCGCATTTTTTATATTGTTTTGCAAACATATGTACGTCATATCTAAAGAGGCAGAATTTTAACTTTTATGCTTTTAATTATCATTGTGCAAGCTTGTAATGTTTTCTTTTTTAAAGGCTGACAAGTCCAGATCTACTTTTTTGCAATCATTTTCCAGTGCGTATTATAATTAATGATGATGCTTAATTTATTAGGACTGACTCTAGCATCCCATATGAGACAAGTAAGTGTCACCCATAGATGAAACACTATGGGGTCGATTCAGATTCAGGAAAGAAAAACGTCCGTACGATTTGTATCCGGAGCCCTCTCCGTACGAATCGTACCCGTCCGTCCGAGTCGCGTAGTACAATCCGTATTCCTTGAATCCGTCCGAATCGTCGTGATCCGTACGTATTGCAAGGCTGAAACCGTGAACCGTGAGGAAGCGATTCGTACGGTCCACGTCAGGTAAGGGCGAGTCGTACGGAAAAGCACGTAAACACATACACACTGTACGGTCTGTACACCTACGAAAATGGGGTACGGTCCGTACACCCCATGATCATAGGGGTACGGTTTGTACCCCTACGATCATGGGGTGTACGAACCGTACCCCATGATCGTAGGTGTACGAACCGTACCCCTACGATCATGGGGTGTACGCACCGTACCCCATGATCGTAGGTGTACGGACCGTACCCGGGGGGACCGTTCCGTACCTGTTTCGGCGCGAACTCTGCTTTTACGGCTGTTTGCAGCTCCCGTAGAAAAAGGGTCGTACGGTGCATACCCGGCACGTATTGTACTTGCTGGGTCGTAAAAACCAACCGCGAACCGTACTGATGTCGCGTACAGCGGGTTCAGAGGGAGAATCGTATGGAGATTAGAATCGTACGGTCTCTGGACGACTCGTACGGAGTACAGCTCCTGGTACGAATCGTACTCAGTCGTACGTACGGGGGACGTTGCAGGGTACTATTCGTACGGGAAAAACGCTCCGAACGGCTATTCGGAGCGTTTTTTCCCGAAACGGAATCGGCTACTTTGTGGTAAAAAAATGAATCACCACTTCTAGTGATGCTAACCAATGTTTTAAACCTTCTGTAATGTTTCCAACACAAATATGTAAACTCTATTCCATCTCCAAATCAATCAGAGCCTAATACAGTTGTTAAACAATGTTACCATAAAACTTTACAGTCCCAGAGTTGGTTCCTAACACTCCACCATGTGCCAAAAATACATTAGAATCACCACAAGCACCTTAAAAAATATATTTGTTTCCAAAAAAACTTTTCTTCAAACCAAACGTTTCTTAGGATAAAACATCTTTGTGCTTCATTCAGTCTTATCTGTTTGAAAGATACATTTTCCCTCCACTTCAAGAGAAGTAGCTCGTTTTGTTAGGTTCAAATATAGTTTTTATGTGCAGCCACTTGCAATCCCAGTAATTCCCAAATTTGTATTTCACCTCTCAGTTTATGAAACTAGATGTGTTTTGACCTGTTTAAAGGAGCAGAAATGTAATGCAGGTCTTCAGAAGAATGACCTTGTGCTTCCAGGTCTGTGTGCTAGCAAAATGTGACAGACTGCCATTAAAAGTTAACAAGAACAAATGAAATGAAATAACTTACACAAGTCAGTCATATTGCTGTCCTTCTAGTTTTGGCCAAAGTATATCAGGGTTACCTGACATATCCTAGAAAAATTGATACAATTGAGAAAAAGTGTTTTGAAATAACTATTTGTAAAAAATATTTTCTGGTGAGCGCATGCTCAAATACCCCAAATACCCAGCATGCAGGATTTACCCCATGACAGATGCATTTTCTGTGAATAATGAGATAAGGTCAGTTTCCTTTTCAATTACCAATTAATTCATGGCAGTTTCCACTGGTGTTCTCCTCGATCAGTGAAAATAAGAGTCTTAGCAGGATATCTGATTTCCACAGTCGTGAGTCTGCGTCTGGAATGAGCTTGCTGGGGTACTTAATCCCAACTTTGGTTGAGGAGTCGTTTGCGGTCTTTTGTTCTTTTGTGCGATGCTGCCCGAATTCACAACATGTATTTGGCAATGGTGGCACTTTGTGGTTGATTGACATCACAGGAGCACACAAGGAAGAGCACATCTTGAAGATAACTCGCCTCTCCACACAAAATCTTCTTATATTTGTCTTCTGCCTTCCCATATAAGTGGACCGGTGGTCCCTGTTACAAGGTATTAAGAGACTTGGATACTACATTTACTTGGCACAGCTTCTTGGTTGTTCAGGTTCACGCCGGGGGGACAATGAGGTCCTGATTACCACAGGAGTTGGCCTGGCGGCTGGGGCGGTCGTTCTCGAATCTGGGGAACTGGGTTCGAGTCTCGGCAACGACGCTGAACATCCTGTGATTCTGGGCAAATCACTTAAACTCCCTGTGCCTAACAACAAATCACTTAAACTCCCTGTGCCTAACAAAAAATGAATGTGTCCTCATGTAACAAAACTGGTGCTATGTAAAGCGCTCTGATACCCGGTCAAGTTCGCGCTGCATAAAACTCTGTAAAAAAAAAAAACACTACCCCCGTCAGCATAGTAACATGCCATGTCTCAATGCACCTTTAAGATTTGTGTTCTTTATGTCCAGTCTAGCAAGCCATTGAATCTGGTTATACTGCTTTGATGATACTTACAATTGGCCCTGTTTTTGGATGTAGGGGTTGGTGTAGCATTTCTTAGTCCTGATGTAACATGTAGCCAATATTGTTCATAGTTAAATCCACATATACAACTTACAGAACAGAGTCATCTCTTAGGGCAAGCAATCCGCTGATGCTGTGATCTACTGGATGATTATCGGTAAATCCAAATTTTGCTGAACCCACTGTTCCCAGTGTTAATATCATGCATGCTTGTTGTTGGTGAAGAATGTGTTCCAAGTTTCCTCCTTTGATGTTTGATTGTACTCACTCAAGTACAGTTGTAAATCATTTGCAGCATGACATTTCTCAATATAATGTTTAACCCGAAGATCAGTGTGGCTTTTACAACGAATTTTTGATTAATGCTGTACTAAACTTTTCTTCATCTCTTACCCGATTTTTCCAACATACACTACTTTACACCTAAGCCAGTTCACATAGACCTAATATGGCATGAAAAACATTCTTAAGAGTTGGGGACCTTGCTATATAGAATTGTATTGCCTTTCTATGTAAATGCTTCTCCTGTAATACTGTGTGTGCAGATGCTTAGTCTCTGCATCTGTGGTATCGTTTTAGGGCAAGAAAAGCCCACACTAAATGAACAGTATTTCACTGTGGCTGTTCCTCCAACTCGGAGGTGACTCAGCTTTCAGATTGCAAGTTCTCCTTAGGATAAAAATCGTACTTCTTAATATAATTGGTAGCGCCTCTAGGGTGAGGGAATTCCTATGCACAGTTTCATTCACAGCACTGATCTCATTACTGAAGACAGTGACAAATACAAGTGATAGTGACTATTTCTTCTTTTTCTAGTAGTGTTTCTTGTGAAGTAAACCAAGCTCGATGTACTGAGTACTTAAGTCTTCTAGGCTAACACCTGTCCAATAGTTTCCCACCAGAGCTTCTGCACTGATCTGTTGAAACAATCCTTTTTGTTGTTTCAGTTTTTCAGCTCTCTCAAGAGCTGGCGGTATAGTACACTATTCAGTAGATTATTTGGTGAAATATGTATCGTGTAGTAACAGATTTGTATCAGTTTCCTTGAAATACAGAGCAGTGTATAGTAGCCTTTCTATATGCTTTATAACAAACTCTTGGAGTCTGATGAAAGCTCTATGTCATGTATGTATGTGTTTGCTAGTATTAGAGTGTTTTCCCAACTTAAGAGCAAACCAGTACCGAACAAGGGGCATGGGCCCTTGGATACAATTATTGGAGGAAGGTAAAGGGTAGACTACTGGGTCAGGGATAGTGCTCCCTAAAGTGGTGTGTCTTCAGCTTTTTTCAGATTGAAGGAGAATTGGTTCTGATATGATTTGAGGCCGATAGGGATGCTGTTTCAGATCATGGGAGGATTAACAGCGGAGGCGTGTCTTCAGTTTTGCTCCTTCTGGCAATGTGCTCTAGTCTGGCAATATACTGGCTTTGTGTGGTGCTGTTGCCAGGTAAACTAGGGTCTTGTTGTTCCGGGCTTTATAAGTGAAGCAACTGCAATCTTGAAGATGATCCAGCCTTGAAGGGGGGAGTGCAGGTCTAATATTGTGGGTGTGATGTGGTCAATGTTGTTTGAGCCTCTGATAAGCCAGGATTCTGCCTGTAGGATACCTTTCAGGAGCATGGGTGGTATCTGGGGAAGCTGAGCAGGGCATCACCTCAGCTATACTAAGAGAGGACTTAGGCTTGTACAGTTCTTCTCAAGTCATCTTAAGGGAGACACGTCTCCATCATCTTTAAGAGGGACAGTTGGCACCAAGCTGTCTTGATCTTCCTTGCAATGTGTTGCTTGTATAAGATGTCTGTGTTGAGAGTAAATCCCAGAGGGGCTTCTTGGCCCATCAGCTGGGCGTGAAGACTGGCAGGTTTAAATTGAAGAGTCAGGCTTGAACATGGGGTTGTTTGACAAAGACAAGCAATTCAGTGTTTTGGGGATTTGGCTTCACGAAATTAGTTTACATCCAAGATTGGATGAGAATGAGGCAGTACGTGAGTCTTTTTGTCACTTGTGAGTATTGTTTTAGGTATCGTTTAGTAGTGATGAATCCTGATGCCGCTGCCAGCAAGAACAGATCCTAGAAGTTCTATGTAGAGGTTAAAGGTGATGGGAGAAAGTATGATGCCTGCAGTATACTCCACAAAATATAGGGAGTGCCTGTGGTCTTGTGGAACCGATTTGCACAGGCTGGAGCAGGTTGGTGATATAAGAATGGGAAACATTTGACGCTAGTACCAGAAAATTCCATTAGGGTGCTGATTAGAGCTGGATGTTCGACTGTGTCAAAGGTCAGAGAGGTCAAGCAGGCATGGATCAGCGATATTGTGGAGAACAGTGTTGCTGACTACTCGAAGTGTGGCTGTCTCAGTGCTGCAGAATGGTCTGAAGACTAGTAGCCATACACAATGTTTATTACTGGTGTGCTTCTCCAGCTAGGTCTGCTTTCTTATTAATTATTGATTTTTGCTAGGAATGGAAAGTGGGAAATAGGGCAGACGTTGGTGAGGTCAGATGGGCTCAGGGATGGTTTATTTAGCAGGGTAAGTATATAGCTTAGGAAGGCATTGACAATGTGGAGACGGTGTGTTGGACTCTCCTTGTAAAATTTGAAAATGGCAGAATGAAAGGTTGTGTTTTCATAGAATGTTCAGTGGAGAGAATTCGGGATATTTGAGAGAGATTCTTGTGCAAGGCTGGATTAAAGGAGGTCCATTTAGTGGTGAGAGAAAGGAAAATGGATAGATGTGAAGAGGCCATAAATCATATTTTGTTGATCTTCTCAGTGAAGAAGAGGTTGATGGTGTTGCACTTGTGAACTGAAGCAAGGACTGAGTTCTGGGAGAGGATGGGTGCAGTGTTTCACAGTCTTTGCTTCTGTTGGTTGCCTCACTGATGGTGATCTTGTAGTAAAAGTTGTAAGCTTTGATGTTGAGGGATGGACAATTAGAGCAAAACATTTTGAGCAGGGTGAAGTCATCCAGGAGTTGTTATATTTTTTTGTGCTTTCGTATGGAACATTTACATTTGGTAAACACTTGAGTGTACATGGGTGTTGAAGACTATCTTTGTAGTTCATGTTTTCAGTTTACTACCAGGGTTGGACTGGGTACCTGGGTACCAATATAAAAGTGGGCCTTATTGGGGCAGTTTTGAACTTGTAAAGGCATGCCATATAAGTGTTTTGCAAGACTGCATGGATTTTGAGCTTACTGCACGCAATGTTTATTAATATTAGGAAAACTAACAGTAAAAAATTGGCCCAGATGACCATAAAACAGGGCCACAAAAAACTCCACACACTGGCCTATCAGACCTGTCAGACAAGTCCATAGTGCACAAACTGATTGCCCTATAGTCCATACCAGTAATCCTCTGACACGCACTCTGGAAAAGTATGCACACCGAATTGTATCCCTGAATACAATGTACACATCCTGGCATATTGGCATCTGGAGGAATACACCAAAAAGGCTTACTGCACTGAACATATTTCAAACCCACCGGAAAAGTGGCATACAATATGTAAACCACACAACACCAGGTTGCACATAAATGTAATCTCCATACCATTATGCACCAATGGTGAACATAAGATAACTTCAAATCTAGAGCAGTGTGCTCCTATCCCCCTTAATTTCTAAAATATACTGCAACTGTAAGCAGTGTAATCTCTCTAAATTTTAAACAAAAACAATTGCATAGCATTGAAAACAAGTATTGGCAAAACCAGTAGAACTGCCATTAACTGCCATTCCTTTTGTGTTGTCAATGCTTGTTTAGTCTTTTCTAAAACGTTATTGTTGGAGGAGCTGCCAGGCCCTCGCCAATATAAAACAAACAATGGCAAAACCAATATGTTTCACCTATGTAAAAGGTATTAGCTATGACAATGTCTTTCAGCCATGTTATAATTTGCATGTTTCAGGAACCAGCTGTGAAGCATTGCTAAAAGTTAGAAAAAAGCGCTTTGACAGGGCCCATCATGGAGCATTTGGTTCTTATGGTGGTTGGGGGGCAAACACTGATGAGAGGGATGGCAAGGAACAAGCAACAAGGATAACGGAAGGCTAGAAGGGAACACGCAACACAGTTAATGAGAGAGAGGGAGATGGGAGGGAGGAAGCAACATGGACAACAGGAGGGTGGGAAATGGGAGGGAAGCAGCAACACGGACAATGGGAAGGTGGGAGGGAAGAAGCAAAGTGGACAACAAGAGAGTTCAAGGTGGGAGGGAAGAAGCAAAGGGTACAGTAGGAGGGTGGGAGGTGGTAGGGAAGAAGCAACACCGACAACAGGAGGGTGGAAGGCAAGAAGCAACACGGACAACTAAGAAGCAACACGGACAATGAGACAGTGGGAGGTGGAAGGGAAGTAGCATTCTGGACAACAGGAGAGTGAGAGGGAAGAAACAACATGGACAATGACAACAGGGGAATAAGAAAGAGAAAAACAATACCTCAAGTGCAAGCAGTGGAAGGACAATAATCAAAATGAAGCAATTAGTAGATGTTCCATGATCCAAACGAAAGAAGAGGAAGTGTAACGAGCATGCGCAGGCCAATTTGGAGGTACCAAAGAAGAGTGACAATGAAACCAATGAATGGAAAGCAATGGGCAGACACAAAGCTCCTTTTAGTAAATAAAATGTCTTGCAAGCGACAAGGCATGCATGTTGCCACAACAACAGATCAATGGATAAAGAGGGCTAGCTGAAAGCACCTCTAGGTATATTAGACATTATTTCAGTAAAATCAAAATTTCTTTACTATCGCCAGATCTAAAAAGTATGCAAACAGTCCTTATCTGCATTTCATATTTGAAAGCATGTAAGCATGCTTTCGCTTTGTAGCTCAGAGAACAGCCATTTGCACGAACTGTACACAAACAATTCTACATTTTAACATGGAAGGATATGACCTACCTACTATAGAGCAAACTAAGAGCCTTCATACAGCAATCAATATAACGTAAACTAATTTGATCTCAAGCTGGCAAAACAATGAAACCGACTTCCAATTTGGATCAGAGACACACAGAAAAGTGCCCAGCACCAGCACACGAGTAGCCAGAATGGTGACCAAATATAAAAACAAAAATGTAAAACTCTACAGCATAGCACTGTTATGTAAGTAGCTTCTACCTGCCACCCTTTATTTATTTTAAACAAATTTTATTGGGTGTTCAATAGGCAAACGACAACAGATTATAGGTTAAAGTGGTTACATTTGAAAAGCCGTAAACGCAATGAAAATTGCTTAATAACAAGAACAAAAACACATTTTCCAGTTACAGTCGCTCATCACTCCCAATTATGGGATAGTATACAAGAAGGACACATAGTAACGGTCCAGTATTCAGTTTCAGCAACCATTTACATAGTAACAACATCATAGAGTACGTTATAGGTCTACAGGGATCCCCTCTGTCAGTCCTTGTATTTCCTATATAACTCTAACCCCAACAAACCTCCCGCCCTCCCCACCCCCCAGGCGAACCCGATTTGTGTATTCTAGGGTTGTCACATGTTGTAAATCACCCTCCGCTCTAGTGATAGTGTGTCATTGAAAGATCGGTCGGGGAACACCTGCGGCGGCACGCCCGACAGGACGTGTGGGCATCTCCTAGAATCTACGGTGTTGCTTGAGGTGATCTAGTTGCCATTAACAGGGCCTTCTTCCACTAGACTATCTTCCCGCTCCTCATCCGGGTATTTCAACAGCTCTACCAGTGCCACCCATGTCCTTCCGTTTCTAATGTTTTCTTGTGCCCAGTCCCTTTTGCTTTCTGCATTCTCACTGCTCCCTCACATTCCGCCCATATAACAAATTCTCTCGTCCATCTGGACATATTAGGGCCATTCCTCACTTTCCAGTGGCTAGTAATATCTCTTTTAGCCAATACCGACCCAAAGTCTAAAACGTACTTGTGATCTTGTTCTTGGCTGTGTGGGGGAACCAGTGCAGTAGGCAATAACTATCTGTTAAGGTCGCCAAGACTGTGACAACCCCCTCCCAGAAACTGCTCAAATTTGGGCAATCCCAGAACATGTGCAAGGAACCCTGCTTCTTCCATATTACAGCGGGGGCAAGCAGCTGAGGTGGTGTCAAAATATTTGTTAACCGTGCCCGGGGTGAAATAAGCTCTGTGCAAGACGTACAAGTGGACCAGCTGGAAAAGCTCATTCCTGGTACTCTTCCAGGCTCTTTCCACCATCTCCCCCCGTGGCTTTTCAGCTATAACCTAACCTAAATCCTCCTCCCACTTGAGACGTAACTCAGTCAAGGGTTGTAGTATTTCTTGCGTTAGGCACCTATATAAATAGGTAACCCTGCTTGCCACCCTTTATGTAGAGTAAGCATACTAACATGAGAAGACAAAACTAATATGCATGTGTCTTAGTGAAAAGCCAGTTGATGAAAACGTATTTAGTCTTCTTATTCTAGCAAAGAGACGGAAAAGACCCATGGACATGGCCCAATCTGGGACAGAGTTGTAAAATCAAAAATATATATTTTTTGTAATCCCTCCATACAATTTTCAAACTTAATTGCTTGTCAAAGTCAAATTAAGAAGAAATAAAACTTGCACTGCTAAAGTCTCTGAATCCGAGGCACAGCACAGAGACACAGTACTTGAGAAAAGCATGGGGTGGAGAGGGTACCATAAGGGGGCATCTCAGTGCCATCAAGAGGTATAAGAAGTCCGTAAGAATAGGGAAAAAGCATGGCGAAAAGTTACATTAATTTAATAAATGTAAAAGGGCAAGCGGGTTAGAAAGAAGACTGTGTAAAGGGGAAAGGCAAGTGTTAGGAGAAAGCAACGGGGAGGAAAGGGCATGTTGCTTTCCTTCAATTAAAGGTAAAATTGTTTTAATTCACATGGCGTTTTCATGTTGATTTCATCAGCATGGGCATTATAAAGTAAAAAAACAATCAGGTAAGAGTTGCCAGTCTACATTTATTGGTGGCATGATTCGCAAAAGCATTGGTACTGGCAAGCCCATAGATCCCTTAGAGATTGTATGTGATAAAATTGGCTTGGAAAGAACAGGATAAAAAAGTAAAAAGAAGTGGAGGGCTGATGCTTTATACTTGAACAACCATCGGTAACGGTAATAGCAACAGATCTTGCTTTACAATGTGGCATCCTGCACTCTCACAGGTACATCGCTCACCCAGCACTCATGTGGGCAAAGCCTTTCTCCTAGCATGTACTAGGAATAGGAAAGAGAACCAAGAAAGAGTGTCAGCACATTCTGGTGCAATGGAACATGTGCACAACCAAGAGTGCCAGAGAATAGGAATGAAGCATGTGAGAATGCATGTAGGGCTGATGCCAAGAGCTGAGATGCTCCAGACAAGTGCCAGCAAGTGTCTTGTGCAACATGCAAATTGTCATATACAAGGTCCATTATTTCACTGGTAACCTGTATAGAAAGTCAACTTGGACTCAACAAAAGAATGCTGAAATAAGTAAGTAACATATTTTGCACACTCTTAATTCAACAGATGAGATACTTCGATAAACGAGGTAGAAATGCATTCTGAATATCCAAACATGATGAGATAGCTGCCTGGATCAATCACCATGTTTTTTCAACTCAGAAACAAAGGTATACTTTTTTATGTTCTTTAAAAGGGAGTAACATGTGCCAGCAATCTTGTAGAGATGCAGGCAGAAGGTAAAATCAGTGTTGATAGTAACAACATTTTATGGGCGTGGACAAAGAACCAGCGACTACAAAATGAAGGCCCAGGTGTAAGCATGATTCCCCACAACCAATACCCCAGTTTTTTTCTGCATTCAACACCCAAACGTTAGTGACCATCAAACATGAGTGTGAAACAAGACATCCCGAACCCATAAGGCCATAGTCAAGTTACTACCACTTTGTTTGCATCAAAATCATAGTTCAAAAAGGTAAAAAGAAAGATTTAAAGCATATAAAAGGAGTTGAATCAACATAAAAAACACTCCACAAAGTGCACAATACTTCTTAATAAATCAACAAATCAATGTCCAATGTGTTTACTTTTAAGATGAAAATAATACCTTAATTCACATTAACCAAAACACTGAACAAAAAATTACAAATACAGACAATGAAAACACACTCTAACTACTATCACCTGAAGAAGAGTGGTGACAGAATGTCTCAGTGTTAAACTACACATATGGTGTTCGTCACGTGGTTCATAATGGGAAGTTCCTAATACTGTAGTCGTCACATAGTTAAAACCCATTCCTGGTGCATTTGTCGAAGAATTCACAGTGTAAAACCGGACTCTGATGGTATTGAGGAAAATCAATAGAGAGCAGACTCATTGAGGTGTTGTGGAATAGAAAATCAGACCTCAGCAACACTTAAAAATAACATCATGAATCAATGTCCAACCAATGCCTTTGTCTTTAAAAAGAAACCATACTTTCATGTCCAAACAGCTAAAGACCACACTCAATTGAGAAATATTTACAAGATTTCAGTTGGAATTGCAAGCTGAAAGCCCTTCTTTAGGGCGCACTTTGATTAATCATGGTGCAAAACATGTACCCTAAAGAAATATTACAGAGGGCAACTAAAGTTGCAAATGTAGTCTGCATCCTTTATATGCGATGAAGAAATGACAACTTGACCACTAACCGCCTTTAGACTTAAAAACAGCTATTGTCTTATATGGGCCTATTGGAAAACAAGAGTCTTTTCACAATCAAATCAATTACATTTACAGGCTTTGTCAAAGCGTGCACTGTGTAAAATCAAACGACAAATCCCTTTATCACCATATGTAATAATCAATAAACCAAGCATGTTGGCTTTAATTTAACATAAACATGACCATGTTGCCTCTGCCATGAAGACCCACTAAACAGTTCAGGTACCCCAAAGTATACATTGACTTGAACATCATCGCTCGTTCTGGAGACATCAAGCATTTCCTGTGGCTGAACCAAAAGGGGTAAAATATATGTACTAAATCCTTCCTATTGCATTTAACACGGAGTGTACATGTAAAAGCCATTGCTGTTGCATTTGCCAAATCCCTCAAAATGGAAAGCTTCTTCCAGTGGTGTTTGTAGTGGAGTTCACAATGTGAAACCCCTTCCTATTATATTAGTCATTAAGTTCACTATGTGCAATCCCGTCCTACAATACTGGTCACAGGGTTACACCATGCCCTATCTTACTCTGTCTGAAATGAGGTTTGGGTTCACAAGTCCCTATCTGTTATGAGCAAAGGAAAGGAACAACTACTTAGGTGGACTGACAGCTATTTTCAAAAAAATGTTTGTAGAGACAATGATCAATATGTGGGTGAAGCAACAGTGCGTCTCTTAATACTCCTTCTTACTGTTCTTTTTCTGGTTAACACATAAGCCCTGGCAGCCAGCTGACAGGACTGTCAAGCGAGGCCTAAAAAACAATTAAATTCCCCAAAAACCTTTGTCTGAGAGGGAG
Organism: Lissotriton vulgaris; assembly: GCF_964263255.1. Taxonomy (NCBI): domain Eukaryota; kingdom Metazoa; phylum Chordata; class Amphibia; order Caudata; family Salamandridae; genus Lissotriton; species Lissotriton vulgaris. The sequence continues at coordinate 25,756 of NW_028252384.1, read as the reverse complement.
TAAACAAAACCCTTGTCTACTACAATAACCTGTGGGATCCATATTAGAAAATACATGTCCCCAGGCTTGAATACCTAACCCATAAAGTAGGTTGGCTTCAAAATAAGCCTTTCAGAATACATAATTAAGGCATACAGCCTTTATCATAATAAAACAGATCAGAACTATGGCTCCTAACAAGTTTTCCAACGGAGGCAATCAGGGCTACAGCCTTCATCACTGGCTTTTCAACATACCAAACATTGGGCTTTCTTATTGAGAACTTCCTTTAGAGGAACCAAGCAGGGTCCAATTCACAAAGGGACTTACAAAGTTACGAATGCAGAATGTCAACACTAATGGCGGAATCGCAACACTCGAGGTGGAAGTACCACACTCGGGGTGTAATTTTCACATGGCGCACTGCCGAGAGTGCGCTGTGTGAAGATTCCGCCCCAAGTGCGGAGTTTCCGCCACGAATGCAAAGATCCCGCACTAGTAACTTTGCCACACGTAAATCCCTTAAAAAACAATTTCTACTCAATGAAATCCAGGCGGGAGGAAGATCAACATGTGATAAGAGCCAAAGCCCCTCTCTCAATAGGGTTTCTGAAAGCTCATTTTTTTGTTCAGCGCATAAAGGCACAAAACAGCTTTGTTTTCAAGTCAGACCTGAAAATGATGAGCAGCTGTGTCAACTTGCATAATCAGAGCATTTGAACTGCCAGAAAACCTATGGCTTTCATTTAATTTGTTTTTGATAACTGGACTGAAATATGCACCATTTGCCCCACACTCCAAAGCAGAAAGGGGGGGGGGGGGAGTCTAGCATCCTCCACAGACGATGAAGTGTTTTAACAGCCTGCATCTTTTAGACACATCCGTGGTAAAATCCTGTTGCATTAAATTCACATTTACTTTGCCATGCTCCGCTTCAAATCGTGGTTGAGGATCGGCCTGGTGGATGGGAGAAATAGCCTTATGCCTTGCTGTTTAGAATGGGCCTCTTAACAGTTTACTTGTTTGTAAGCAAGGGTCAGGAGTAGCAGGCAAGCTATCAAAGGTTGAGAAACATCGAGAAAAAAGTGTTTCTCATTCAAGGATTTTTTTCTTTTTGCTGCTTTTAGGTAAAAAAAACAGTCTCCTTGTAGAGACGCGTTCACTCTATGGATACAGTTAACTACAAGAGTATGAATGACACTGCACTAATCAGCTAAAGATGCCAGTGGCCCCTCTATCTTTGTATGATCTAAATGTGCCAATGCAAAGAAGAGCACCTAACCTAATTTAAGGCCGCCAGGTTCCTGCACGGAGTCGATTTTCCGGTTTTGACAAAAAGTAAGTAAGGCAGATGCATCTTTACAGTCATATAATCCTTTGGACTATGTCACACCTCAAAATGACAATAATGCATCACACGCTCTGGCACATTTAATCCTTTCCATGGATTTTAAACACAAAGTAATCCTTTTTTGCACTGCAGCAAAAGGAACTTAGCCATTGTTGACGTGTTTGTCAAGACGAGTGCACGCCTGACCCTGATATGGCTGCTTGATTGGCTTTTCTTTTAGCGGAGCAGGGCGGCCTGACACCAAGGTGGCAGCCCTGAAGCCTTGAGAGTTCAACATGCCCTGCAATGCTATGAACCTCCAGAAGCATTCTTTGTGTCAGGCTGGGCTGATGCCAAAGGCCACCTTTGTTCAATAGATATATGAAATGCAGTCGGTTTCTGCTTCTCCTGAGTGCTGTACTGTATTTCTGGCATCCAGCTAGTGTAAGGAACCTACAATGGCCGCTCAAAGTGTTGCCGTACTCTGTGACGGGGTACAAAAGGGGGTGGTGATGGACGGAGCATCTGAATCAATCAAGCACTCACACCCAGTCAAAAGATCTGGGTTTAATCCATCACCGTTCTTTAGCCCACTCTGCCACCCCAGTTCAGACATGGCTATATGCAAATCAGTCTGACCCTGTGCCTCATGGGAACAGTCCAGCCCGTGACGGGAGCATCACCTCGCTTCTGGACAGTTGCTTCTATCTTTACTCTTTGCATCGCTTCTCTTTGCCACGTATTTTCCTTCCTATCTTCCCTATGCCTGCAGCTGCCTGCACTTATGCTGCCAGCCATTTTATGACAGGGTGTAAACTACCTTAAGGGAAACTCTTCACATTGATCGGAACAGGAACTAAACACCGGGAATGTAGATATGCATATCAATTATTAACACAAGTTGACACCATTTATACTTGGTTGTTTTTTGCCCATTGGTCTCAGTTAATTCTTCTGCCCCCCTCAATCATCTCTTACCATGTCCCTCCCAATGCCTCTCAGTTCCTTGGGGCCTCTGCACCTCGCTTGCCTCGGCTGTGTCCCTCTCCCTCCCAACGATATGTTTAGAACCCCTTGCAATGTTCTCTTACAGTTGCATATTGTCCTTATTATATTATCTGTCCCCTTTGCCCCTATTCCCTTGATCAGTCTTGTGGTCATTAACCCACCCGTTTCCCACATTATTCTCCGCTAAACTTATTGCTTCTTATGGCTTCCGTCTGTCCCCTTTCTATGTCTAATCCCACACAAGTTACATTTGTGGCTAGCATGTCTCCCATAGGCTTAAATGGATCATGTGCCCCAAAGTCACATCCCAAATCCCTAAAGGGGTCTTCTCTATGGTATCCTTGTACTTGCATCTGAACAAAGAGACACATGAGCGAAGGCAAAAGCTTTTGGAGACCACGGTATGGACCAGTTAGGCTCAGGACCCAAACGCTGTACCCAGTTCCTACCATAGCATCATCACTCCAACCTGTTACCCAAGACCCTTGTAAATGATACACCAAGGAAGGGAACCAGGGCAACTGAAGATGACGAAGGCATAGGTCTTGGGCATGGGTCTGCAGCAAGGTTCATCCCGCTGGACAGGTTTCATTGCCTACAATGCCAGCTGTGGCGCCTGGCGCACTATTATGATGACTGGACAATCTAACATATTTGTGAATAGGTTAATACTAACACACTAAGTTACTCTTCACATCACCAAGCTTCCAATTAAAGGAGATAGCATACCACATTTCATCACAATATGCCATACTATACAATGATATAAACAAAAAAACATAATCCTGTACTAAGCCACTTCAAACTCCAAAACTGATCACTATACACGACATTTCATTCTACAACATAAGTAAAACCACTCAATCAAATGTCACCAAATAAATCAATATGACACAGCACTCTACCACACAACACAAGACTCCTCCCTTCCACCTGCCACCTCACCCCACACTAAACTATGCTACTTTCTACCACGCCACACCTATCCTACTTGGCCATACTATGTAGCCCGACATAGCACATTACTCTTCCACGTAAATCAACATACTACACACCACAATATCCAACACTACTTTACTCTATTCCACACTACAGCATACCACAGCATACAGTACCTTAACTTCACACCACAGAGTAACACACTCCACTTAATATCCTACACTAACCATCACTCATATTACTTTACAGCACTGAATATAATATAACAATATTGAACACGTCATAAGACCTATCAAACCATGAGTGACAACACTGCAGCAGACAATAATCCACCACCCGCCCCAAATCAGATTACACAGCAGCACAGATAATAAAGCTAGATCATTCATGAGACGTGTTTAGTAGGAATTAACACTTATGCATGTGTGGTTGGTGATCACTACCTTCATTCAACTACATGCCATTCTTTGCCACAGCACCCCAGCCCACACCACACCTCCCAACACTGCTATACCACTTACTACAAAAACAACAAGTGATGGACCGAATGTGGATCAATGTCACACATTCCCCCAGTCAAAAGATCTGGGCCCAAATCCATCGTTTTTTTGCACTCCACACCACCCTGGGTTAGACAATGGCGATATGCAAATCAGCTCTGACCCTGTTGCCCCATGGGAACAGTCCAGTCCGAACTACAATAGCCATGTCCTTCCCAGAACGGAATCAAGCATCCGAGGACCGGACCGGTTTCGAGGTAACACCTCTCATCAGCCCGGCTAGCTTGACTCCAAGTGGTGTGGAGTGCCTGGGACCCACGTCTGGGCATCCCCAGCGCACTTAGTTGCATATTGTCCTTATTATATTATCTGTCCCCTTTGCCCCTATTCCCTTGATCAGTCTTGTGGTCATTAACCCACCCGTTTCCCACATTATTCTCCGCTAAACTTATTGCTTCTTATGGCTTCCGTCTGTCCCCTTTCTATGTCTAATCCCACACAAGTTACATTTGTGGCTAGCATGTCTCCCATAGGCTTAAATGGATCATGTGCCCCAAAGTCACATCCCAAATCCCTAAAGGGGTCTTCTCTATGGTATCCTTGTACTTGCATCTGAACAAAGAGACACATGAGCGAAGGCAAAAGCTTTTGGAGACCATGGTATGGACCAGTTAGGCTCAGGACCCAAACGCTGTACCCAGTTCCTACTCCATTTTCCCTTTCTTCCATGCTCCTTAAAAGTTTTTACTGGTATCTTTGGTAACTTGTAACTGATGTATGTTGGCAACTATGTGGAATCGTAAGTAAAGCGCTCTGATAGCAAACAAAGAACAAACAACAGACCAGGGTCCAGCTCAACCACTCCACATGTACAGTAAATTGAGGGATGTGCCCATTTTAAAGACTGATTGAATAAAATAAATATTTTTGGAATTACTGCTTACATGTCTGACTTTGGTACAAGTGCACCTTCTGCTTTTTCTTGAAAACTAAAGCGCTCTGATACCTTCGGGTCTAGGCTAGCTTGACTCCAAGTGGTGTGGAGTGCCTGGGACCCACGTCTGGGCATCCCCAGCGCACTTAGGGCGGCAATTGCAAAAACAACAAGTGATGGACCGAATGTGGATCAATGTCACACATTCCCCCAGTCAAAAGATCTGGGCCCAAATCCATCGTTTTTTTGCACTCCACACCACCCTGGGTTAGACAATGGCGATATGCAAATCAGCTCCGACCCTGTTGCCCCATGGGAACAGTCCAGTCCGAACTACAATAGCCATGTCCTTCCCAGAACGGAATCAAGCATCCGAGGACCGGACCGGTTTCGAGGTAACACCTCTCATCAGCCCGGCTAGCTTGACTCCAAGTGGTGTGGAGTGCCTGGGACCCACGTCTGGGCATCCCCAGCGCACTTAGTTGCATATTGTCCTTATTATATTATCTGTCCCCTTTGCCCCTATTCCCTTGATCAGTCTTGTGGTCATTAACCCACCCGTTTCCCACATTATTCTCCGCTAAACTTATTGCTTCTTATGGCTTCCGTCTGTCCCCTTTCTATGTCTAATCCCACACAAGTTACATTTGTGGCTAGCATGTCTCCCATAGGCTTAAATGGATCATGTGCCCCAAAGTCACATCCCAAATCCCTAAAGGGGTCTTCTCTATGGTATCCTTGTACTTGCATCTGAACAAAGAGACACATGAGCGAAGGCAAAAGCTTTTGGAGACCACGGTATGGACCAGTTAGGCTCAGGACCCAAACGCTGTACCCAGTTCCTACTCCATTTTCCCTTTCTTCCATGCTCCTTAAAAGTTTTTACTGGTATCTTTGGTAACTTGTAACTGATGTATGTTGGCAACTATGTGGAATCGTAAGTAAAGCGCTCTGATAGCAAACAAAGAACAAACAACAGACCAGGGTCCAGCTCAACCACTCCACATGTACAGTAAATTGAGGGATGTGCCCATTTTAAAGACTGATTGAATAAAATAAATATTTTTGGAATTACTGCTTACATGTCTGACTTTGGTACAAGTGCACCTTCTGCTTTTTCTTGAAAACTAAAGCGCTCTGATACCTTCGGGTCTAGGCTAGCTTGACTCCAAGTGGTGTGGAGTGCCTGGGACCCACGTCTGGGCATCCCCAGCGCACTTAGGGCGGCAATTGCAAAAACAACAAGTGATGGACCGAATGTGGATCAATGTCACACATTCCCCCAGTCAAAAGATCTGGGCCCAAATCCATCGTTTTTTTGCACTCCACACCACCCTGGGTTAGACAATGGCGATATGCAAATCAGCTCTGACCCTGTTACCCCATGGGAACAGTCCAGTCCGAACTACAAATTGTTTTTTGTAATTTTCTGCCTGAGTGTACTGGGGTAGCTCAGACGTGAGTCCCAGAGCCTCCACACCACTGGAGTCAAGCTAGCCGGGCTGATGAGAGGTGTTACCTCGAAACCGGTCCGGTCCTCGGATGCTTGATTCCGGTCTGGGAAAGATATGGCTGTTGTAGTTCGGACTGGACTGTTCCCATGGGGCACAGGGTCAGAGCTGATTTGCATAATGCCATTATCTGACCCAGGGTGGTGTGGAGTGCAAAAAACTATGGATTTAGGCCCAGATCCTTGTACTGGGGTGAATGTAAGACATTGATCTACATTCTGTCCATCAAATTGTTTTTTGTAATTTTCATACCACTTACTACATCACATATTATAACAGCGCACAGCACCACACCAAAATAAGATTCAATCATAATCATGATGCACAATACCACACTTTACAGTGTTGCTTCACATCTTACCGTACCATAACAGTAAGCAGCACCCTTAGTAACACCACATTGCATTACATCAGAACTCTTCAACCCATCCAGCACTGCATAAAAGTAAACTGGAACATATAAATCACCCTACACTATGCCTTTGCATAACACATCAAAGCAAGATGTGAAGCAACACACATCACACCAAGCCATCTAACATCCAGAATAGCATACTGCATTAGATAAATAGCCATCGGATACCAGCCAACTTATCTTCACAGTAAACCACAATACACATATTACGTACTTCAACAGCACAGTAAAATGTACAAAACCCATAATATATGACATATATAAATGTACTAAAATAAACAACCTCTCACCACCTTCTCCACCATCAACACCAACCAGACTACCACATCACGTATTCGAGATCACATTACAGCACACTATTTCACACCTTCCACCACCATAAGCACCCACATCACTACACTGCAACATACCATCAACCTTCACATCACATTAAAAACCACCCGAGCACATCATATCTCAGCACCAGAAAACCAATTCACCATCCCAAATACCAAATCACACAAGTCACAGAACAGCACACCGTACAACATCATATCTTACAATGCCACACACAACACAAAATATACAAAGTTTCATCAAACCACACCAGTATTGCTACAATATACCACACTAAACCTTGATCCAACTGTATCACGCTATATCCCACCAAAGAATAACATACCATAACCCATACCATCCAACAGCACTTCACTCCATCCAACACTGCATGATCTGATATTACATCAAACCATAGCACATCATATCACAACACGCAATCTTGAGTCTTAATACCACCACTGGACGATCATACACTATTGACAACCAATCACCAGGCTGATAACATCCAAAATTATCAGGGGCAACCAAAAATAATTGACGCTGTGCTATATAAAACCTCAAAGCAGAATTTGGGAAAACGATCAGATATTCACAGACATTGTATAGCAGGAGTCTACTGCAGCCAACCTCAGATCTCAAAAAAGGATCTACGTGATAGAAGACAATCTACTACCCTTAGCATAAAAGTGCCCCGAGAACAGCATGTTAAGTGTTCCTACAGAAATAGTTGCATACACTCTCCAGGGTCCACATACAAGAACGGGCCAGACCACAGAATCCTGCTGGAAGTTTTGCTATGCTGTGCAGAAGGGAGCATCAGTGTCAATGTGCATACAACATAGAAGTTGTATAGAAGGAAGTGTATGCAGTAACGTACCAAGCACTTTAGGTACAGGTAAGACTCATTTAACTCTCACACAAATAGCTGCAGATGTCGTCTGCTCTACCCTTCATGTGAGATTCTCCAACTCTTACTGCAATAACACTCTTGGAAATTAAACACCCCTGAGACATTCCTTCCTCACACATTCGCTGACTTACAGGACACACTGGCAAAAACAAACAGGTCAGTGAAATGGCGTCGGTTTCTATAGTGGTAAGCAATGTGGACTTCGGTGACTTTGCTACAGAAGCACTGTTACTTCTACCAGAGCAGAGAAAGCCACCAATGCCTTCATGTACCTCCACAATACAGCCCATGATCAAGAAACAAAGCAAACGATCAACCACTTATGTGCAGACTGGATGGGCCTGGTGCCTTTCTCAGCTTTTACTTCTCTAAATCTATCAGCGTGCTTCTTCCTGACACAAAGTATGGATATGCTTAACATACAGCCCTTTGAGGATGCTTTAAGAAGCTGCAACACTAAATTTAGGCTGGCTTTGGCAATGCAAAGAGGTTCATGGAGAGGGGGAGATACTTTTGGCAGGGACTAGTCTTATCTCTTGTAATGTCGGCCACTTACACAGTCGCAATCACAAACTTAATGACCAAATATTGGTTGTCATTAACACCCAAATAATTACTAGTTATGCTATCAACATGCCAATGATGAACGGCTGAATTGACTCTTCGGAGGTTGAACCTGTAGTCTTCCGGATACACACAGTTTCATCGATGGGAGTGCAGACCACTGAGGTTTCAAACTGGCTAATTATTTTCATAAACATTGATTGGGCCCCATAAACACCTTTGTCCAGGTCTCTAATATGTATCTTTATGATTAAGGCCAAGAAACCACTTGGAACTCGCAGTCTGGTCATTTAAAAAAAAATTAGGTTAGGTTTGAGAATGCGGCTCTGTATGGCAGATGTAAAATAGGTAATACACAGTGCAGGAAATGGTACACAGAGATTTTTTTTTTAACAACAGTTTTTATTATGTCACTTGTCAAATACAATGCAGAGCTCTGTAACTCAACACATAACATATTGCGTTGCGTTGACTTTTAATATACACATTATGCAAAAACTGAACCAATAAAGAAACAAATACCCCCACGCCCCCATGCACTGTCTTTGCATCACATTGATAATAATTCAGATTCGCCTGCACATGAAACATTATCCGCAGGACCTAAAGGTCTGGAACCACTACTCCTGATCCACTTAACCCTCAACTGCCACGTCCCTCGCAGCAGGGGGCTCTAGGTCCAAACCCAGATACGTTGCCCACTTCTTCCAGATCTTAAAATGCTTCAGCGGGCATCCCCGTGCCTGAAAGATAGGAACCTCCCGACCCATATTGAAGTCTAAACCATTCTTCCACGCCGAGAGCCGAGGGGGAGCCCCAGCCTTCCAATTACGGGCAAAGGCCTGTTTTCATTTTAAGAATTTTTTTTTTTGTTTTAAGAACATACAAGATAATGATAACAAGTCATATATATCAGTCAAAGAAAGTAACAAAGATGATATAGAATGACTATGAGCGTAAAACCCAGTGGCATCAGATGGGCTTATAAATATTCCCCCACCCCCTCCATTAGATGTAACAGCACCAGTTTAGGGGAGTACGGGAGCTCCCACCCCAAGACCTCAGCAAGGCAGGCTAAAACCACCCGCCAGAACCTTTCGAGCACCGCGCACTGTCTAATCGTGTGGAACAGAGAACCATCAGCAGAGCCACATCGTAGGCACACCGGCGTCCATATCAAGCCAATCCTCAACAACCTGATGGGGGTAGAATAAACACGGTGAAGATAATTAAACTGGATCAACCGAAGGCAAATAAAAGTTCTATAGTTAGTGATTTTACATCCTAGAAAACGGGACACACACTTTGGAGCAGTTATTCATCATAAATAATCCGGGGCCCACATGCAACCATGCCCTAAAGAACCCGGCTTGTTCTTTATTCGTAAAACTTAATTTTGCAATGTAATGGTAGATTGGCTGTTTCTGTCGTTTCCTGCTTCTGTTGTTTTTAAAGTACAATATTTTTAATCGGACCGAAGCATTGAAATTCTTGTCTTTGTTAGAAATAACAGGTGCGCTTGAGCAATTTTTAATTAAGTGGAGGAATGTGTCATTGTAATTTTTGGAAAGATTATTGATATTGAGAAGTTTGTGACTAACATGATTTTGGAAATGATTTTAAGAGCCGGTCTTCATAACTTAAATTATTAATTACACTAAGGGGCCTTTGCTTAAGTCACACGAAATCACGTGACTTGATGGCTTCCGGCCCCACGCCGCAGCCTTCACCGTGACCCTCGCAAGGACAATTCCAGGCAGCTCGGTCTCACTGGCGTCTTCCACCGCTTCACTCCGGCTGAGGGGAGACTGCGGGCCTCGTTCAATGGAAAATATATAGGCCACAAGGAGAGTCCAGGCTAACCTCGGTTAGGAAAAAAAACACTTCAACGCATGGTCGCTAAGACAACAAACTGACCTTCAAAGTGGGAAAGGAAGTGCATTCCCGTGCACGGGTTCAAAGGCCACGTAGTGTTCACCCAAGCGCAGTCTGAACAGCCCCGCTGGAGGTGCCTGGCTTTCATAAAGGCCAGGCAAACACACATACCGAGCATTCCTCTCTTAGGTTCACGCTTATGTAACAGCTTCAGCCCCGGAGCCTTCTGGGACGAGGGCACCCTGGATAGCAGACGACGCGGCCTGCCTTTAATTAGTGGTCACGTGGTGCAGGAGCAACCCGGGAGAAAGTGTACACAGTCTGCGAGATTGCAATCAACTTTCAGTCAGAGAGACACGCAGCAGTCTGTAAACGCCTCTCGGCGTTTTTAACTTTGTAGCTCGACGTGCTATACAAAAGAACACTTTCTATAAACAGTGGGACACAAACTACGATATGTGAAAATATAAAATACGATTTAAAACGGACATATATGGAGGGGTGAATAAGCGGAGTGAACTGAAATATATCAAGAACACGGTCAACATGTGTGACTCATTTCGCATGTTACAGCAGAGTGGGCAACATTCTTCCAGAACTGGAAATGGAGATAAATAAAAAGGGTTGTCAATTTTTTCTATACACTATAGAACAGGTTGGCATGCCAACAAATATATAGGAAAAGCTGAGCCAGAGTCCAGTCGGGTCTGATTTGGCTCGAAGAGCTAAAGATTGAGGACATGCAAAGATCTGGCTTGTAAATAACACAAACGTCACACAAAAATGTGATAAAAACTTTCATAGATACATACTAAACATTATTTCTTAAATGCTTCTGTTTCAATTTAGTACATTAAATTATATAATTGCACAATAGTTATTAAAAGAATATTTACCCATGTACTAAGAAATATTTAATAATTCCCAACCCGATGCCTGGGTGTGAGAATCTGGGTGTGCTACATGATATGGATGCGGGGCCTTATCGTGGAGTGTACACTCGCAGATAGTATCTTGGGTCCATTCAGTATTGTTTACTTAACCGTAGCTCAACCCTGGGTAGCTGTGGCCGCAAGCATCAAGGCTTGGCAAAATAACTTAGTGGGAAACATTTAACAGCACCAAACAGAATAAAATAGTCACACAACAAGAAAGATATAACAATTTTTAAAAAATTGTTCATATTTTATGAATTTTTAGAATGATTGATCAACAAAAACAGCTGGGGGGTTCTTGAGATACAGATTTTCAAAGCAATAAATACTTTTAAATGCAACCGCAATCAAGCAATGGTCAATAAAAACTTTGCAAACTTTTGAAAAGTTTGAAACAGTTCAGCTACTCGGACCCTGTTGGGTAACCAAATCCTACCGGACAAACGTCTAGTAGTCTAGTATGGATACTAGAAACAGTTACCTGGCCACCAGGGCGCTTTTTAAGCAAGTTCTTAACTTTAAAGGATAACCACCATAGACTCTGATGGAGTGGTCCTGATGCTGAGAGATGCAGGCAAAAGAAGCTCACAGGATGCTCGCGATGCTGTGTGTTCCACGGGATGAAGTCAGGTCGAGTTTTCAGTCCAAAGGTGAGTGGAGGCGACTCAATCTACAAAGTCCTCTGTGCAGGGTTCCGAGGCCTGCTGATGAAGAAGACCATGCTCTTTTGCAACATAGGAGTCATGGTGCAAATCTTTGGTGGAAGCTGGTGTCCACCTTGGGTGATGAATCTGGTCACAACCAACACTCACGGGCCCAGCAGACATGGGTGCACCTTTTAGCTATTTCTAAATTGTTCTTTGGGTTGACCGGCGTCCGGTAGCAGAAAAACTTCTGTGGTGGCTATCAGAGATGCAACTTGGGCTCTTTCAACTTTAATGTCCCCAGTGCTGGTCTTGGAGCTCAGCCAGCTGGCCCTTGGAGGCCCTGCTTTGGACTGGAGCATCAAATCTTCCCCAAGCCAGGCACTCAGAACGGGGTCCAAACTCTGCTGGCCCAAAGTGCAGCAGGTGCTGTCGCAGCTTCTCTTTGTGTGCTTCCAACAGATGCGAAGTGGTCTTCTATTCATCCTTATCCCAGGAAAGTACCCTGAGGGGACCATGTGGTCACTAGCCAATGGGCTACTGGGTCCCCTCCTCTCTAGTGATGAAGTTCCATTGATGTGTGGTACCTGGCTACCCTAGAGTTCCCCAATCTTGTCCCCACCAAGATGGCACAACCCTTCCTTGGTAGTGGGGAGCAGGGTATCCTACTCTACCAGTAGCTACCAGTGGGCTACACGCCTATGGACAAACTGGCTTGGGCACTGGTTTTACTCTCCTTGGCTCCAACTCCTAAGTGTCTGCAGGAACAAAAGGTATCCTGCTCAAGGATGTTGGCACAGCAGCACTTCAAAGGCGGCTTGACCTTTGCAGCCTGCCTTTTGGGTTAACACCCTGAGTGGCCATCGTGGGGGAGAAGGGGACTTCTCTCTCCCTGGTAACTGCCTTTATTCCTGGGTCAGGGAGTCGTTCACATGCCTCCCCAAGTGGTCAGAAACCAATCTATGTGTCAGCACCTTTGTTAGGCCACTGGACTAGGTGGAGTGCAGAGTGGCAACTTTATAAAAGTTGCTTAACTTTTATAGTGACTTTAAATCTGGCCTGGGCATCTGGTCAGATGTAATGTCCCAATTAATTTGATGCTTTACATGACTTGGTTAGGTAGTACCATTCAGAATTAGCCAGGCTGGGTTGCCAGAAGATAAACTTGTGTTAGCCAAATGGGCACCTAAACCTTCCACAGCAAAACGACAATTTAGAAGTGTTGCTGTTAAGACATAAAAAAATACTATGTCCTACGTAATAATATATAGCTCCCTGCTATAGGATTCCATAGGCCTTCCTTAGGGGAGACTTACATAAATCCTCAAGCAAAGTGGTGGCTTTGCAATTAGGAGTAAGTCGAATTAGCAGAGTCACACACTGCCCTTTCAGCTTGCAGTGGCAGGCTGCGGTACATTGTGTCTCTTTCACAAGCAGGGTGGCACAGTCTTGTAGCCCTGAGTGAACACTTTGAGTTACAGGCCCTTGGTACCCTGGGTATCATATTTTAGGGACTTGTAATAAGTAAGTCAGTTGCTAATTGGGTGTACCCAATTAAACATACCTTTTGAAATGGGACAGAACATGGCACTGAGGTTTGGACATCAGGCCTCAGTGCACTCTCAAAGTTGAAAAAACAGGAGCTAATAGTCCAAATGGCGTAAAAAGTGTTGGGGCGGTAGGGAGGCACGATGACTTGCAAAAATCCTGTTTTCTTACACCGGGCGATGCTGCCATGAATTAAGCAAGAAAAAACAGTCTGGCATGTGAGATCTTATAGTGCAAATATGGACCTGAAGTACTACAAGACACTGTAGTGCACTGAAGTGAACCAAAGTTATTTGCCAGAGTCAAACGATTTGGTCAAGTGATGGGCGCGGGGAGGGTGGGTTGGATTAGAGTACTGGGTTTCTGGTTCCACAGTGTCCAATTCAGCCAGAAGATGGGTAGGTCATTGTCTATCTTCACATTAAGTAACAAAGAGCAAGGCTCTGCGTTCTTCTAAATTAGAATACTGTGTTAAGTATGTGTAGCACCCATTAACTCAATCTGCAATGATAAAGATATAACATGTCTATTTTTTTCTGTCTAGAGAGAAGACACTTGAATGTAAAGAAAGCCAAAAAATGTCTTTATATTAAAATCACTGCCTTACCACAAACCTAATAATCAGTAGGATTTCAGGAGAGGGTCAGCAATGACAGCAATTAAGAGATTAGCAAAAAAACAAACAGACCCCAGAGAGATTGCTATCAATGAGACACTTCAAGATACCTACTATGAAGACAGATATACACCAACAGCAGAATAGCACCCTTTAACATTTCACACGTTCAGCTGCCCTATGTTTGGGAGTTAAATATTCAGAAGCGGGTGGAAGCCCATGAAGCTTGGCTTGCCTCTTGGCTCAGCAGTCCCCATGGGACAAGGGCCAGGTCAGAGCCAGACACTGGATCCTGCCTGGGCTTGTTTCTTGATCAGCTTGCGCACCTAGACACAGGACGCAATGGTCTTAATGTTGAGATTGGTTTCCATGTCCACGGTGAACTTTCTGAGAAGGATTTTTATAGAGTTTTAAAGTCCTAGATAATCAAGGAGAAGGCTGATCTTACTCCAAAAAGGTGTTGTCCACCCACCACAAATGGTCAATTTCTGTGCCGGTATTTTGGGGTTTCCAAAAACTAAGATTAATGGGTAATGCAAGTAAATTTATAGATGCCCTGTGGTTCAATGGGACTGAATCCCACGTGACGGAAGAGGATCGGATAACCAACCTTAGCACTCACTTCAGTGTCACTTTTTAGCTTGTCTCATCCCTACAACGGCCCCCCACATTCGCCGGGGATGCCTGGTTTCACCTTGGAGATACCCAGTAGGGACCATCTCACAGGGATAGCCAGGACGGGTTCCCCAGCGGTCTACAGCGCCACGACGCCTCAGGGCGGCAGTGCGCTTTGCAAAACACATACATACATACTACCGAAACAGGGAAGGAACAGGCATAGCTATCCCAAAGACTCAGGAATATCCGTCCCCAAATCAAGAACCTTCGACATCTAATGAAGCAGTAGTAATCACAACCGCACAAATAGTTAACAGGATCAAGAAAGGGAGAAGAGATGGAGCCCCCGGTCCAAACGGAATACCTCCAATGTTATTCAAACAGGAACCAAAATACTGGGCGTCCATTCTTAAACCAATGCTCGAAAAATAATCGGCAAACTCTGACAATCCCACAGTCATGGAGGGGGGCAATAATATAATCAATATACAAAAAAGGGGATAGAAAAGACCCAAGAAGCTATCGGTTAATACCCCTACTAGACAACAAGGCTAAGTATTTCGCGGGCCTCCTACTTCAGGAATTGACATTGTGGGCAGAAGAAACCTCAGCAATCCCGTTTAACCAAACTGGCTTCAGTAAAAATATGGGGACATCCACCAATATCTTAGCCCTGTCACTATTGATCGACTCAGCGCTAGCGGGAAATTACCCCTTGTATCTGTGTTTCATAGATTACAGCACAGCATTCGACCGTGTAAATAGAAATCTGCTGTGGCAAAAACTGACTAGAATGAAAATTCCAGAAGCCCTACTGAACCAACTTATCCTCCTGCACAGCGACACGTGGGTCCAGGTCAAATTAGGTCCAGGAGACTTCTTAACTAAGAAAATTCCAACCTGCACTGGCGTTAAACAAGGGTGTGTGTTAGCACCAACTTTATTCAATCTCTTTATGGCCGAACTAGCAACTAAATTAAACGACAACAACTCACATGCTCCAAAACTAGGGGGCACACAGTTGTCCAACCTATTTTACGCCGATGATCTGGTGTTAATCAGCCGGACTCAGATTGGCCTACAGCGGCTTCTCGACATCACCGCAGAATATTCCAAAGCAAACAAACTCAGTATCAACTACAGCAAAACAAAAGTCATGCGCCTTAACCATCGCAAAAAGAAACCATCATTCAGTTGGAACTTGGACTCAAATAAACTAGAAAACACAAACAAATATTGCTACTTGGGAGTGATCATTGACGACAGGGGTAGCTTCAAACTACTAGTGGAGGAGATAAAGAAGAGAGGCGTAATGATTGCAGTTTCTGTAAGGAACCTTAAAAAGAAGATCACTGGTCCAAACTTCACTCCACTCCTCCAAGTGATTCAAGTAAACCGGTCTCCGTCCATCACATATGGAAGTGAAGCTATGAGAGGCAGGGACATAGGAACTCTGAATGGAGTAGTCACAAGAGCAATGCGGATAATGTTCGGTCTCCCGAAATACACCTCTCCGGCGCAGATCCGACTTGAATTGGGGTTGGTCAAGGAAGAGATTGCACGCAAGGGATTATACCTTAAGACCTGGTATAAAATAAGCAGAGGTGAAGCACACACTCTTAACGCACTCCTCTGGAAAGATCTACAAAACAAAAACGACAGTCCAGCAAGACTCTTTCTGGAGGATGCCATTAACCAACTGGGGGCAAAACAGCTATGGGAGCTGCAAGGGAACCTGGCAGGCTTTAAAAAAAACATAAATAAAATCGTTAAGAAAGAATCCCTCATTCAAGACAAAGCTTCATTAGCTAAGCGAGCACATGGCTGGCTGACGGTTCAAACTTATAACAAACTCACTCCACAGTCGTATCCGTCGACCAGTTTTTCCAAAACAACAAAAGAATCATTTTTAAAACTACGATTGAGAGTACTACTGCCAGCGGACCTCATGGCCCCGTGGCTGCGCCCCTCAAAACCAGCAAAATGCCGCTTATGCGGTATGCACAAGGAAAACATAATACACCTCATTACCATCTGCAAGGAGCTGCAGCAAGTGCGCAAGAACTTATTGAGACCTCTATTTATAACCACATCGCTGCTGTGGTTATTTTTCCCCTGTGCTGGAAATTGCCATTTTGCTGGTGTCATGACGAGCTCAGCTCGTCATCAGCACAGCTCAACTGTGCCTCATGACGAGCTGAGCTCGTCATGAGCATGGAAGGGGATAAAAAACAGAAACAGAACCTGTAGAGAAGCAACTTTGGCCTGCTTCAGAGGCGTGGATGTGCAAACCGCCTGCCGACTGGTTAAATATCTTGGAGCAGCAGAATCCAGGCTCAAAAGAAATGATGAAAGTCTGAATGCACACCGTTACCACTCCCCTAAAGCCGCCAGCTCCTAAACATCATGTCGACCTAGCGTCTTAAAATGACCCGGAACACTGAAGCACCTCCTCCAAGAGGTACGAACATTTAGGGAGAGTTCCAGCCCGTCCTCCAAAAGGAAAAAAGGGGATTGGAGCTGACACAACATACCGTCCTTCGAGAACAAGACCTATGACAGATTAACAAAAATCGCCTTGTAGAAACATACGAGTATCTTGAGGTGGACCGATACTTGACCAAATATTTCAATTTTTTTTAATTCCTTTTTTTTAATTGTTTTTAACTACCTTATTTTACAATCTGCTCTCTTTTATTGTCTATGGGTATTTGTAATGGTTTTTATTAACTGAAAAATAAAGCATTTACTTACTGTGGTTCAATGGGGAGCCATATCAAGCCTAGATATTGGTTAAACTTTCTTGTTGTCCAGGCCAGCCTGACAGCAGCAAGGAAAGCAACTTTGAGTGGGTTTAGATTCAGTTTACGAGTATCCGTGAGTGGTGGGTTTCCATAGTCTAGTCTTGGCAGAATAAGGTACTGGGTAGCCAATTCAAAATGAATCAGGGAAAAATGGATTGATCTCATGAATTAGTCCAATTTGAAACTGTGCTCTCTTTGCCTCTGTGTTAATGAGCACTTGAAAGTTAAGTATTGCTACAACTAGGCAAAACCTATGATGGTTATGGTGTTTGCATTATAGGTTGTCTGACAATCAGGTTAGGGGATGTGTCCAGTGGACCAGATAAAAGGGAATGGGGTGGAACCATGTTTGAGGGCCTTTGGGTTCCCCAGAAAAATAGGTTATATAATTCTATTGTTTCCCCGTTTGGAGACAGGACTACATAGCTACACATTTCCAAAACAGTCTCCAAGAGGCAGTGCGGTTTACCTCTGAACTGCGGAGGCAAGTTAATGTTTAAGATATAGAACACTTCTGCAGCAGGCACTTAATCCATTATGCTGCTTCACTGGGATTGAAACCTGCAAGCTATACAGAGGTCTCTGCAGCTAGTACCTTAACAAAATGAAATATCTTACTGCTAGTAGAACAGAAATGCACACATGCCTGTGGAGTGGCGACCCAAAGAATCCAACTGTGGGTGGGCACAAGTTTGCCGCTAAAAGCAGCAAATGGTGTCCTGCACCAATGAAATTCAAGCTCACGTACAGCAGGAAGCATCTGCCCTGGATTCTTGCCAGGGTTGCAAAGGCATTTAATAGCACCTATGCTTTGAGGACAAGACGTCTGCCCCCACTATTGCACAGTACTGACATCAAACAACCTGCTGGTGCTGGCCTTTGTAGTAAATTGGTAGAAAAAGAAGGCCAACTAATATTATGAAGTGGGTAACGGTATGTGAATGTAAAGCATGTTGGAAGAGCAATGTCCAAGCAAATCTCCTTTAGTTACATTTAGGGAAATTCAAATAAAATGCCAAATCTTTATATATTATGAAAACTTGATACACTGTTTGAAGGAAGCTCTCCTGGTGGGGACTGCTGTGAACCACTTTCACAATCTTTGTTTATGAAATACTAACTCCACCTGTGAGGATTCCTGTCAAGGCAACATTTTACCTGAAGCTATCCTGTCAGAATTCCAGCATGTTCTTTCTCATTCTAACCCTAGGGCTATTTTTCACAGCACGCTGCACCTTGGCATTACACATGCTCCACCATCCACGTTCTGCTGTAAATAAATCCTTCTCGCTGGCGGGGGTGGAGTTTAGAACCTGAAGTGTGGAGTTTACTTTAAAAAATACCACCACAGAGATATGGACACAGCCATGTTGACAGAAAAGGCAGTGTATATGCATCGAGGATGCCCCAGGAAATGGACTAGGGTGTGGGGAAAGTGGAACGAATACAGAGGTCAACTGTGTGACCCACCACAGGACTTATCTGATCTTGAAAGTACCCCATGAAGGGGAGACATTGAACTGTTATTGTACATGGTCATGGAGATTTAGTCGCCGGAGGGAGTGATAGAGACCTTATATACCCCTGGACTGGCGTGGTGTGAGGATAGCAATAGAAGGTGTTTGATAGATAGCGCTCCTCTATGAAGATTTAATGGCAGAAATACCTACGCCCGATAAGATAGAGAACCTCTCATCCTAGCTAGAAAATAGCGAGGTTTAATTGATATATGAAACGGGAAGTTTGTTGCAACGGAGTTATGCATGTAACCTATAGCTAACAGAAATGCAAAGTGTTAGGCATATTAGGTAAGGCGAATTTTACACACATGGTCGCTTATGTCATTTATTCTGTCTGATGCAATTTCAACAAGTTTGTTTAAAAAAGAGAAAAACCAAAGACCTATCCAGATTTCTACTCATGCTGTAAATTGTGTACCCACATGGCTACTGAACGCCGCCGTACCCCTGGGTTATCGGCACAAAGGCTGTGTTATCCTAATATTGCAGAAGCTTAATGATTACATCACAGCCGGTTCAGACGATTGTAGGCTGAAAACTGTATACTGTATTAGAGGTACAATAAAGGTCTTTCAAAAAAATACCACCACAATATCTAAAAGGAGAGAAAAACTGTGGGAGTATTTTCGTGTTATCCCAGTTTGTTTTAGAGGTTATATCTTAAAAAGTGCCACAACACACCTTGAAACCTAACCAACCACCATGAAACAAAGGAGGGGCATTCAAGAATCATTATTGTTGGTAATGCAGGTTTGGGAACTGAGAGCTAATGAGTGTGGGCTAACTTACAATGATGGTACATTTAGGATGAGTGACCATTGCACTGTCATTTTGGCCCAAAACAACATAAAAAATGTCAGATGGTCCACCATGTCATGGCAGAACATCTGTCCTATATGTGATTCCTGGAGGTAGACAACCAAGCAGCTGGATATATGGGATTCCTGTAGGTAGACAACCAAGGCAGGTGGAGGGTGTCCATCTGCACAGCACACATATCAAATTCCCCTCCATGCGCTGGTAGTTCCCAGCCCATTGGGGGACATTTCAAATATTTTATTTTCAAGACCGCAATAGTTTTAATGGCAGTCCTGGACAGTAGGGCCTACGGTGGGAATGACATCAAAGGGACAGACAGCACTTTTATTGGCAAACCCTTCAAGGGAATTCCGGTCAGTGCCAGTACTGCAAATGTGTGGTCCCTGTGGTGGCACCACCATTTACTACAAACCTCTTTGTTCATACTATAAACTAGGTCGCGGATCGTAGAAAAGGGTGGACATGACATCTGGCTTGGCAGATGTCCGGTTACTCCCCATGTCTACATTACCACAGATTATTTGTGATGTCGAGGACAGAGAATTATTAGCTATAAATACGCAACTCTTACCACCTATGACATCTCAAGACCACAGTGAATTGCAAATTTACCAACTTATGATTACAGTATGTCATAACTGAACGTCAAGTGAACATTTTGTTACCCGGTAATCTGGAAGTACATAATATAACCGCTCTAGAGCTTTTTCTGTTTGCAGGTCAAGCAAAGGTCAAAAACTGCTTTTGTAAATGTTGTAAGGTTGTAAGGTCAGAGTTGCTGGGTGTCAAGAACAAAGCAACCTCACTGAGTATTAGTCGGAGTATTTGATCACTCTAAATTGAACGTGCCTGGCGATGTCACGGAGCTGTATCCATCCGAAAATACAACATTGCAAATGACTGACAAACTGATCTTCCCTACATACGAGATGATCAGGCTTCACTTCCGTTAACGGCTTCCAACATCGTTTATCATTCCAACCCCGTTTATCACATGGTACTCCGGGAAACTTTATACCATAAGGGTATAGAAGGCAACTATTTTTTCCGTTTCACATTGCTTTGTCCTAACAGTTCTTAAAGTGTAACTCTGGGTAAGGTTTTGTCTTGACTCCTAACTATGGAGGTTGGGCCCCCTCGGGCTTGGTGTTGTCACCAGGGCAATCAGGTGTGCATATGGAACATCTAATGAGCCAGGCTGACACTGCAATGTACTGACATGCCTTTGACAGCCAATTATACCTGCAGGTGAAGTCGGACTGCTACCTCTGGTTACTGGAATCCAGTCTCATCAACATGCAACAATTGGCAATGCTGTCCTTCCTAAAAATAACTCCATCAACAACCAAATACCTAATCATTGGCCATGTGCAGAGGAGCACTAGAACAGAAGTTCTCCACAATGATTGTAAAAAACTAAACAAAAAAACACAATAAACAAACTTAAGCTACATTAAGGGCACACCTCGCTCTTCTCGGACAATCATGTACTGGAAGCAGCATAGTCGGTGGCCCTGAATGCTTAAAGTAACAATAACTGGGTTCGACCATTTCTTTATATTCTCTGGACACTGTTAATCATTGAGAACATAACAGAAATTTCCCAAACTTGCTTCTGCTGCAGATCCAGCTTCTATAATACAGTGTAAGACAAAAGAATACTTTTTTAAAGCTATTTCTTTACAGTTAATTTTGGGCTGCTATGTAGATGCCATTCACCATAGGTGTAAGACAGAAATTGGAAATCAATCTAAGTAGAGTTGATTTAGCAAGGAAAGCCTAAAATAATGTAGACTTTCCACAGCCCTGATGGTAAGAAAAATCTGGATTTTATTAAAGACACGAAGGCTAATATTATTAATCTTTCGGCTTTGATCCACCTAACTTGTTCACATATCTAACAGCAGACACATTGTCTATCGCAGAAGGATTGAGCACTTTGCCTTGTCTATCTCAAAAGAACATGCCAGAAGTTCCATCAAAAGGCCAGAATCCCCAGCCATCATCCTTCTTATTTGCTGCTGCTCACGGAGATAAGTCTATGAATGCTGACGCTTGCAGCATGTTTGAATGTGTTGAACCATGCTTGATGGCTACTGTTTGACTGAATGTCTGTTTAATGATCTTGTCAGCTTGTTTTTATTGATTCGTTTAAAGCTGCCTTTATTTGACTCCTCCACTCAATAGTCCGAATAGACAGGGTTTTTTTCAACTGTGTTCTGAAGTGAATATGCTCCTGGGTGCTTCTAATGTTGGTTGGTAGGGAGTTGCAGAGCTTGGCGGCATGTAGTGAGAAAGCAGGGTCTCCTACAGATTTCTTCTGGTAAGGTAGTATGATATTATATTAAATACCAAAACAAAGGCTTACTTTAGAGCACAGATAAGTAGTTTTCCTGCCGCTTGCTTTTTGTATGGCCTAGAGATGTATATCGATTGGGCTTTTCCTTATGTTTGCCTCCTTTTTAGGGTGAAGATGTGTTTCTGCCTTTACTGATTTAACAGCCTCTACAGGACTAGTCTAACAAGGACCCCTAATTAGGTCTGTACACATGATCTTGCATCATCAAAGCAAAGGTAGGAGACATTTCTGATATCACCTGGTCTGAATACGATATTCTTCACTCAGGGGTTACTTGGAATCCAAATACCACTGGAGTAGTCACACTTGCTTCTTATGTCCTAATCGATGCACAATGACTTTAATTCCTCCCCGGGAAGGTTAACAATGCAGTTTCAGAAATGTACCACTTTCATGCACTGATTCCACTACTTATTGAGTGTTTTGCTAAAGCACTGCTGTGCTCCAAAAATTATTTTCCCCATCTATGCTTAGATGAGAACAATACGCAGTCTCCCTTTTTTCCTAACAGTTAAACAGTCCTTCCTTCAGAATAAAACTATTTACTCTAACCCCAGCCTCTCCAAATACGTCTCACTCCTTTTCACACACCAAAGAAGCTGTAAGGCAGCAACGCACCACTTTGAAAACCCCCTGCAATTAACCTTCTCAGCTAAGTGTGTAGTTTTGTGCATCCCTTATTTAATTTTAACAAATGAGTTACAATACCCTTTTTTGTATAATCAATGAAGAAAGGGGTGCTGTTGTTTTAACCTGCCTTCACAGATAACACTGCGGCAACATAGATCATATAATTGGGAGAGGCTGCTTTTAGAAATTATTTAATGCTGATGCACGATTGCAAGAAGTCTACATTTGTTAGTTTCATTCTGCTGTGAAACCATCTTTGCACTTCCATAGGTGGGTCAATTACTTCTTATCATAACCTACAACAAAGTACTTTTTGGGCCACCAAGACAATCCAAGACCCTTTCAACTAAAGAAACCCTAGTCTATGTGATAGAGTAAAAGGGCCCATGACGGGTTAGGATTTGTTTGCAAGTCGATGGGAGGGAGTAACTACAGCAGACAGTGTCCTGCACAATGCTGCATTAGAAACATGTGTTTATCTTTAGAGCTGCTTTAGACATGCAAATAGAGAGAAGCACAATTACCTTCATTGAAGCAGACCTGAACAAGCAGCAAAGCACACCTGAACAAGCAGCAAAGCGCACCTTCTCAAGCATAGGAGAGGCCATACATTATTTACTGCATCCCGACCTATCCCCCACATCCCGACCTATCTCCCACACTTCCCGACCTCTCCCACACTTCCCGACCTCTCCCACACTTCCCGACCTCTCCCACACTTCCCGACCTCTCCCACACTTCCCGACCTCTCCCACACTTCCCGACCTATCCCACACATCCCGACCTATCCCACACTTCCAGACCTATCCCACACTTCCAGACCTATCCCACACTTCCCGACCTATCGCGCATTAACTGAATTGAGTAGATTGTCAACCCGCACTAGCTGTATGGAGAGGTTGAAGAGTAGGCAGGCGCAAGGACTTTGTGCACTGGATGAAATGAGTAAAGGGAGCAACCTAGAAATAAATTACAGCAGTAGACAAGCCTACTTAAAGAAATGGTTGATCAGTATTTTAAAAGAATACTAGGAAATACAGAGCATTTTGCAGATGGTGAGTACATTAAAGCAGCTGATGGCGAACGTCACAGTGATAATAAAGAGCAACCTATCATAGCGTTGTGGGAAAGACTGCTACATTGCGAGAGGTAGACAGAGGTGTAAATGTTGTGCAGGGCAATGAGACGTGTGGGCAGATGGAGTAGGGGATGAGGGAACTACATACGCTCAGTTTTTAGGCTAAATGGAGCATAAAGCTGCAAAAGCCCACCCAGTGCAAAATGGAAGAAATGCAATCAGTTACACAGGCCTGAAGGAAGGGAATGAGAAAAAAAAAAGTGTGTTACCAGCAAATCGGTGGCAGGAGAAGTCAATGAACTGAACGCGAGATTAATGATAAAGTGATACGAGATGTGTGTGTGTGTGCGTGCGTTTTCGAAATAGTGTTAATGTTTTTCAACTGAGCTGAGTATGAATTAGAAAATTGCAGGTAAGAAATCTATACCAAGAGAATGTGCCTGGAATCCTTTGAGGGCAGACTGTTGGGTTAGTGTTTGTTTTTGCTATAATCCCTTTCAGAGAAGTGCTGTTTGGATTTGCAGGAGATATGGCCCTTAGCTGCTCATTTGATTAGAGATGGGCAATTTCTAGACATGGGTGAAATGTACATTACGCGTGTTAGAATAAATTCTCAAAATTATACATCACACCATGTGGCACAACTTTTGTGCAGAAGCAGGTGAACGATGGGAACAACCAGAACACAAGCGGCATTTGTTAGCAGCAATTGTGGTTTGTGTGCTATTGTTATTGCAAGAAGTAGGCGATCATGCCCAAAATGGAAACTAGGATGTATTTCACACTAAAATATAGTGCTAAATGCCAGCTTCGCATTTCACTCAATTTCACTGTATTGTGTATAATGACACAGAAGCAAAGTACACTTATCTCACTCATCCCTAGTAATATCACTAGTCAATTTCATTCAGAAAGATGATTTGCCCTTTCCCTGCTTGCTGTAGTGCAAGTGAAATAGAGATCTAAACATGAAAAACAGGCACCTTTCTCAGAAAAAATATGGTTTATTTCTTCATGTTTTCAGATTCTGAAAGGGCGAGGAGACAATACCTGTACAAGCATTTATGTAAAATCCTCTGTATTCTTTTTTTAAATAATTCTGCATCCGTTAATTAGGAAAAGTTTTAATAGCTCTACTATACTTTTAAAAAAATATATCTTTTTATTAAAGTCTGCTCAACGTACAGCCAGCCCAGTGACCTCGGCCATAACCCACATCACTTTCCTCCTGTAATGTTGTATGTAGGGCCAGGTCCAAAGATTGAAGAAGGAGCCCACATCTCCACAGCCCCTGGAAGATTGTCTGGAATCATAGCGACCCAGTCTATGCAGGAGTGTTCTGGAGGAGTAGGATCTTTGAAAGATCCGCAACTGGATGAGGTAAAGCGGGCACGAATAGCCAGCTCCCGGGGACTCTGAAGCACCTCCACCCAATCGTCCTCCAGCAGCTCCAGATTAGTCTCCCATGTCTCTCTCGGGGGCCCCAAGGAGTTCTGTGACTTGTTCATGAGCTTCTTGTATGTGAGGGAGGTGGCTTTAGCTACCATAGGGTCCATCAATAGCCTATCCTCTAGAGGGTGAATACTCCGGTAGTGATTCTCCTTCAAGCAGACGTCTACCAATAGCGTGTCCCACTTGTAAGTATCTAAACTGATCGGTGTCGGACATCATGTATTTCATTTTCATTTCCTCAAAGGACATCGGTGTCAAGTCCCTCCAGATGTCACCCGGGCAGTCAACGGGCAGTCAATGCTCAGCAGTCTCCACTGTTTAATACTTTACTTTTTAAGCAATTTTTAATTTGTTTTCGGTTTTAAGCTTCTATTTCATGGAGAAAAAAATAGCAGCTTATTATTTTTCTACTTTTTGTTTTACCAGCATTGATATAAAAATACTGGCCAT